>NC_134139.1:13948281-14263750 GCF_033958435.1 Carettochelys insculpta
ATTTCAATATTTTTATCCCTAAATTTGTATATACATACTTTCAGTCTTCACTTCATTTTAAAGTAGTTTTCTGGGAATTGGACAAAATGTATATTTTATCTTCTGGAAATCTATAACTACTCTATTTTGCTAAAATACAATGCATCAAAAACAATTATTTTAAATGTCTCTAAGAAAATAGAGTTGAGATTGGAAATCTTCTGTTTATTGTTGTTTTAAGAGTGTAACAGTTGGAAAGGTTACATTCTTACAGGTGTTTTACTTATTAGGGCAGAACCCATAATAAGCAGTGTTTAATATGAAAACCAATGAATAAATTCCCTTCTTGAATCTAAAATGTGCTTAAGGAGCAGCTGAAATTCAAATAATTGTTTTACAAATACTTTCTTTTAAGAACCCAAAAGGCCAAATTGTGGGAAGCATTTTAACAAATTCAACTCCAAAAGAATTCTTGAATAAATTACTTCACAAATTATATATTTCAATATTTTATCACTTACTAATGTTCAATAATCCACAACTATTTTTGACAAAACTGAAATCCGTGATAAATTCAAGAAGCTCAAGAGTATTAATTAATATTTTGCATTTTGTATTAGGAATCCATCATGAGTTCTGTATCCTCACAGCAGGATCCTCACAGAAAAGTCCTACTGTACTACTGGATATAAATTATTTTAAGCTTTTCAATACATTAACAAGAAAATCTCAGTGCCCACTGGATATGTAAATTTTCTGTGAAAATGTGGATGTGGACACAGGCTACAAAATTAATATCAAAGTAAGCAAAAGGTTGATTTTTCATTCTAGTCCAAATCCTTTGGGAGCAAAAATTACAAACATCATCCAATTCCAATTAGAGTGGATGCAATAAGAAATAAGTTAAAAGGTTGCACAATGAACACCTGTGCACAGCCACAGAAATCTCTAAAAATTCATTTTATTGAATCCAGACAAATAATGTTATAGATGTGTTTAAAACCCTTTACATAAAGCTTATAAAGAAAGGAAACCCATTTAAATCAAAAGTCATATGTCCATCTCCTCAAAACACATCCACAAAGGTACAGGACTAAAAATAGTAAGTCAAGTTTGAATGATAAACAGCAAAAAGATCATAAAACAGTACCACAAAATGAGCACTCACTAGTCAATTGCAAGTAAGTAATGAAATCACATTCATAATCTTCAAAATAGCATCAAAACATCGTGGTTGTAATACAGACATATTAGCAACAGTAGAACTGTTACTCTTCTTCATTCACTCCTGTCCTTTTCTCCCTCTTTGTTAAAGGTGGAAGAGGTACTTGCAACTTCTTAGGACTGATTCACTGCAGATGAAGAAATAGTGGTACTAAGAGAGTATAAAGAAAGGTTACTCACCGTAGTAACGGTGGTTCTTCGAAACGTGTCCCCGTGGGTGCTCCACATTAGGTGTCGGGCTCGCGCGGCACCGCAGATCAGATCTTCCAAGCAGTTTCTGCTGGACCGCGCATGCGCCGGTGCACGCCACTCCCCCGCGCGCTCCCGGCCACATGCGCGATCCGATCCCCGCCAGTTCCTTGACCAACCGCCTCGGATGCTCCTGCAAAACACTAAACAGAGATCCGAAGCGGGGAGGATGGGCGGGTAGTGGAGCACCCACGGGGACACATCTCGAAGAACCACCGTTACTACAGTGAGTAACCTTTCTTTCTTCTTCGAGTGTCCCCGTGGGTGCTCCACATTAGGTGACTACCCAGCAGTAACCCAAGATAGGAGGTGGGTAATCGGAGTATGTGCAGCTTGTCCCCGAGAGGACCGCTGTCGAGAGACGGGCATCCTCTTGGAATACCCTATGAAGGGCGTAATGTTTGGCGAAGGTGTCACAGGATGACCAGGTCGCCACTCTGCAAATGTCTTTTAGCGCAACGCCCTTGAAAAAGGGCTGTTGATGCTGCCACCGCCCTAGTGGAATGAGCCCTGGGCATGGCCAGGAAAGGAGTCTTTTTGAGTTTGTAGCACATTTTTATGCAAGATACGATGTGCTTTGAGATTCTCTGCGAAGAGAGACATTCTCCTTTTGATTTGGGAGCGATAGAGACTAGGAGTCTATCCATTCTCTGGAAGGACTTGGTCCTGTCTATATAGAAAGCTAGCGCCTCCTCACGTCCAGGAGGTGTAGGCGCGCCTCTTTATCAGAGTTATGAGGCTTTGGATAAAACGAGGGTAAACAATAGGTTCGTTCGTATGAAACTCAGAAAGAAACTTTAGGAACAAAGGCTGGATGCAGCCGTATGGTTACCGCCTCCTTGGAAAAACAGCGCAGGGTGGCGTTGCCATAACTGCCGCAAGCTCGCTCACCCTGCGAGCTGACGTGATTGCGAGAAGAGAGGTCGTCTTTATCATAAGGAGGCAGAGGGAAACCATGGCCAAAGGCTCGAACGGTGGTCCCCTTTTCGCATTAAGCACCAGGCCCAAGTTCCACGAAGGTGGAAGCGGTTTCCGAGGGGGGGTATAAGTTTACCAGCCCTTTAAGGAACCTGGTAACCACGGGATGGGCGAACACCGTGTGCCCTGTCTCTCCGTGTCTGAATGCCAAAAAGGCGGCAAGGTGGACCTTAAATGAGGATAGCGAGAGTCCTCCTCTCTTGAGGTCCAGTAAATACTCTAATATCACAGCCATAGGCACCGAAAGGGGGGCTAGCTGTTTAGTAGAACACCATGCCGTAAAGCGAGTCCATTTCTGCTTGTAGGTCTTCCTGGTGGAAGTCCTCCTGCTACTTTCTAGGACTTGCTGCACTTCCTCTGTACATGTGCTCTCTAGGGAGCTGAGCCATGGATTAACCACGTTTGTAGTCGCAGGCCTTGGGGGTGCGGATGCACTATGGACCCCTGGGCTTGCGTGAGCAGATCCGGCGCCACCGGAAGGGGCATCGGTGGCCGGTCCGACATGCGCAGGAGTAGGGGGAACCATTGCTGTCGATCCCACGTTGGGACTATCGGGATCATTCAGGCTCCTTCCCTCCTGGCTTTCTGCAACACCTTGTGGATGAGCACTGTGGGAGGGAAAGCGTAAAGCAGGGGGCCCCTCCATGAGATCGCGAAGGCGTCCCTCAGGGACCCCCGTCCCAGTCCTGCCCTGGAGCAGAATCGTGGGCACTTCTTGTTGTGCTGAGTAGCAAACAGGTCTATCTGGGGAAAAACCCCATGCATGAAAAATCGGTTGCAGCAGATCGGGACGGATCTGCCACTCGTGCGTGAGTGCGAAACGCCTGCTCAGCTGGTCTGCCTTCACATTGTGAGCGCCTGGGAAGTACGAGGCTTTCAGGGTCATATTGTTGGCGATGCAGCAGTTTCACGACCGGACTGCTTCTGCACATAAGGCACAGGACCGAGCTCCTCCTTGCCGATTTATATAAAACATGGTGGAGGTATTGTCTATACTGATCCCGACTACTTTGCCTTTTATATGGTCTCGAAAGTGTCTGCAGGCGTTGAACACTGCTCTGAGCTCCAGTATATTTGTGTGCAGTGACTGCTCCGTGGAGGACCACAGCCCTTGCGTCACCTCTTCGCCCATGTGTGCTCCCCACCCGATGAGGGAGGCATCTGTAGTAAGAAAAACCAATGTGTGTGGTTGGTGGAAGGGTACCCCTGTTAGCAGGTTCTCGGGGTTTACCCACCATTGCAGGGATTTTCGCACCTCTGTTGTGGGCGACGCCACCCTGTGAACAGTGTGTGCTGCCGGGTTGTATACGCTCGCCAGCCAGTGCTGCATGCTGCGCATGTGTAACCTGGCGTTCTGTTCTATGAACGTCGCTGCTGCCATGTGGCCCAGCAGCTGTAAGCACGTCAGAACCAGCACCGTAGGGCTGAAGGTGAAGACTTGCACAAGGGAGCCGACGGCCCGAAAGTGAGTCTCTGGTAGATACGCCCTCGCTGTAATAGAATTTATGCGTGCCCCTACGAACTCTATGTCCTGCGTGGGGTCTATCTTTGATTTTGTCAGATTGATAACCAGGCCGAGCGAAGAGAACGTGCCTGCTGTGACGCATATTATGCGTAGTACCTCCTCCTTCGAGGCCCCTTTGAGTAGGCAGTCATCCGAATACTGGAATATAAATACCCCCTGTCTGTGCAGGTAGGCTGACACCACTGCCAAGGTCTTGGTGAAGACTCTGGGGGCCGAGGAGAGGCCAAACGGTAGGACCTTGTATTGAAAATGTTCTTTGCCTACCATGAAAAACCAGAGGAATCGTAGGTGAGCCGGATGAATAGTTATGTGAAAATACGCGTCTTATAAGTCGAGGGCTGCGAACCAATCTCCATCGTCTAGTGCCATAAGGATGGAGGCCATTGTGATCATCCGAAAGCGTTGCTTGCGCAGGTACCGGTTGAGGCCTCGAAAATCTAAGATGGACCTCCCGCCTCCTGTCTTTTTCCCCGTGAGGAAGCACCTCGAGTAGAACCCTCTCCCTTGCAGTTACTCCGGCACTCTTTCCACTGCCCCTATGAGCATGAGATGGTCTACCTCCTGCTTGAGCCTCGCCACGTGGGAGGCCTCCTGGAGGTGGGGCCTGGGTGGAGGTCATGGCGGTGGGAGCGACTGGAAGGGGATGGCGTACCCCGTGGCTATGATCTCCAGCACCCATTTGTCTGTGGTGATCCTTTGCCACTGGTCGTAGGCGATGGTGGAATAACCGCTTCGGATGGCCTTGCGACGGTAGTGATGGCGCAGCCCTGGATCTGTGTGTCAAACTTGTGGCCTTTGGCCCTGCCCCGAGGACGCACGGCTGTGTTGGGAACGACACCTGGGAGTTCTGTACTGCTGGTGCTGTTGATGTCGCCCTTGCTCGTAACCCCTGTGGTACTGGGCACGCTGTTGCTGAGTCCGCAACATCCAGGGCGATCTGAACTCCCGTCCTCGAGGCCGCGTAGCCTTCTTGCATGATGGCCTTGAGCACTGGTTTCTTGCCCTCTGGAAGCGAGTCCATGAGGGAGGTTAACCTAATGTGGTTATCGAAATTATGGTTCGCTAGATGCGCTGCGTAATTTGCCATTCGCAACAGTAGAGTGGAGGAGGAGTAGACCTTTCTGCCCAACAGCTCTAGCTTTTTGGCATGTTTGTCTGTTCCCCCACATTGCGACGACTCCACCACCAAGGAGTTTGGTTGTGGGTGGCTGAACAGGAACTCCGTGCCCTTTGTCGGCACGAAGTTTTTTTGTTTTTTTTTTCGCCCTCTTGTGGACAGGCGGAATAGTCGCAGGAGTCTGCCATATCATAGTGGCAGACTCCAAGATTGCGTCATCAAGCGGTATTGCTATTTTGGAGGAGGCCGGAGGTCTCAGATTTTTGAGGAGCTTATGGTGTTTCTCTTGCGCCTTAGCTGTCTGGATGCCTTGCGTGAAGGCCACCCTCGTAAAACAGCTCTTGGAACTGTTTGAGATCGTCCGGAGGATGGACGTCCCCCGGGGCCGTAGCCTCATCCGGGGAGGAGAGCGAGGAACCGCTGGGGTACGTCTCTCTGGACCCTTCCGGTTCCTGCTGGTGATGGTACACCCTCTCACTAGAGGTTTGCAAGGGAAAATCTCGGGGTTCCATAACCAGTCCCCCCTGAGATGCTTGAGTCTCTGTCCCCGGTCGCAATTGCCCTCGGGGGTACGAGATTGTTTGTGGGGATCTTTCCCTGGTAGATAGCCGATGGTGTCTATGCCCCGCGTGGTAGGGGCGACCATGCCAGTATAGGCACTGTTCTTGGGAAGGTGACCTAGACCACTCCCTTGGTGCATACCCTCTGCGTCTGGGGGAGGGCTGGAAAGAGCGATTTTGCATAATAGTCCAGCGGTTCAAACCCCAGGAAGGGTGAAGGTGGTCCCAGCCAGGGTGAGGCTGGTTGCAAAAAATGGAGAAGGGGGCTCCGGGTAGGCTAGGGGGGACCCCTGCCTTCTGGTTGGAGTCTGCAACATAAGCAGAGGGCTGTGAGAAAGCAACTCCACAGCCCTGTGCGGAGAGGGGCTGCAATGCCTCCTCTTGTGTGCAGCCTTCCCCCTCCCTTGAGGAGGTAACTCCGCCCCCTGACGTACAGGGGATCCCGGCCCCGTCCGCACCGAGCTCAGCACGCTCGAGGGCGGTGCCGCAGGTGCGGTGTCCTCCGGTGCCTGCAGGCTGCGTGCCTGCACGCTCTGCACCGCCGGTTCCCCGGGGGTCGGTGCCGCTGCCTGCGGTGCTGCCGGTACCGGCGCTTGTTTAGCCGCCGCTCTGCCTGCAGTGCGGGGCGGCTGGCTGATTATCGGAGGCTGAGCCGCTTCCACGTGACTCTCCGTGCCGCCGCCGATCAGCTGTTGCTGCGGCTGGGGGCTGCTCGCTCCTCCCGTCCCGCTCGCTATTGTTGCCGGCAGGGATCAGGCTGGGGAGACTTTCCTCCGTTTTTGCGCTGATGGAGTGAGGGAGGCAGCTTTCCTTTTATGGGCCCCGGAGGGTCCCTCCTGCTGCGGCCGCTCCGGCACGTCTGGCTGGAGGGCCTTATGAAAAGCAGTTTTAAGCTGCCGCCCTGCCTGCGGTGCGGGGCGGCTGGCTGATTATCGGAGGCTGAGCCGCTTCCACGTGGCTCTCCGTGCCGCCGCCGGTCAGCTGTTGCTGCGGCTGGGGGCTGCTCGCTCCTCCCGTCCCGCTCGCTGTTGCTGCCGGCAGGGATCGGGTTGGGGAGACTTTCCTCCGTTTTTGCGCTGATGGAGTGAGGGAGGCAGCTTTCCTTTTATGGGCCCCGGAGGGTCCCTCCTGCTGCGGCCGCTCCGGCACGTCTGGCTGGAGGGCCTTATCAAAAGCAGCATTGTAAGCCGCATCTCCCTGTCTCTCCTTAATCGCCTCTCGGCAGGACTCACATTTTTTTAAATCCTGAAGAGGACATTGTTGGTGAGTCTTTCAGTTGTTAAGCAGGTACTTAGCACCTTCCCTGTGCTGTTTTCCCCGTCCGCTGGCCTGCCTCAGCAGGAGGGCTGATGGCCCCATGCTCCTGGCCTCCGGCGCTTGTTACTGGGACTGGATTGAAGCTGTCCCGCTTGTAGTTTGTTTGTTGTTTTGTTTTTGTTTGTTTTTTTTTTTTGAAAAATAACAACCGGCTAACTTGCAGTAGCCTAAAGTACTTGAAAAACTTTAAAGAAAAACAGTTAAAGTCATTGAATACGCTACTTGGCCTTAGCCTAGTTCGGATTCCGTCTGCAGCCGACGGCGGTTAAGAGGAACTGGCGGGGACCGGATCGCGCACATGGCCGGGAGCGCGCGGGGGAGTGGCGCGCACCGGCGCATGCGCGGTCCGGCAGAAACTGCTTGGAAGATCCGATCTGCGGCACCGGGCGAGCCCGACACCTAATGTGGAGCACCCACGGGGACACTCGAAGAAGAAGCTGATTATCATCTTGTCCTCAAAACCATGGTGGGAGGGTGAAAGTGTTGTAAAATAAAGCAAACAAACAAACAAGGACTTCAGTATGGCATTAGAAAAAATGAATGCATGTAAGTCCAGACACATTAGATCTACTTAGTGATAGATTCAACCCACAGTATGTTGCCCTTTCTTGTCCAACATCCTTGGGACCCAACCAGTGCCAAATGAGAGAATTTACTGGACCACATAACGTCAATAATGTCTAGCAGCATTAATGACATTTCCACTGCTTACTGGGCTCTTAGAAGACACTTAGGAGTAAATTACAGTGAAATAACAGCACAGACCACTGAGAGTCAGGACTGGTGGCTAAAAACTAAGTTTACCGGACCACGGAAAAACATGGTAAGAGGTCGTCCAGTTAACTAAAATCATGCCAGATTATGGACGCTGCCCATTGAGAGAGTTCTGGATTATAGACATTATTCTTGAGAGAGATTCTCCACCATCCCCAATCCCCAGTTTTATCTTTGGGAAATCTGGGTGATCTGAGCCCCACTGGGTTTTTTGAAAGGAGGAAAAGCATGCTGAGTTTACAACTCAGCACTGGGGCTGCTACCCTGTCCCTGTGGGAAAAAAAATAGGGAGTTTGACCTAAAAGCAGTTGTTACTGTAGATGGCACTAGAACAGGGCCATAAACTCAGTTGCTGAGACTTCTTTCTACTGTTTGATACCGGGGTCTTTGATGGGTAGCTTCACCCCCAGCTCACATTGGGCTTGTCTACATCAGCTCCCTACTTTGAAGGGAGCAAGGTAAATAGGATGTCAGGAGATTATTAATGAAGTGCTACTCCTCATATGCAGCACTTCATTACGCTAATTCTCCCCCGTGGCAACTTCGAAGTGTTAAACTGCGAAGTGCTGGCTCGCATGTAGCCAAGGCTCACCCGCCAGTACTTTGAAGTGCCTGGGCAACATCAAAGTCCCGGCTTGCATGTAGACGTGGCTAACCTGCCGGTACTTTGAAGTGCCTGGGCAACTTCGAAGTTTAACACTTTGAAGCTGCCACGGGGGAGAATTAGCTTAATGAAGTGCTGCCTATGCAGCACAGCACTTCATTAACAATCTTCCAACACCTTACTTACCATGCTCCCTTCAAAGTAAGGAGCTAGTGTAGACACAACCATTTTGTTCTAACAAATATTTTCAGATAAATGTTTCCAACTCTTTCTGTGCTAGAGACAATCAACACATGGGCTGGAAGAAGGGGAGTTGGGAGCTCAACTGAAAAGCAGGGCACCAAGTGCAGGCTCTAGGTGGTCTGCATAGGGTTGGAACTCCCTGACCAAGGCAGGAGCAGCATTTGTAAAAAGGAACCTAGATACCAGGAGTCTGGTTACAGCAGCTAAAAGAAATTCAAGTGTGGAGGGCTTAGGGCACAAGGTAGAAGTGTGTGTGATGTGGGGGAGCACTCAGGGCAGCAGATGGGGAAGTCTGGGGGAGCTCAGGGCAGGGGATGTGGGGGTGCAGAAGTCAAGGCAGGGATTGGGTGGGTGGGGGTTCAAGCAAGGCACGTGAAGGGAAAGGAATGAGCTGTGAGCCGGGAGCATGGCAACTGCACTGCCCTCGTCACCAGATTTCTGTGGCTGACCCAGATGGAAGGACCATACTGAATGGCCATCAGGTCTCCGAGGCTGGCCCAGCTATCCAACTTATGGGGCTAGAGATCTTCCCACACCCAGCCACTCTCTTACTGATGTGCCTTATCAGGACACACTAGTTTACACTCATGTTTCGTTTTACACATGCTCCTGTGTCCCCTAAAATATTTCCTGCACAAGGAATGCAAAGTGACCAGAATGGGCAGGAGTGGAGTCCACCTGTATATGAACTACAACATACCTGAGAATAACTGAATACAGTCGTACCTCAAGATACATCCATTCGAGTTACGAGAATTCAACTTTATGAGGAGTTTCATTTAATACCCCTACTTCAGCTTACAAGGCATTTCTTCACATTTACGAGGACTGATTTGGAGGCTGGCAGCTCTGGTAAGCAAGCACCAAGTGGATGGAATCGGAGGTGTTGGTCTTGACGAAGAGGCTGTGCAGGGGGGCAGCGGCGCCCTGCGAGAGAGTGGCAGTCTGGTGTGGGGAGGTAGACTTGTCTGAGTCGCAGCAGTATATCATGCCATTCTGCGAGACATGGATGCTGGGCGCACAGCCCATCCCTACCCCGCTGCTGCCGCTCACCCTCCGGGTGGCTACGGGGCCACCGCCACCCACCCTGCACAGCTGTGCCTCGGGCACCACTCACCATCTGTGGCGCTCCCTCCCATTTAGCGCCTGGCTCGCCCGCCACTGCTGCCTCAGCTGCCACCAGCGAGCCCTCTCCGCCATGCAGCCCCGCACGAAAGAGGCATTGCCCCTCACCAGCCGGGGGCCCCCCTGTGTCTGCCTAGCTCCCCACATGGCCAGCCCCAGCAACGCCTCCTCCCCACTTAACCTAAGCTGCGCTCAGGCCGGGCTGCCTCCCAGTGTCCTCCTCTGCCCTGCCCGCCCCCTTGCACCGGATTTAATGGGATTTGGTGGTGTTTTAGCATAAATGGGTGCACATTTTGGGGCTCAGGAACGCATAAAATTTTTCCCTTTGAAATTAATGGCAACTACATTTTCATCTCACGAGAATTCACCCTAAGAGGGGTGTTTCAGGAACGAATTACCCTCGTAAGGCTTTGAGAAGGATGTAAAATGAACCCCTCTTTTAGCCATAGCATACGAAACAGAGACAGCTTTTATTAATGGTAATCTGGTTGTAGCTTTCCCACCAAAAGTGATTCAATCACTAGAGGAAGTGATTATCTCTCTTGGAGAAAAAATGCACAAAAGATCATTCTCCATGTCAATGCAGTTTTAAACCTCTGTGTTTCCAGTCAGTGATTATTTTTGGTTACTGGCTGAATCTCTCTAGTCCGAACCTCTCTTGTCCAGCAACATCTGTAGTGTGGAATGATTTTAATTAAATCATGGGTGTGGTCAAGTTTCCCGGGGTCCCATAAAGTTTGTTTATAGCCACCAGTCCTGGCTCTCAGTGTTCTGTGCTGTTATTTAGCTGTAATTTACCCCATGTATCTTTCATTTCAATAAGTAATTAAAGTGTTGGTAATACGGATAGACCAGGGTGTCCAAAAGGAATTCAAAGCTTGCCACACTTGTGGTTGTGGTCCTTCCATGTTCACCACATATTATACAAAACTTTATTAAATAATATTAGAAAAATAATAATAACCACAGACACGTATGGCAACATGACTTGTTGCAGCAAATAAAGGCCAACTACAGAAAAGCTTTGAACCCCACATAGCCTGTAACCGCCCTCGGTGCGGCTTGTAGTGGTGCGGCTCCAGCTGTTCCCTGCCAGTAGTGCAGACAACAGCACTGCCCCCATGAGTAAAGGCCATGATACCAAACCTCCACCCTTGCCATGCCCTGTAGTGCTCCCTTTCAGCATGGGTGCCCTCAGTGGCCACAGGGGTTCCCCATTGGCTTGCAGGCTGCCTCGCCTGGCGGAGCATGCCTGTGCTAATCATTTTGAGCATGTGTGATGAGATCAAATAATTATTTCTTGTGAGTTAGATATCCATGCATTTGCCACAACACTGTGTTCTATTTGTCACATGTGGCAAGTAGCGAATGTATTAGACACCATGGTGCTAGACAATACTGACCTCCCGTGGACTGGCAAACTCTCTCATCTGGTACCTGTAGCACAGATTGTCACTGGTTCAAATGTGACCATAGAGATGAAATGCTGTATCTTAAAGCAATTGATTTAGTGTCACTGTTCTTACCCCAACAGGCCATTATGATTTTCACCACCTGACTGGGCTCATGGTCAGTTTGTTTCAGAAAAGAAACCTTAGTAAAAGTTTCTAAACATTTCCATATGATGAAATCCGTATGTCGCTATGCTTACTGGCATCTTTAGTGTGATGAAAGGAAAGTATCACACAAAGTTACATTTCTAATGCTATAACCATTGTATAGACAAGAATGGTTAAACAGTCTCTACAGCCCCTAATCAGTTTTGTTGTTGACATTGTCGGATGAGCATATTTTAAACAAGAGTCAGACCTTAATATATTTTAAGTATGTCCTAAAACAAATTACCATTATAAATTAAAGCTTATGAGCTTCTGAAAATGGAAAAAGAATGGTATAAATTACAAGAGTTCTGACTTCCCGTAAACACCTCTCTCTCCCGCTCCCAGAGAGTTTAAAGAAAAACAACAGAAAAAAAGAGAGATTAAATACTACTAGCCTGACTTTCAAATCATTCAGTGTACAGATGGCAAAGGAGCACAGCCCATCAGCAGTCTATTTCCATTAGCTATAATTGATATTAATGTAATGTCACACAAATCAGAACTAACATATTTGAAGCAACAAAAATTTGAGACTTCAACAAGGATTGAACACATAACCCCTGGCTTACAAGGCCAGTGCTCTAACCACTGTAATATACTTACAAATAGCCATTAACATATTTACCACTGTAAAAATGGCACAAATATTAAAAAGAGACCTCTCTTTAAGGTAGTCAAAGCTAGAGATAGTTGCCTGCACTTGCATAGGATTTAACAAAACCACTTGGCCTTTTCTACACAGGCCACTTCTTTGGAAGTGGCATGCTAATACACAGAGTGAAAGATGCTACTGAGGTACAGATGCAAATTCCCCGTGCCTCATTAGCATAACGTCACGTGATATGGAGTCCGGAAGACCGTTCTTCTGGACTCCAAAGTGCCATGAAGAAGCGCGGCCCTTGGGGGGAGCTTCCGGAAGGAAGTCCTTCTTCCAGAGGCCCCTTCTTCCCAAAAATTTTAGCCTCATAAGCATCTTTCACTCCGTGTATTAACATGCCACTTCCAAAGGAAGTGGCCTATCTAGAAACGGCCCTTGACTATTGTAAAACATAATGTAAGAAAATTAACAAAAGCTGCCCTCCAATTTTTTAATCAAACAGCTTTCAACTTCAGGAACATGCTCACTAACGCTTACAGTCCCAATCCTGCAAACACATAAACAAGTGAGAAATTCCATCTAATTCAATGAGACTATTCCTTGCATATGCATTTATTAACTTGAGGTCAACTCCTAGATCCTTCAGCAGAAAAGTCTTCCACTGGGCTTTGCCTTCAGTGGGATGCTTTCTTAAATTTAGGAATACAGTACTATAATTGTTGATACAATAAGTCTGTCCTTTTCCTTCACATTCATGCATTTTTAAATATGACATCTATAGGAAGCCTAATAAAAAGGAGCATAACTAAGAGATTCCATGTTAAGTTTCTTAAAACACCATTTGCAGCATTCCATTATGCTAGATAAAACTAGGATAGATAAACCACAAAATCTGATACCCCATTTGCTTAGTGCAGGGTTCTCACACTGGGGGTTATGACCCCTGAGGGCACTGTGAGGATACTCTGTGAGGGGTCATGAGAAATGTCTCCTCAAATTTTTCCCATGCATGTGCAGAGTGAATTTTGTTATGCTCACCAAAGTGGAGGTCATGTGTGGTGGGGGTGGGGCCGGGGTCAGCATCTGAGCGGGATCTTAAGGCCCTCCACTGAGCAGGCTTTGTTGCCCTCCACTGAACTTGCTTCAACACATACACATCCTTTTTATACCGGGGGACCCAAAATTCCAGTGCCGAATAGAGGGGAACAACCACTTCTCTAGATCGGCTTGAAATGCTCCTCTTAATGCACCCTAATATGCCGTTAGCCTTCTCAGCTACAACGGCACACTGGTTACGCATATCCAGCCTTTCACTCACCATAACCCCTAGGTCCCTTTCTGCTGTACTGCTGTTTCCCAAGCTTTGTTATAGGCTGGGGACCGATTGGCTATTCTTCCATCCCAAGTACAGGACCCTACACTTCTCCTTGTTGAACCGCATCAGATTTCTTTTGGCACAATCCTCCAATTTATCCAGGTCACTCTGGATCCTATCTCTACCCTCCCCTGTATCTACCTCTCCCCCTAGCTTTGTATCATCTGCAAACTTGCTGAGGGTGCAATCCAGTCATTCATCCAGGTCATTAATAAAGATGTTCAACAAGACAGGCCCCAGAACCGAGCCTTGCAGCACTCTGCTTGAAACCAATTGCCATCCAGATATTGAGCCACAGACCACTACCCTTTGGGCCCGATTGTCGAGCCAGCCTTCTATCCATCTTATAGTCCATGTACTCAATCCATACTTCCTTAACTTATGGGCAAGAATGTGGTGGAAGACTGTGTCAAAAGCTCTGCTGAAGTCAAGGTATATCACATCCACTGACTTCCACGTGTCCACAAAGCCTGTTACCTTGTCATAAAAGCTAATCAGATTGGTCAGGCAAGACTTGCCCTTGGTGAATCCATATTGGCTACTTTTGATCACTTTCCCCTCTTCCAAATGCTCCAAAATGGATTCCTTGAGGATCCCCTCCATTATTTTCCCAGGGATTGAGGTAAACTTCTTCCTCTTCTGTTATAAATTGTTGATAGTTTAGCTTCTATCACAAGATCTAATGCTTGCAATCCCAATGTGGGTGTATTCTAATGACAGGTGAAAAGATTTATAGATTTTTTTTGTTTGGTTGATTTACTTGTAAAAATCAAATGTACCGTACATTATACACCAATCAGTGGATACAAGATCTTTGCCTAAACCGGTCCTAGACTTCAGTTGAAAGGGGGAATATTAAAAACGATCAGTTAGATTGGGGTGTCAAGGCCCATGGAACAAGTTGTTGCAGAAAAATGCAATCAGGGATTCCCAATCCAGTGCCTTTACCACAATAGTATACCCTCCCCATTCTCTGGATGTTTCATTATAATCTAACACGTCTGTGTGACAAGTCAGAAGCAGCAGAGGCAAGCCTGGAAGTGATTATCTCAACCTACAGTATCATGAAGGAGGAAAGTGCATGAAAGCAACAAGCTACAAATCCCAGTAAAATTTACGTCTGTGATCAGGGAAACAAACATAGCTGCAAGCCATTGGAGAAGAGACCAACAAGCGGAGAGGAAATGCAGTGACAGCCATCTTGAGAGAGGCCAGACAAGGAGGAAGCACAAAGCACCAAGGAGTTAAAGATTATAGAAGCCACATGTCTGGGAAAGTTAGAAATGGTTTTCCCCTCACAAAGGTCTTTTTGCCTCAAAAAAAGATTATGGAAAAATGTAAAGCTGCCCCTTCACTGGACAAACTGGAAAGAATATAGAGAAATGACTGCTCGGTTCACTAAGACTAACCTGACAGGAGAAATTAAGAATATGAAAGCAAAAGAAGAGCTTCAGACCAACATTACAAGCAATGAAATAGGTGATTAAAAAGATAAAGGTGGAAACATGATTAAATGAGCAGACACTAGCCAATTAGCCTGAAGACTGCAAATAATTTGAGGCAGCAAAAAAAAAAAAAAAAAAAAAAAAAAAAAAGAAAAAAAAAATCAAACTAGAGACTGAAGATGGGGAATACAGAAAATTAAGATTAAAGATATCCTGGAGATTCATGGAAGGAAGAAATCACCTGGGAATACTGAATGGTATTTTCCAAGACATGCTAAAACTGGGCAGCTAGGGAAGCATTTGTGCTGGGAGCACTCAGAATTCTGACCACCACACTTGTTCCCAGTAGGCTGCAGACTCATAGATTTGGATGGCTGGTGATTCTCAATCAATCCATAAAAATGTTCCTAAATCTGGGAATCTCAATCCTTTAAAAATGAAAGGAACGGCTAGAAAAAAAAAGTTGAGTTTCCTGTTGAGACTTTCCTTTAAATAGAAGGCCAGAAAGGTCTTTCAAATTCAAAGGGCTGGGTCTCCAGGTGCCACTTCTTCCGGAATAAGCAGCACGCTAATGAGCTATCCAGAATATGCTAATAAGGCACAGATGTAAATCTTCCATGCCTCATTAGCATATCAGCACCTGGTTCGCAGTCCAGAAGAAGCTCTTCCGGACTCCCAAGTACACATGCAGATGCACGGCCTGCGAGGATCTTCCAGAAGGAGAGTTTCCTTCTGCATGATCCCCACGGGCCATGCATCTGCATGTGTACTTGGGAGTCTGAAAGAGTTTCTTCTGGACTCCAAACCTTGCACTGATATGCTAATGAGGTATGGAAATCTGCATCCATGCCTCATTAGCATATTCCGGATAGCTCATTAGCACGTCGCTTCCGGGAGAAGTGGCACGTGGAGAGACAGCCAAAGGAGAGAAATAGATACTTGCAGATATGGAAACAGACAAATCAGGAACAAAAACTGGACCCATGTCACTGAACAACTGGGAAAATGGACCAAGGGAAGCAATTAAAAATAATGTGTAATCAAGAAAACAGGACTGACCTGAGAGAGACTTAGTAAGCGGTACACCAAATACAGAACAAGACACTGGAATACGGGTTAAGGCATTACTGTACCAATTCTATACAGCTATGAAGGGAAAGTTAAATGGAAACTGGACTACATAGTACCAAAAATACTTTATATCAATACAATACAGCTAGTGAGCACAACAATTTTTTAACGCTCTTGCTCATAGTATTCACTAAAGAAGGTTAGTAATCTAGTAGGGACCCAGCTCTCCCTTTGAGATGAACATTAAGAGATATATCATCTTGAGTTGTACTTTTCCCCATGACAATTGATCCTTTTCCAATGATTATCAAACATTTTAACATATAAGTCACTCTTACAATTCATGCACTTGTAAAAAAAAAAAAAAAAGTCTCCTCACCAACAGTGAACCAGCATACCCTTGGACAAAGAAAGGCAAGCATACGTTATCACAGATAGCAGGATTAGACAATACTAGTGGAAAGAACAGGAATGGATGTAATTCAATATACCACTTCACTTGCAAGATGAAGGAAAAAAAAAAAGTCTACCATCCCAAGACAGCACAGCAAAATTGGAAAGGATAAGTGTGACACACTGTCCTCAAAGCAGCACTCAGGAATCCCCATATTCACTGCCATCATATAATTATGGTAACTCTCAAAGACAATATGCCTAGTAAAAATATATGAAAGGTCATGATCTGCCAAAAAACATACATTCTTAGTGAGCATCAAGTTATGAGATTCTGCTCTGTTACACATGCTGTAAGTTTCCTAATTCACACAAAAAAATCAAACCCCTCACAGGAAGGTGCACAATGACCATTAATCAGCAGAGGAGTTGTAACCAAGGGATTTATAATTCAGTGAGGGCTGTTCAAGCCCCACAAAATGGGAACCGCTCAATTCTATAACTCAGGTGTACAAGACCACACCAGGAGATTACTCAACTTAGGGACTCAGCAAAGCCCAAACAGTAAGTATATGCCTGAGCAAGTGTCTTTCAAGCACATGGACTAAGGATATAAAATAGAGATCAGTGGGAGCATGCCTCCACTTCCAGCATAGGTTGGGGAGGAGAAAGGGAACAAGACGACACAAAAAAATTAAGGCTTCATCTTTGTATCCCAGTCCAGGCTTCAAGGACAAGCCTGTACATCAAGAACTGTAATATCCAGTGGGGTGAGAAAATTGCTACGTCTACACATTGTCTTATGTAATAAGGTTTAAAATTAAATTGCATATTGAATTTTTTATTTTCTGCTGTTAACTATCACTTATAGGCTATGTCTACACTAGCCAAAACCTTCAAAATGGTCATGTAAATGGCCATTTTGAAGTTTACTAATGAAGCGCCGAAATACATATTCAGCACCTCATTAACATGCGGGCAGCCGCAGCACTTCGAAATTGGCGCAGCTCATCCAGACGGGGCTCCTTTTCTAAAGGACCCCGGCTACTTCGAAGTCCCCTTATTTGTATGAGCAGCGTCAACTTCTCTAGGTAACCTACTCCAGTGCTTCACCACCCTCCTGGTGAAACAGTTTTTCCTAATAGGCAACCTAGAACTCCCCCACTGCAACTTGAGGCCATTGCTCCTCATTCTGTCACCTGTCACCACTGAAAAAAATCTTTCTCCATCCCCTCTGTAATCCCTCTTCAGGTGTGGAAGGCTACTTCAAATCAATCTTCTCTTCCGTAGACTAAATAAGCCTAAATCCCTGAGCCTCTCTTCATAAATCACATGCTCCAGTCTCCTAATCATTTTTGTGGTCTTCTGCTGAGTGATAACAGTGACTGACGGGGTTTGCCGCTTGTCACCAGCACAGCACTGGGAGAGACAGCCCCAGGCTGGAAAGTTAAGGAGGCAAGGCATACCCTTTTTCAGATTACAGACCAGGAATCGCATCAAAAGTAAAACTGTAAATGGAGGAGACTCCAACATCCAACTACACCCATCAGTGGGCTGATCAGCTAGTTTAAAAAAAAAAAAAAAAAACCACGTTATTTAATATGTCAAAAAATAGAGGAAATTTAATGCACCAGGATTAATTGCACCCTGGCCTTACCTTTGGAAGCAAACAGAGATTCGGAGGCATCATCCCAAAATATGGGCGGACTACATAATGGTTGTGTACCTATTTAAAAAAAAAATCAGTCACATCAATGACTGACGGTATATAGGAAATTTAGGGTATGTCTGTACTGCGCTATGACCTCAGGCTTGTGGGACCTGGTCTCATGGACTTGGTGTCTGAGCATAAACACTGCTCACAATTGCTGGACCTGGGCATTACAGCTGTGTTAACATGCCCATACTGCATTATGCAGATTTTCTGACTTGAGCCTGCAGCTTGAGCTATATTCAGATTGCAAAAGTGACAGACAAACACAGTGGGATTTGGGCTCTGATCCATTCCCCTTACCAGGATTCTAGGGCCTAAGTCTTAGTACCGAACTAACTCAAAATATTAAAAGAATGCCAAAGGGGTAGTCAGTTTTAAGACCTGAAACACAGAGGAAGACCTCCAGATGTGCTTTACAGTTCTTTATGCCTTCAACTATGATAAGCTCACAGGAAAAAAATACACGTATTAGAGAGGTTAACATGCCAAAGTTAACTCAGTAACACTTAACAGATAGGAAAGATTAGAAGAGAGAACAATTTACAAATCTGATTAAATTAATGTCAAAATCAATCCCCAGGACCAGACAGGTTTTCACTAGAGTTTTATCTGATGAAATCTCAACACTGCGGACAAACCAGACGCAATGATTTTTGAAGGGAGTAAGAACGTTCCCAATATAATGAAATGGGCAGATATCATAATAATAGCCCCTCCATGCAAAAAACAAACTGGTGTGTGGCTTGTTAAGGCCAATCTGCCTCTTTGGAAATATGTTCTTGTCTATCTTAAAGTCTCTTGCCAGAATAGACACAGCCCTTCCTCAATTAATACAAATTGAACAAATGGGTTCCACATGCAATATACAACTGAATAATACTAGAATATCAGGATTATTTAATAATCTGCAGAGTAAAAATCTAAAGGCCTATGGTATTCTCAGGCACAGAAATGGCATTTGATAAAGCAGAGTAGCCTTTCCTAAAAAGCAATGCTATTGGACATGTGTTTCAGAATCAATATAAAAAACAATATGAGTCTCCCTCATATAGAACAGGCGTGAATGGGAGTATATGCCCAGGAATGTCAACTCACTAAAAGGAACCAAATAAGATTGTTGCCCATTTGCTTTGTCGTTTGCTCTTTTTATTTACTCCCAGTTTCAAATATATGTCTAAAAAGAGTAAGTTAAAATGAACAACACTGAACTTATGTTGTGCTGTATGAACACTATGCAATACCATTGCCAATCCAGTACAATCTATGACACATATATTATTAGTCAATACAATTATATTAAATCCAAAATTAAATAATAGAAAAGTAGTATCTATTTTAAGTATTCAGGAGTTAATATTTTTCCCAACTTCAGCTCAGCTACATGACCTTAAACTTTTCTACTATTATTTTGGTTTCAAAAAGTTTACTGGATTGGAAAATACTACATCTTTCTTGGCCGCATGGCAACAGCAACACCAAGAAGAATACAGATATTGAAACAGGAGTTACATTAGCACTGGACAAGAAACTCCTAAGAGTGAATATATATACTTATGGGTTTGGGAACTGGCAATAACAAATTCACTAAAATAATAATGAGGGATTATTTGCATCAAAAACATATCAAAATACATGTAGAAAGTCTGAGTTTCAGGAAATCAGTAATAAGGATACAAAAAATGGTTACTCACCTCGTAACTGTTGTTCTTCGAGATGTGTCACTCCTGCCCTTTCCAATATGTATGCACATGCTGCCTGCATGGCTGTCTGAAGATTCTTCCCAAGACATACCAGTAGGGTTGGCTGTAGCACCCCTACCGGCAATGTTGCTGATGTCACAGAAAATAGCCCTGCCAACCCGACCCCCATTCTTGCCACAGATGATCCAGCAGAGTCAAAGCGCGGGGGGGGGCGCGCACGGAAGAGTCGGAAATAGACAGGAGCTGCACTCCCAGGCACACCGCCAAAAATGGGGTTTAGGCCCCTGTTGCTACTTCGGCACAGGTGGCCCCAGAGAGGAGGAGGACGGACTTTGTCTGCCCCTATGTCTTGATTATCTACCACTGTGGCTGCCCTGGTCCTACCTAATCAAGCCTGCTGCAACTGAGGGGGCTGATAAGGGTGTGCATGCCGATGCTGGGTGCCGGGGTGTGAATACCCAATGACTTTAGGGTGACCTTAGAGTAGTGAAAGCTGTGCAGGTGTGAGTCCATTTTCTCCGTAACAGCCCCTGCCCATCGAGGGTGTACTGGACCTCTTCTGGCAGCCCCGACAGCTGTAGCCAGGCCCCTGTCGCATGGCAATTTGTGTGGCTATTGTGTGGACTACTGAGTGCGACAAACCCAGCACAGCTTACACAGCTGTTAAACATGCTGTGCGCCCCACCTACAAGATGGTGGGCAAGTCCAGTTTATGGTCCGTCGGCAGTCTATCCTGGAACTTGGCCAGGGCTTCCCAGGAGTTAAAGGCACACCAGATGAGCACTGCCTGCTGATTGGACATCCAGAGCTGTAAACAACCCATTAATAAACTTCTCTCCCATACCAGTCAAGGGGTTTGGCCTTCTTATTTTTGGGAGCGGGTGCCAGCTGACCTTGCTGCTCTTGGTGGTGGACAGCATCCACCACTAGCAGCCCCGATGAAGGGTAGGGTATAAAGGTGTTCATGCTCATATTGGGGTACAAAGCAGAGCCTCTCAACTCTCTTAGATGTTGGGGGGATAGAAGCCAGGGTCTGCCACACAGCCTTTGTCGAGGTTGTGATGGACTTGATGAGTGGCAGGGCAACCTCGGCTGAGCCACTACAAGGTCTGCCTCTTCCACCACTCCCTTGTCAGTGAGAATAAGGCCCTAGTGGGCCTTGGTGTCCATAGATGGAGGCGAGAGGGACCTACCTGCCACCACATTGTCCAGTGAGTGCAAGGATGAAACCAGTAAGGGATGGGTACCATCCTGCTCTTCAAGCTCCCCTTCATCAATATGCCCCTCAGGTTGTGATGCTTAGGGTTGAGCTGGCATACCTCTTGTGAAGGGTAGCAGGAGTAAACAGCTGTTCGGTAGGCTCTGGGGGGAGCCCCTGCAGCAGCCAAAGGGGCCCCCAATCCCAAGGATACCACAGAAATGGCCTGAGAAGGGGTACCCTGACCCTGCAGGGGGTCCAGAAGGGTCACCGTGCTGTTGCTTGCCACTGTGGAGGCCATGTCAGCAGTGGGGTCAGGGGAGGCTCCTGATGATGGTGCTGGGAACAGTGCCTGGACCGGTGCCATGACCTGGACCGGTACGGGGAGCTGAGTGACACCAGGGAGTCCGCCTCTGAGTCCGATGCATATTCCGATGCAGACCTGGGAGAAGTAGTGCTGGATGGTGCCAGTGAGTGGTAACGTGGTAAGTGGCTTCAAAATGCCAGGGCCTCCAGTTTGCCCCTTTGCCTGGGAGGGAGCATGGCCGACAATGAGTAAGCTACACTGGATCCTATGCTGAAGGTGGGATTTCTGGTGCCAGGGACCTGCGGTGCAGTCTGCAGTGCCAGGAATGTAGCCTGCAGTGGGAAGACAGACAGACTGCCCCAGTGCCAGCCACACCCATGCTGGGGTGGGAGCTGGCTAGCCGTGAGGTGGTGAAGAGCAGTAGCAGGGAAGAAAAGGAAGAAGTCAGTTCTGGCACTGGTGCTGGTGTCATAGCCATTGTCAGGATGGGTGCCAGCGCTGGTGCTGTACATCCACCAGTGCCAGAATTGGCTGAAAACTTGGTACCAGGGCCCCAAGATGGTAATGGAGGGTTGCTGACAGAGAGGGCACATCTGGAGGAGAGACTGTGGGAGGCTCCAAGCCTGCACCGAGCAGACTGGATGGCACAGCAACTCAGTTAAGTCCTGTGTAGTCTCTAAGGTGTCCAGCATGGAAGGAAGGTCTAAGTCCTCCACAATCACTGGTGTGGGGAAAAACACTGATGCTGAACTCAACAGACCTTCTTGTGGACCTGAAGTCAACAGTGCCAGGCATGCAGCTGCTGCACTCTTGATGGCTTGTGGTGATTCCGGGGCCTTCCTTGGCCTCCTGGACAGAGAGTGGCCTCTCTCCACAACCTTTTTCAGTACCAGTGAACAGAAATGGTGCCAAGCCCCTCCCTTCTGCACTGGGGATTGCAACCAGTGCTGGGGGGGCGGGGTGAGCAGTTTTCAGTGCCAGGGAGCGATGCTGATATTCATTGTCTGGCCCAGGCAATGAGATGTCAGGCACTGAAGCCAGTGGACATCACAACAACTAAGATGAGTCAGCTCTCAGGTCTGTACAGCTGATTCCATTAGGAAAAGCTTCAGTCTCTGATCCTTCTCTTTCTTCACCCTAGGTTAATGTCCTACAAATAGAACACTTGTCCTGCAGGTAACTCTCCCCTAGGCATTTATGGTAAGTGGAGTGAGGGTCACACTTCAGCATAGGTTTCCCATATCTCTTGGGCTGCTTAAAACCCTGGGGCTGCTGCACGTTCCAGAGCATCACTAAGCGAGGGGAAACCCCACTCAAAGACCAGCAAACAACTACTTACTAACAAACAACTCCTAATATAGGGAATGCCACCAACTGCAGAGCAGCGGTAAAACCTCCAATAACTGTCAGTAGGCAGAAAGAAGGAACTAAGCAGTGTCTGGTCAACAGGGGTTGACAACGTTGCCACAGGGGTGCTACAGTCAACCCAACCAACAGCTGTGTACACGGTGTACACAAACACATCACAATGCACAGGCGCAAACACTCAAAGAAGAAACTCTCATTACAAAAAAGGACAACCTGAAGGGTCTGAACACTGGAAGGTGTAACCAATTGTTGTTGATGACTGTCAATATAGATTAGTGGATGACCATCCACAAATGGATTGTTTAAGGTAACAACAAATACAGACTCTGAGTAAGTTTGTCTGAGAAGTTTAACTTTCTATCATTAACTCGCATAAACATGTTTATAAAGGCTCTTTGGTAGTCAATGATGCTGAATTCACTGGCCCAAAGGACACATTCTCTGGTATACTGCCACTGAAGTCTTAAAATTTTAATTCCATATAAAATTATATAACCTGTTTTGAATTTTTAAATTAAAAGTACATTGAACAACTGTTCAAAATATTTACAAAAGTAGCAAATACCTGAAGTACTCACAGCTGTGGAATAAGGGTTATGAATGCCAATATTTTCAGCCCAGCAGCCACATCCATAAAGCGCGGCCTGAGAAGAGAAATGATCTTTTGTCAATTCAAGAATAAAATTAAAACTCCGTTATGGAAAAAAAATAGATTACGACATAAGATAATGGATTAAGATTTAAAACTACTCCTCCAGTAAATTTTGCTACATCCTCTAACAGACACTCAGTCCTGAAGGGGAGCACCTTGGAGGTGCTCTTATCTCTCTTTGAAGGGATGGAGGACTCAATCCTGATGCAAGGGCAAAATGCACATACATTTCACCAGGAACTGGAACAGTTCCTACCACCACAGAGAGAAACATAGTAGTGATGGACCCTAATCCACCACTCTAATGTTTTAAAAGGGTCTTCAAAGAAACACTATTTTTTAACATAAAGAATGATTTAAACTGATATAGCTAAAGATTAAGTCAGCCCAAAGGAAGGTTACCCATGGAATAATGCCAAAAAGTGGCCTAACCAATTGCACGCAAGCAGCAAAGCACATGACCCTTGAAACGTCTTTAAGTTGTTAAACCACATTGCTAGGAGGTCTATCTGTGCTGTGTGTTCTTATAGCATCATGTCTCTATCACCTCCCTCAAAAAATTCTAGCACACAAAAGTTTACCATAGAATCTGAACATGGATACATTCTTCTCACATACTGAGCAAACACTTACACAACTAGTAAGTTTATTTAAAAAGTATCAGAATGGCATTTTTCTTTTAAGTTTGTGGAATGTTTAATGAGCGGGAAAAGCAAGATCCTAATAGTAAAAGCGAAGAATACCAAGAGCAAGCTTTAGCTCTCTCTACTAATGCATTCCAACTGTGACCTGTAATACACATCTTATTCAACAACCCACAACCATGCCAAATTAAAAGAAATTTTGCAACACTAATAAAAATCCACTACACTAAACAAAATTCTCCCATGCAGAGCAATCAAGAACTGAGTCCAGATCTTCAGATCTGAATGACAAGTCACCAATTCGCTATCACCTGGCTCTTGCCTAGTTTACCATTACACATATATAAGCCATTTCTTGGTAATGCTAAGTAATTGTCCCCAGCTGAAAATATAATCACCTGACCAACTCTTCCAGGATGCTTCAAAGCTAAACCTCCACTGGAGACAGCAGCAGCAACATTTCCTTCTTGGTCAACAACAACTGCACCAACAGTATCCAGTGTTCCTGAGTCATTTTCCTGTGAGACATACAAATAGAAGCAACTACTAAAAATAGTATACTAACAAAAGGCTAAAATTAAAATTACATTTTTAGAAGTATACAAAACAGTGCTCAGTCTAATGGCTAGCAGGCAGTCCAACAAAAAGGCTTCTCCACAGCGTCTCTTGTCTGTAATGCTGTCAATTTTCAGTCTAAGTAGAAACTCACTTATTCATGACAACGACTAGTAACAGAATCAAAGAAAAAGAGGGAGAATGACCCACAGGTCATGCTGCCAAAAGTTCTTGGAAGGGTGGCACTCTCACCAGCTCCTCATTTTGTTACTCCAGCCCAAAAATGTTTTCATAGTCCTGGAATGAACTTTCATTTCAACACTACCAAGTATATTGATTTTTTTGGTTTGGTCAAACTATTTGGAGAAAATGACCAATTCACCAATAGTTTCAGGTTAACTAGGACTGCATTTCTTGACCAACAGTTTAAATCCTGGAAAAAATTAGGCTCAGTTCTACTATTAACTTACGTATTTTTTGTCATTAACGCCATGGCACACATTTAAGTTGATATAAAAGCTCAATCCTGCCCACAATCACCTTGGTGAACAGTCCCACTGAATTCAATGAAGCTACTTACATAATAAAGTTACCCACCTGTATGTTTTCAAGACTGCAGCCCTCCCCGTTTCCCCCAAGCTATTCTATTTACCCTATTATCAATGCTTTGAGCAATCCCCTACTACAGTGAACTCTTGTTAAACCAGTATTGGAGTAACTGGCACACTCAAATAACCAGCATATCTCACAGCCAAGTAGCTCTGGTCTGGAGACCCTGGGAAGGAGTGCAGAGAGAGAGAGAGCAGAGGAGCCTGCTAGCTGCACTCACAGGCAGCATACAGGGATGCAGGGCAGCACTGAATGGGCTGGTCCTCCGCTTGACGGGCTCACACTGTGTACAAAAACCTCCACCCTGAAGCCACTTCTTCTCTGCTCGGTGGACACCGGGCAGCAGCACCAACAGAGTAGGGGACCCTGCCAGCTGCACTCACACGCAGCATGGAGGGACATGGGAGCAGAGGAAATCAGTGCTGAACACTGCCCTGCATCCCTCCATTCTGTGTGTGAGTGCAGCTCGGGGGCTTCTCTGGTCTCCCACTCAGTGCGAGCTACTCTCTATTATCCAGAGTATTTGATTATCCGGAAAACTCCTGATCTCATGCATGCTGGATATCCAAGGCTGGGTCTACACTACAGTTTTGTCAACAGCAGGAGCCTTCTGTCGATATAACTCAGGGAACATCCATCCACACACTTAAAGAACTCTCTTGACAGAACTCTGCATTTTCCTCAACAGTATTATCCCTCAAAAATTTGAGGCATAACAATCTCTGGACAGAATACGGTCAATAAAAGTGCTGGCATGTAGGTGCAATCCATCAACAGAATACCGTCAAGATTCTCCTGCCAACAGTAACTTCTGTCGACAGGTGCTTCTAGTTTAGACATAGCCCAAGAGTTTACTGTAATTTAGAACCTCATTCTGTAGGATCAATAAAAATAAACTGGCCTAATCAGTTGACTAGAATTTTTACCACTCTTAGGCTATGTCTACACTAAAAACATCTGTCGACAGAAGTTAGTGTCGACACGGAAATCTCAATGGAATCTCTGTCAACAGATTGCGTCTACACCCAACGTGCTCTATCGACAGAGAACTGCCAGACTGCACTGCCCTCTGGTGCCAGAAAATGGAATGCCAGCTCTGCAAAGAGGGCTGCCTGGGAACCGGAAGCCCTCTGTCGACAGCGGTATGTACACTATACTTTTGTCGACAGTTCTCTGTCAAAATATTGTTATGCTTCAAATTTTTGAGGAATAATACCGTCGAGGCAAATGTGGAGTTCTGTTGAGAATCTGTCAACAGAATGCTTTACATGTGTAGATGGTCCCTGATGTCGACAGACAGCCCCTTCTGTCAACAAAACTCTGTAGTGTAGCCCCAGCCTTAAAGAAAATGGGTATGATACATAGTACTTCAGTTATATATTTTTCTGTGCATTAATTTTCACATAGCATTGTGATATGAACTCAACATCCAAAATATTATTTCTGAACCAGCATCTGAAATTGGCACCAAATACATTCAATGGTACCAATAAATTAACCACCACCTCTCTCAGGTACAGGTTCAACCTCTCTAGTCCAAAACCCTTGGGCCCTGACCACAGCCAAACCAGAGAATTCGCCAAACCACAGAAGGCCAATATTGTCTAGCAGCATTACCAACACTTCCACTGCCTATTGGGCTCACAGACACAGAGGGGTAAATTGCAGTTACACAACAGCACAGAACACAGTCAGGGTTGGTGGTTCTAAACAAACCTTATGGGAGCATGGGAAAGTTGGCCACACCCATGATAAGTGGATGTCCAGCTAACTCAACACACATTGGATGACAGATGTTGCCAGACCAGAGAGAGTGTCACACTAGCGAGGTTCAATGTGTACTTATCTGTCCTTATCAACACAGCATCTGAGTACCTCACTATCTAATGTAATTTATCCTCACAAAATAGCACTTCCCCACTTCTCTTTTTCAGGTGGAGAACTGAGGCAGAGAGTAAATGGCTTGCCCCAGGCCACCAAAGTAACCCGTAGCAGAACAGGCAATTGACCTGTGTCTCTGGATTGCAAGGCTAGCGCCCTAACTATCCACAACCATCCTTCTCCTGTTTGCAACTCCTTCCTACCTACTCATCACCCCTCAATGTCTGTAACAAAACCAACACACATAAGAGCAAGTGAGGATTTCAAGTCTATCTGCTACAATTTTCTTCCAAAGCTCAAACCTGCAGCATTACAGAGGCACTCACTACCCATGCTCCTCCAGTTGACCTGACAGACCACAGTCACCCTGTGCTGGTAATTTAACTTTTTAGAAATTAAGCAAGAAGTGAGGGTCTTCCATAGAACTGAGGGTCTTCCATAGAAGATTCTCCTTAGCGTTCATTAATTTTTTTCTATTTAGAAATGAGATACTGGAGAAAACAGTCTCTCCAAATACATAAATTAGAATTCCCACTTCAATTTTTAGAAAATAAATAATTTACCAACTTAAGTTATGAATAAAAACTTGGACACTATGGCTATGAACTCCAGTAATTAAATAAAACAACTCATGAAACATGTCAGTTTAGACGTTCTAGTACCTTCTCTTAGGAAGCTAAGTTTTCAGACACTCAAAGAGGAATAAGGAAAAAACCTTCAATTATTAGTAACGTTCCAACTATGTATATTTGCAACTGTACCCTACTATTGAACGTCACAGCCTGGGGCTAGAAATGCTACATCTCTATCTGGGTGCTTTATAATATGTTGATGAGAAGATGGCAACCCCATTCATAGGAATTTTTGAGGTTTCTGAAATTTAACTTTATTACAAATTTGAAGGAAACCAAACTGAATTGCTACTTAAATAGATAAATTAACCAAGTATCAAAAAGAACTCTCTCCCCCTCTGGAATTCAGCTTCTTCTGTACTTGCATTAACTCCAGATACAGGAAACAGCTCTCCCACCATCCCATCAGAAAGAGACAGCACAAAACTACAAAGCAAACTAGGGCCCAAACTGAGCTGAATATTCAACCATATTATTATACTTTGTCTCAGTGGGAAAACAAACATTTTACGACTTTCTATCCTTCACGAAATACAGCTAAGTAAACAAAGAATTTTTACTTAAAAAGGAGCATTCTACGTGTTTCATTTATGTCAAAGTTTAAGTAAGCCACTGACGTACAGTCACCAGGAGCCTGCATAAGTAAAAACTGAACTCATGAACTTGAACTAAAGCAATTTACTACAAACGTTTCTACTCAGATGCTGAGTGATTTCTTCAGGTTCATGTTTTCTGGAAGGTTTTGACCAAAATGGTTCACCTGTATCTCAAGAACGAGTATAGTGTAATTTACCTTTCCTCACGTTACAGAAATGATACAGTTACCCAATCAAATTAATAAGCAGCAGGATTAATACAAATAAGAGAATACACTTTTGCATATAAATGTACTCACTCATGAGATATAGTGATAGGCAAAAGTATAACTGGGTTCAAAAATGATCTAGATAAGTTCACAGAGAATAAGCCTGTCGATGATTATTAGCTAAAATAGTCAGGGATGTAACCCTACGCTCATGGTGGCATTAAACCTCTCACTATCAGGCTTGGGATCTTCACAAAATCATATGGACAGAAATTATATGATTGACTAATAAGAATATCATCATCAACAAAATATTTCCAAGAACCTGACCAGGATGCAGACTGTGACAAACACCCCGGCTGCATCTACACTAGCAAGTTCGTTTGAAAGATTTTTTGAAAGAAGCGAGCTCTTTCAAAAGAGCCCATGGAGCGTAAAAAGCTTTCTTTCAAAAGTAAATCAGAAGAATTCAGTGCTCCTTTCGAAATCCCTCCCCCCTTCCCATTTCAGGAAAAACGCCCCCTTTCAAAAGCATCTTTAAAAAGAAAATGTGTGCAGACGCTCCGCAGGGCCCCACTTTCGAAAGCACATTCTTTATTTTCGATCCCTGGCTTGTTCTCTTGAAAGAGTGGGGCTGTGTGGACTACCTTTTTCGAAAGAGCAGATCACTGTTTTGGTCCACTTGCACGTGTGCGTATGCACTCTCTTTCAAAAGAAGCTCTTTTGGAAGAGATCTTCCAGAATTGCTTCTTTTGAAAGATGTCTGTAGTGTAGACGTAGCCTCAGTGACATTACAGAGGATATAAAAAACAGAAACTGATAACAGTGAATTTCAACTCTCCCCATATGGTCTGGGTGCATGTCACCTCAGGATAGGATGCAGACTTTTTTTAAAACCACTATTAATAACTGTTTCTTGGAGCAACTATTCCTGGAACACACACAGAGAGAAAAAAGTCTCTCATCCTGCAGTCCCCATTTCAGTCACTATACCTCTTCAATAAATGAACCAGAGGTTCTACAAAGAGCCTCTTTCACTGCACAACTTGGATTCATTCCTAGATCATCTTTCACCCTCTGCACTGAGGGAGGGTAGGGCACGATAAAAATCGATTCTGTGAATAAAGATGACTGCACTACAAATGCAGAACGGGGCCAAAATAAGGTTGCATGGGACATTCAGTTCTGCCACAAATTAACTTCTGAGTTTCAGTGTTAAAAGAACACTAAGGGTGAAATTCACAAAGTGGATTTTGCCACCAAATTACCACAGTAAGTCCATCATTTAAGTACAGTTATTCACAAAAGCTCTGCTCACTTACCACCTAACTCTGCAGAGTACCTAGAGTCCACAGGGATGTTTCCATCTTTAAAGTCCCTAAGATGCACACATTTCAGCAGCTGGACACATTCAGCGCCCAAGTCCTTATACCCTGTTATTACCCAGCAGCTCCTAAGATATAGGAGGGAACCGAAACTCAACATTCCCCTGCCTATCTAGCCTTCAGACCCAGCCTTGTAGGCATGTCTTCGGAGCACACCTAAACCCACATAAAGATGACCACTCTCCCTTTATATTCTTCAGCACAGCGGTTTTAACACTGACCCAAGCACTGGAAGACTGATTCAATCACACTTGAATTCAAATGCCTGATGTAAAGCAGGGACGTGAATATGCCTCTCTCCTCTTCCAGGTGAGTGCCCTAACTACTAATCTGTAGAGTCATTCTGATTCTCAACTTTCTAGCCCAGTGAATACATGATTACTTACACACAATGGAAATATTTTAACAAGCAGGAGAGATTGAGGCCAGGTCTACACTAGACCTCAAAGTCGATTTCAGATACGCAATTCTAGCTACAGCAATTGCATACCTAGAATTAACATAATGGAAATCGACTTACGCGACTGTCTTCACTAAGGAAAGTCAATGGGAGCGTTTCTCCTGTTGACCTCCCTTGGAGTTGATTGCCAACCCCAAACAGATCAATTTTAGATGTATTTACCAGATGCACAAAATTGAACTCCAGAAGATTGACCCTGATTGGGCTGATCTTCTCAGAAGTATAGACGAACCTTAAGAGAAATCTGTTCCATAAGTGCACAGTGGTAAGGGCACACTCATGGGAAACAGGAGACTCCAGTTCAACTCCCTACTCCACATTAGGTGAGGGGAATGGAATCCAGCTTTTCCATCTCCTGGATGAGTGCTCCACTCACTGCACTAAAAGATAGGTGGGGGTTCTCCTTGAGATTCTTGAAAAACAGCTGATCAGACTTGGGCATCTAACTGCAGAAAAGGCTTCATGGCTGTGAATCACAAGCAGAAGAGTGACTTCCAAGCACTATTCCACATGGAGAAAGGAGCTTTGGAATCCCATTCAGATCTGAAGATAGCATTGCAGAACCACATGACACAGTGGATCTTGCAGTATGGGACAGAGTATAGCATTTTCAAAACGTATGTATAGAAACCTACATAGTGATCCTCAATAGCTCATATTTCACATATTCTTAAGTTACGTCACACAAGTCACCTGTGATCTAGTCAAACATTTAATCATACTTTGTGGGGGGGACGACCACAGGGGCTGAATGACAGCAGCATCATAAGTGATACCTATGCAGAATACCGTAAAAGGCAGGATTAAATATGTCAATGAGGGCCATTACTGGCGCCCCAGAATCTGAACAGCTTGGTGATCAAGTCAACAGCCTTGCTTGTCCTGTGAGCCCAAACTGTGGTTGAGCTTAGAAAGACGTGTGACCATGCTACTTGGTGCTGAAACCCACTTTGAATCTGTATTTTGCCCAGTTAAGGTGAGAAAAGTTTCAACAGAGCATAAAAAAATTCCTGCCTTGGGCAAAATGAACACAAGAGGAGAAAAATCAAGCAATAGGAGCAGTTGCCAGATGCCAAGAGATTTCCCATGCACACACACACGCACACGCACACACACGCCGCCACCACCTAAGATGATGGCTGGAAACATCTAAGACTGAACGAGGGGCCCAAGCTAAGAGCTTGTGGAAAGATGTTTAGAACAACTGTTTAAGGTAAGAATTTGCATGTAACAAGTTTTTTAGTGAATTAGAACTTAGTATTTTTGTTCATTTAGTTTAGTAACTTATTTTGATCCGAGTGTTTTTACTTGCAACTACTTAAATCCTACATTTTGTACTTAATAAAAACACTTCCGTTACCAAGCCAATTGTACTAATTGATATTGGGGGAAGGGGCAAAGGGGAGGGAGAGCATCTAAAAACCATTATGCATCTCTCACTTTCACTAACAGAGAGGGAAGGCATCCTTATAAGCTTTCTGTGTGCAAAACTTTTACACAGAGTCACACAGATTTATTAGGGGATTTGATCCCTTTCGTGGTTGGTTTCCTCGGTGCTGAGCCCTTAGAAGAAGCCTTCCAGAACTCAGCTGGCTCAACATTTGTGATGCTCTGTAAGAGAACACTATCCACAACTCTGTGATTTGGCTAGGAGAAAACAGAGCTTCTGGCCCAGTAGTACAGGGTGGTAGGGAGTCCCAGAAAACAAAAAGGTGAGCATCGGTGGCATGATCAGTACACCAGGGAACAACCCTGAGGGGACTTCTGTGATTCACCCTGTCACAATAGCACAGCAGACCGCACATTGCAATAAATTAAGGTTGAGGTACCCAATGCATAGATGACTGTTGCAAGGTACGCATGAGAAAGAAGGGGCAACAACAAGGAGCATTCAACAATTTAAAAAATAGTCTCAACTGTCAATGCTAACCCCTAATCTAACAGCAGAAGGAAGTCTAATCAAATGTCTCAGATTGCTAATCTGAGCTACAAATGGCGGGTAAATGTACAGGACAGATATTCATATTGCATCTCCTAGTAACACCTTCTTTGCACCAGAAGAAGTATACACATCTTTCATTCGCCATGTGTAAAATGAACGTTTTACAGTGTAGTTTAAAAATCTAGAAAGTCTTGTTAACAGAATGCCATTCTGGCATAGGCACGGAACAGGTGCATTATTTTTCCCTTTAGGGCAGGAATGAGGTTTAAAGCATATCCTTCATTTGTAAGAAACCTAAACAAACAGTGTGCTTGTCTGCATCTGATTACCATATTTGTGACCCATCTTCCTAAGACCACACAACCTGATTTTAGGACTAAAGAAAGTAACTCGAACACACTAAAAATATACAAAATCTGAGCATAGTGTTATTTTTCTACAAATACTATTGACCCACCTCCCACCCAAGAAATGCTGTGATAGAACAGATTTTGGTTAAGAGTTTGCATAAGAGATTTAAGACAGTCAATATGAAAAATTATTTCCCATTACATACTTCAAATATTGCAGTAAGTTTGTGTAGCAGATTAACACCCCATAACTTACCTTCTAAACTGTCCATTTGTTGCCCCATAGGATGCCCTAGGAATGTAAAATTAAAACCCGCATCATCTCTTTAGCTAATGTCTTTCAAGACACCAAGGCTGCGTCTACACTAGCAAGTTCTTTTTAAAAATTTTTCAAAAAAAGAGGGCTCTTTTGAAAGATCCAGCAGAGCATCTATACACAAAAAGCATTCTTTCGAAAGTAAATCAAAAGAATGCAGAACTCCTCTTGAAATCTCTCTTCCTTTCCCATTTCAGGAAGCGCCTCCTTTCAGATGCTTCCTTCGAAAGAAAACGTGTAGACGCTCCGCAGGCCCTTTTTCTTCCCCCCCATAAGAGCAGTCCTCATGGGACCTGATTTTTTGACCCCTGGCCCATTCTTTCAAAAGAGCGGGGGCTGTGTGGACACTCTCTTTCAAAAGAGCAGGTCACGCTTTTGATGCACTTTTTTGTGTGTGGACACACTCTTTCACAAGTTCTTTCGGAAGCAATCTTCCAGAGATCTTCTTTCAAAAGATCTCTGTTGTGTAGACGTAGACTTGGATCAAGGTGGATCAAAGGAGCGATCTGCTCTCTCAAAAGAGAGTGTCCACACAGACCCTGCTCTTTTGAAGGAATGGGCCAGAGATCGAAAATGAGGACTGTTCTTTCGAAAGAAGGGCTCTGCTGAGCTTTTACACAAGTTGTCTTTCAAAAGTGGGGCGCTGTTCCTGAAACAGCAAAAGAAGAGTGATTTCAAAAGGAGCACCACATTCTTTCGATTTACTTTTGAAAGTATACTTTTCATGTGTAGATGCTCCATGGGCTCTTTCGAAAGATCCCCCTTTCTTTCAAAAAATCCCAAGTGTATATGTATTTCTAAAACTCCATAAACCACAGTCAGGAAAAAAAAATATTGTAACTGCACTGTATGTGAATATCTTTAAACTAACTACTACTGTCAGTCAAGTCCAATGAAATTATGCAACTTAGGGCTTTTGTTTTTCAAAACCAGTGGGGCTGAACAAAGACTATTGCATATGTAATGACTCTTAAATCCACTATTACTCAAATCAAGCAGATGGCAACTCTTTAGGCAAGTGTCTTGTTTTAATATAACTGAAAAAAGCTTAAACAGCCAAACCAAAAAAAAGTGCAGATTGAGAACAGGACCTTTTGTCATCCACTAGTACTAATAAACATTTTTAACCATGTTCAAAGCCAGATTTTTTTGAAAACTCGTGCTTAAGAAGGGAATGGTATTTTAGGCTGGAAAGAAGTTAAGAGGGGGAACAGACGTGAACATCTATTCCTCCTAATTATTTGTGCCTGCGGTCAGAACACTCTGAGTGACAGTTAACCAATCAGTCAGTACTCCATACCCAGCTGGGCAATAAATCACTTAGCCCACTTCAACAGAAAAGACTCCATTTATGAACACATTTAAGTTTGACTTGGATGCAAAGGTATATAATTTCTGAAACTCTGTGTTGTCTAATAATTTGGCATGCACCTACAATCTTGAAGATGTGGAAATAAATGTTAGGTCTATTTCTTCAACCCCTAAATGTAGGGAAAGTAAACAGATATTTAACTTTATATTAGAAATCCATGTAAAGACATGTCAAAAAAATATCAAAGATTAGAACTTTTAACTAAGCTGTAGAAATTGTGGGAAGAAAAAAAAAAAATCAATGAAATATTCACTTGAAACTTGTCTAAGCAGTCAAGTGCGGAGCAAATGTACTAGTGATCTGTGTGGATGCTTCTACTGCACAGTAAAAGTTTTATTCTATGGCTACAGTTACACTTTAGCGGGCGACAGAAGTCACCTTTGGAAGAAATTTCCCAACAAAACTTATGTGTGGCCTCACTCTGTCGACAGAAAAGCCAAATCGGAAGACCACTCTGCTCTGTCAACAGAGAGGCCAGACTGCACAGATGCTGTCTTGACTAAACATGCACTTGGAAGCATAGCAGACAGGGCTGCCTATTGTTCTGGATGCCCTTTCTGTCCAGAGAAGGCCCCCCAGAGCATCCATGTAGTATTTTTTGTCAACATTACCAGTTAACAGCAGTGTTATGCCTCATGGTTGAGCAGCAGAATGCTGCCAGTGAAAGTACCGAGCTGGTTCAACAAGCTGCTGACAAAACGCGTTGTGTGTGTGAATGTTCCACCAGTTTTGTCAACAAAAATGGGGTTAGGTCGGCAAAACTCACTAGTGTAACAGTAGCCTACGCTTTGACATGTTGTTGTCTGATAGGAAAACTACTTTGGTCAGTGAAATTGTCTATTTATTATATACAAAGTCTATTCAGCACTATGGAGAAATGCTTCAAAAGTTTGAAGACAGAGTTTGTGAAGTTTGAAAAAATGCTTTGAAGTTATTTCTGATGATATTTAGTAAATATGCTTACTAAATCCTACATGGAGCTTCAATCTCTCTGCTACACGCCTTTACCAGAAACAATACATTTCTTGCTGCTAAAAGACCCTCTTCTGAAGGCTTGTGACCCAAGGAGCACATATAGCTCTTATATAATAAAAATAAATGACCAAATTAGCATATTTCATAGAATTTTGGAGCCCCTAACAACAAATGAAGGAGGGAATTGGAATAATTGCCAAAGTTTGAGACATCCTCAGAATAACAGCTTCTATAATATTGAAGACAGTTTTATAGCTCTTTGTTCAACATTTGACAATTTCTTGACAAACTATTTCAAACAGCACCTCCGTATGGTCGCATCTACACAGGCAGCCTCTGTCAAGAGTTTGTCAACCAAACTCATCTGTTCAGATGGCAGCATTATCCTTGCTCCCGATCAAGTATAACATCTCTGTCGACCATGTTTTGTTGACAGAGTTCCAGTGTAGAAATTTCAATTGACAGAGAGGTCTTCTGGTTCACCGGGAAGCCCTATTTGCAGAGCTTCTAGTCAGCTAGAGGGTAGGGCAGTCTGGCTGCTCTCTGTCCACAGAGTGGATTGCTCTTTCAAGCCACTTTTATGTGTAGACACAACCTATCGACGGAGGTACTGCCGAGGTTTCTCTGTCAACAGGACTTCTGTTGACAAAAGCTGCCCATGTAGACATAGCCTACAAGCACCTATTCTGACCGAAGTAGGAAAACTTGAAAAACGAGACTAATTCTGCTAGCCACAAATCAAGCAATCTACAGCAAATAGAGCAACCCAATAGTGACTTATCCAGGAACTTTGTTAGCCAGAGGAACAACTAGAATGCTTTTCATATCTATTGCAATCCGAAAAACATGGCTATGGTATGATCACAAGAAATAAATTGATTTATAGGTTATTTCATTTAGTAAGTATCAGCCACTAAACAATAAAGAGCACCTCACATTAATAATGGGTGGAAACAATGAATTTTACAAACCTCGGTAAGAAACAACATTCGTGTTTTACACACAAGACAACTGAGGTACATGGAAGTTGAATCGCTTCCCGAGGTGGCATGAATGTTAATACTGAGATTAAAACCAAGACATACAATTCACAGGTCACGCTCCATCCAGTAGAACACAGCCATCTTCGTGATTTTCAGCACAGTTCTACCTTTGTATTGTGATAGCTGGACTCCTATATCTCAACACTTAAATTAAGGACCAACATGAACACCAACTGAAATCAAACAATTTTGACACTGACTAAATCCTAAAACTGTCATCTCTCAGTGCCTAAATCTTAGAAAGGAAGCACTCTTCATTAAGTGAATCAGTCAACCCATGAATAAAGAAGGCCTAGATAAAAACCCTTTAGAAGGGTCAGAACTATCTTATATGGTATGTGCAAGTTTGCCTATGAAGTTTTTTGTGCTTGGTTTTATTAAGTGATGAGGATGTTCCTCGGGTTGACAATCAGGAGGACACTACTTTCAGAGACTAACAAAGTTCTTTCAAAGCTGAATACTTCTTCCCCATTACTTATTTGCCAAAGTCCATTTCTCAGTCCTGGAACCTATATGTCTCCCCTTGGGAACAGCCAAGCAGTGGTTTTACTACAGCTATTCCTACCAATGATTAGGAGCTGTAGGCTACATAGGCTGTCTCTTTCCTCTTCCTCTGTAGTTCTCAGTGGGTACACTGTTTTTACATCTGTTTCTTCCATGCACCAGATAGACAGGTAGTAAAAGAATGTCACAACCATTTCACCTATACTGTCCATCTTTAGCTTTGTGAAAGATGGAAGAGGAAGACCTGGAGGTAAAGATAAGAACCCCCACAACACATGCAGAGAACAGGGGAGCCCCCCACTTAGGTATGGAAAACTCCACACTGCTCAGACGCTTACTCCAAAAATGCTTAAGTATATGAATTCTGAGATTGTACAGTTATGACACCAGATTATATATGATCTGATGAGAGGGGCAGAGGCTAGCGCACACTCAAACAAGGGCAAGATAGTAAAGCTAGGCTAACCTGTAAAGGATTTATGCTTGGATGAGATTATTCAAAAGATGTAATTGATAATGATTCCTGCAGTATGTATTCCACTGAGTCAATGAAATTAGGTCATATTAATAGTGGAGCTTCCAAATGAATTCAAAGAAATGAGCATGCCAGCTTCCTAATGTACAAATACATTGAGGCAAATGTTAATTTCATATAGTCAAGCTGAAATAAGAGAGATATGTAGATGTACAACAGCTGAAGGCCTGGTCCTCTGAAAAAAATAGTTCATGTTGTATTACATGGAACTCATTGACTAACATCAGTGAAATATAAATGTATATGCCTCAAGTGCAACTGCATAAAGCTAGGTCGGGACATTTTCTGAAGAGGATATAGTGAAATTAGGTCAATCATTCTGGCTGTTATTTAAAAATGTTGAGTTAAAACATTCACTTGCCTGGAACAGATTTGTCAAACAAATGAAAGGCACTGCAAGGGAACTTTATTTGGGGAAAAAGAAAAATCAAGTTCTTTAAGATTTTATCCTGTGATGTGCAAGGGCCACATGAAGGCTCCAATCCTTAGATTTTTAGAGATTCACTTTAGGGCATATTTATGGCATATGTATGTTCTACTCCACTTTGTGATTTCTAAAAAATCCACCCACCAAAGACCATAGAGCTCCAAAATGAAATGTGCAATGAGTAAATGCTATCTAAACAAGGCTTTTATATGTGAACTGGCCCTTTTGGCGGCCGGGGGGGGGAGGGTGCCGCGGGAGTCTAGGCTATGAAAAATGTTGTCTTAAGGAAGCTGAAATTCCAATAGCCTTCACAAGACTGCTAAACTAGTCAAGCTATCCACGAAGGACTGATCCAATTGCCACTGTAGTCAAAAGGTGCCTTGACAGAATCGGGCCTAAAATGAGTTCTCCAACTCTGGTTTTAGTGTAATTTTTGTTGAGTGTGCTATATAACTGCTACCGCCAATTATTTAACCCCTCATCTCAAACAAAGGAGGACAGGGACTAAAATTCCTCTCAGCCCTAAAGCATTTCCCTGCAGACCAAATTTCATGCATATTGTAAGTTCTCTCACTGGCCTGCAACAGATTATCTAAGCCCTCAGAATTTTCAGTCTGGTTTCTTTCACAAGAACTGAATTCACTGAAATTTAGAGAAGTGGTGGGATTACTCAAACTACTTACCAGTAAGCAGAGTTCTTATATTTGGTCATCTCCTCTACCTACCATCACTGTCCTATGAGCGCTTTCCCTAACTCCTGCCACATGCCCCTTCACATTTCAAATTGCAGGTTGGTAAACTCAGATACCAGCACATGTCAAGCATCGACTTGCCCCATATTACGCAAATGTCAATACTGTGCACCACATCCCCCGTGCCTTGCCTGGAAATGTGCTGAAGTCTGTAAGCAAAAAAGTGCAGACCCCCATAAATAACCAGCTTTTTCCCTCCTCTAATTCTTATCTCCTCTACTGAGGCTCAGCTTTTCAAAAACTGAGAATTAATACCTTTACGTGAAGAAGATACAACAACATAGAACAAATAGGCCAGAACAAGGGCAAATTTGTTATACCCCTTTCCTATGCAGTATTGTTGTAACTCTGCTGGCCCCAGGATTATAAAGAGACAAGGTAGGTGAAGTTTTCAGTCCAATAAAAGATATTAACTCATCCACCTTGTCATTCTAGTTCTGCAGCATTTACATGCAGTTTAGATGAGGGTAAGTGACTACCAAGCAGTGGAGAATCAGGCCAGATTGTGGAGATCTAGCTGTCCAAGAGAGACATCAAAATGCAGGTAATTTTTTTTTTTTTTTTACACAACAGACTAGCATTCGGTTTCACAACGGTCATCCTTCACCCAAGGGGATATGTTTGGCATAAGCCATCGAGGCTGCCTTGCTGCACCACTTGTAAATCCTTCATAATAGACCAACACTGCAGGTATGAATTACATACACCACCATTAACTGTTCTATTACATAGCAATTTATTCATTAAGTATCCTATTTTAAACAACTATAAATCAATTCTTCTATTATATACCTAAATATCAAGCAACAGAACAATATCATGCTGAAGTGACAACAAAGACTCTAAATTCAAACTAGCAGAGAGGGGAAGAAAGTAAAAAAAGAACTCTGGCAGTTGTAAATGAGTGTAAGTAACATGGGCCAGGTCAATGCTATGTGCATGAACTGATGCATCTATACCGCCCTGATATTTCCAATTTCACCACCTCCTGGTCCACAAAGCAGTGTTCTCAGGAAACATTAAACATGGGAAAATTATAGATCCCAAGCTGGAGAAAAAATGTTTTATTAGATATTTATCTGATCATATTTACACTTGCCATATTTCCTCTTTAAAATATGCAATAGTAAATATATATTTACATCAAAAACAAGACAAAAAGGCATCTTCTTAGTTCTTTTGAAATTCCAAGTAGCAGGAAATTCTATCCCCACAGAGGAACATACACGTTATCTGATATTAGATCAATGCTAACATATAAGATGGCTAAAGATTAGTGGTGTGATACTATAACAGATCATTTCATCTACAAAATCAAAACGTAATTTTCACATTATAAATTACCTTTGTGGTCAGATGAATAAGGTAACATTCTTACAAAACTGCCTACTCACCTTTTCACTTGATTGTCTTCTTTTCTTTAGATGAATAAGATCTGTTTCCACCTTTTCTGCCAACTCCAGCTTCCTTTTATTCCTCTTAAAAGCTGCTAAACTAAACCCTATAAAATATTTTAAAAGCATTTAACCAATGAAGGGTTATTCAAACCAGTAATAGATTAGTAAGGTATTACGCTTCAGAAGTCTCTTCCACCCCACACAATTAGCAGATATAGCTGAAGGCAACATACAGATTAAATTACATAAAATTTCAGTACTGCACATTTTGCAATTTATACTAATTCCAAAGCAGATATGGATAAAATAATACAAACTTGAATGCAATATTTAGCACAAACAAGTCACTGAACACATCTGGAAGCTATGATGCCCTACATATCTTCCTCTTTGGCAGTCATGTAGTAACACGAAAGAAATTGAAAGCAATACGTGGCTTCTTAGAATTATTGTTTTGGACTGCTAATATGTAAGTAGATGCCATGAGATCTTGTTTTTGTGATATCCATAAGCTTATACTGTCTCTTCACTAAGTTACTTACATATCTGCATACTCCCCCACTTATTTAAATCCACATAATATGCAGACAGTATTTTTATGCACAATTCAGCACAGGCTAAAGATCAATACATCTTGGAAGATGCATACATGTGTTTTTCCACATTTAACAATTACATTTAAAAAGGAAATATTTTCTAAATTACAAATAAAAATGTGATGCTTAATAAAACTGACGATGTATTCCTTGTTTGAGGGCTTTGTTTTACAAAAAGCATATTGACAGGAAAACTTTTGTAGTTCAAACTAGTCTTGACTTCGGCTTTTTCAAAAAACTCACTAGTGTAGATACAGATCAGATTTTGATGTAGTTTTTTTTTTTTGTTTTTTTTGTTTTTTTTTTTACTTCAACCTGTGTTGGAAGATGTACTCACTAATAAAAACCGCAAAAAGTCATCCTTAAATATATTTTTCCAAGAGCTATCTGCTGTATGAGATCTAATCAGCAGAAAGGTTTATAGTTTTGTATACAGTGGAAGGAAGAACATAAGGTGGCAGGTAGAATCTGTGGCACATACTCCTCTTGATAATGGTGTTATGGCACTGCACAGCATCAGCAGACTGGCCAACACTCCAGCTATTTTGTGCTGCTCCAGAGCAACACACAGGAGTGTGCAGGGAAAAGGGATAACATTCCGCCCCCAGGGACAGGGCCGAGAGCTCACCTGACTATCTCACTCCCCAGCCCTGAGGAAAGATACAGACCTAATTAGCTGTCCTTCATAAAAAATGGCTGAACCATCCTCTAGGACACGGAAGAGTCTGGGAAATGCTCTCAACTGACTGCCCTTAAGCATTCCAGATGAAAGGAACTGCTCCAGAAACACAAACATACAAGAATGAAAACGTTTGAAGGGCTGAGGCTCTGATGTCAGAGCCAAGAAATCTTTCTTTGGGAATTACCGATGCAATAGTCAGATTTGGGGAAGGGGTTCCTATGCATGCACAGATTTTTGAAGCAAGCATGCCAGAGGTGGGTTTGCATCTGCTACAGGGGCTCCATTCAAGAAAACATTGCAGCTAACAAAAGGAATCCAGGGAAACTAAGAAGCACAGGGAGGATAAGGATACCCGAGGCAGTGAACTGACCCAGAACAATAAAGCCTGATCCAACTAGAGGAGGGCAGTACAAGAGAGGCCTAAACTATTACAAGACAGAGAATACCATGAAATTGTCCACAGATATGATTTAAAGTTGACATTTTTAATTATTTGATATTAATGATCAATTAGGTGTATTTGGCTTTAATTAAAGGTTTCACACATTAAAGAAATTCCTAATGAAAAATGCGAAAGTTTGAACTCCTTGAACCACTTAGGACAAAACATTATAGCAAACGTGAAATACAAAACACAGAAATGCCAAGTTAAATTTAAAACATCTTAAGTTAAGAAAATGCACATTTAAGGCATCAAAACCACTTTAAATCTGACTGGTAAGAACACAAGTAGGCAAGCTAATCTAACTCTGAGAGACAGTTTTCTCTATTGAGGGACCACAAGTAGAAAAAAATGCCTATAATCTTGTCACATGGTATCTCTATCATGCAGAGGTAAGCTTCTTGGGTATCCTACCTTTTCATACATCAACATGTTTGGATTTAATTTAATCTGACCTCAGAATTTCTTCAGCAGTTGTTTGGGGGAGAAACTACAACACGTCTCTAACACATTTACTCAAAACTATGGATATATACTCAACTGTAAATGCATCTTAATACAATCTGCCTAAGACTCTACGGATCTGCTTTACTTTTGAGCTGACCTATGATTTTGCAAAAGTTTTCTGATAAATATTTCAGAGTTTTTGGAATTAGATATTTATAAAACGATAGATATACACTTCTAAACAGAACTTTGGTCTTCAACAGACTTCATAATTTTGGTGATGTATGTGTAGTGCAAGCTGAAGCATCACAAGAAGCTAAGATCTTCAGACAAATTTTAGGGTATTAAACACAAGTCACATTAGAATTTGGGAGCGTAACCTTATGGAATTGTATTTCATGATGACTATTTATTGAGCCAATTATCTGGATACATTTCTCATCCTTGGGGATAATTCTGTGGTTCATATATAAAAATATTCAATATTCTATATTCAAATATATCTTTTTAAGTGTGTAATATTTAGGAAAGTCTACCCTTGTCAAATCACAAATGGATAATAGTTAATCTGATACTTTTCTTCAGTAACTGATACATACAAGTACAAATACAGGTCTTTGTAAATACAATTTGATGTTTCTGTTGAAGTAGATAATCTGGTTCTCTACTGAGGTTACCAATAATGTAATATGTTTGTTAATGACTAAAGACAGTACCAAGATTCATATAAGCTAGAAAAACAAAATATTGGGAGTAACAAGGATATGTTTTCTATCTTTGGAGATCAGGTCTGACTCTGACTAATCATGCAGCACCACCTAGCAGTCAGCTCATGAAGTGGACTGAAAACGTATCATACAGGAAGTTTTTGTACACTTCTTTTTAATGCTGATGGAAAAGAGAATACTGCAGTCAGAGGGAGGGAGAATTACAAAAGGAATATACCAGCAAATTACAGGAATTAAAGTGGCTCAGAACAGCAATCTGCTGAACAGCTGCTCAATAACTACTGCATAACTAAAAACAGAAACAGATGCAAGTAATTAAAAATAGGTATGTTCAAATGAAATTTAACTCTGATATATTACCCTAGCTATGCTTGGGCTAAGCTTCATGACTGCATTAGAGCTAATTTTCCTTCAAACTGCTCCACTTTGACAAAGACAACAGCATGTAAAGCAAAGTAATGCTCAGCTGTAAGTAGTCACAGATTTTAACCCAACACGTGACCAGATAAAGCCATAAGGCCACCGTGATTATGTATGGAGGGAGTGTTTCCATCTGCATGTCCCTGTCTCTGTACAGTTAGCTGAACCCAAGGAAAAGTGATTCATCCCAAAAGGCAAGCAACAGTATATCCATAATCTGCCCTGGGCTTTTATCAAGGCCAGCAATTTTCTTTACTACAGAGCTCCCTCAGAACTCATTAGCAGGTGCCCCACTTCTGCCCAGATGTGGTGACTGAATGCACCTGCCCCACTTTTGCCTGCTATCCTCATACATTGTTTGGGCTGCACCTTTGCTGCTCTAGCATCTGAGGGAATTGTAAGCTTGTATCTCTGTGATCTCTTCCAGATAGGCTTTATACCACTAACAGTCTAGAGTTCTACCAGCAGAACACAGTGAACTGAGAGATAGTTTATTTAACACATGTTAAGGACAGAGGGAACTTCTATAATTAAGATTTGGCAGAGTCTGACAGTTAAGTAACCTTTTCCCCCCAAACGTCCTAAAATCCATTTATATGATCATATTGTCAAAAATAAGAGCTAAACCTGCCCTAAACTTAATTCTTGTTCCTAACCAAAAAACTCCCACCTCCTAGAGATTTTGAATTAATAACCCTTTCATCTTCACCATTAGAAAATCCCCTGGAAAAGAACTTTCAGTGGTTATCCTGGTGTAACAGTGTGTGTGCCACACGGCTAGTTTCACTAGCAGAGCAGTGGAACAGAGGACAGGGAGTGAGCATGGTGATCTCGGAATGCCAGTGCACATTTGGAGATTTGGGTGAGCACTCAGAACACAGAGGGGGGTGTTAGGATGAGATGAAGTGTTCTTGTGCTCCACTTGCCTATACGTTAAGCAGACATGGCATATTATGGTCAATATGACTGTCCAATCAGGAATTAAGTGAAAGTATGCTGAGTCTGCAATGTCTTTATTCACAGTGCCTGTTGTCATATCCAGAGGGTCAAAGTTAAGTCTGGGGCAGATAAGGGAAGAGGGATGTCACCATAACTCTACTTCCTGGTTTATATGTAGGCAGCCTCTGATCTAGACTGGCAGAAGGCAGTGCAAGGCTACCTTAAAGAACACTGAAATAATATTTGTGAGTTAATTTAAATGTTGAAATCCTGAGTTAAGGTTTTAAACAAATATACATTCCATCAGCCTATTTCACAGAAACAGAAGTCTCTTTCCAAACAGTGTCTTCCATCTAGACATACATGGTGTAGGCTATCAGCCAAAATATTCAGTTTTTACTTCAGCACCTGATTCCCTAAAATAATCAGCTGCCCAGTTTGTAGGAAGTGTAGAATATTTTGGGTAGCAATAATTTGGGTAGCATGTCTGTACAATTTATGACTTCTAATTAATGCTATAAAGTTATTAAAAAGATTCTTATATCAGGGAATATAATGGTAAATGTCATATCCACCACTTGGTGACATGGGTGGAAGTGAGTAATTAGCAGACGAACGGCAATAGAGACTTGTTAACTTTAATGACTGTACATTCATCCAAGGAGGTTGCCTGGAGCTGAAAGAACTCTATCTTGTATGCAAAAGGCTGCGGAAGTCAAGAGCGGAAAAGCAGCAGAACAAAGGTATTAAGGGGGGCACATGAAATTCAAAGGCTAGAACAGGAAACTTTGTGCAGGAAATGGTAAGAGAGGGGCAGGCTTTTGAGACAGCATGTCCTGTTTAACTGCAGACCAGCCAAGGTCAGAGAAAACTAGTTAACCTAGGGAAGCTCCACGTTCCCGATAGGAACTCATAAGCTGCAGGGAAAGGATCCCAGACAGCTCTGATCAAGACCTAGGAACTCACCAGAGGACGGAAGAACCTGACATAAGGAAATGTATATAGGTGTGTTTATTTTGTGCTGATCTATTTCTCAGTCTATTAAACAAACAAAGAGTGACGGTGCTTTGGAATCCTGCGCCAACTCTACGTCTCTCGTTGTTGGCTTTCACCATCCTGAAGAAGTGAGCTGTAGAACCAAAATGTCTACACAGCTGGAGTTCTGGTAGAAGGTATGTTTAACCTACAGGGGACCGGAGGGGCCAGCACTAGTTCCAAGGCTGAGGAACTTGGACTGTGGGATCTCTGTCCTCAGAAAAGGAAGTTAGGCAGGGGAGTTGTTCCATGAGGGTGTGCCTAGAGATCCAAGCACAGGTCAGTGCCTGAACTCTTTAATAAGACTCTGCAGGCTAAAGACATGGTCCAGAACATGGAATTCTCATAGCAACAATTTGCGAGTGTCCAACACAGGACCTTAGCCAGATGTGAAACTTTCTGGTCTACCTCCCAATCTGCATTTGGCTTCAAAATGCATTCACTTTAAGGTTGCACGTACAGTACGTCCAAATTATGGTATGTAGTACCATGTATTAAGGTTGCAGACACTTCCCTTCCCATCATAAGATCTTGTTTTTAATTGTGTTTAACTTTGCCAGACTTAAAGCATTTACATTAAACTCTTTTAGATCTGGCATTCTATTATCTGGCACTCTCAAATAACCAACATTTTAACCATAAGTAAATTTTAGTTACATTTTCCATAAGTACACTATAGTGAAAGTAATGAATACAGCAAATACAGTATACAGTACTATTGCTCTTGGTAAATAAAGTACTCTGCATACCTTTTTGTTTGTTTCTTAATATTTAATCTTGTTTTTCTTCAGTGTTATGCACTGTTAGGTATACCTCCCTATTATACAGAATATTTGAATATCTGGAAACCTCCCAGGCCCAGGGCTGCCAGATATGAAAGAGTTTACCGTATACTGAAGGTTTCCTTATTATACACACACATGCATATGAATACTGTGCTGAGGTGATGTGGAATCCCTGATATCTAAGCCTTGCCTCTTTTTAACTTATTATTCTGAAGTTTTTGTAAGCTAAAACAAGGTCAGAATAGCCTTTTAAAATTGTGGCATCTAGATCACCTCTAAGCCATTTTATGAAAGTGCTTAATGCCATTTGGCAGCTGACACTTGAACAATCAGTTGTTTCTACCAACAGTGCTAGCAACAAACAGAAACATTAAGGTAGGGACGAAGGTGCTATATCCTGTGGTTAAGTGGGAGCTGTTGTATATAACATTCCTAAAACCACACTGACTTTAGAAAAAAGAAAACAAGGAGTGTAAAGATATTTTTCAAGGCCCTTGCTTTTTTCAGAAACTGGATAAATTAACTGACTTTCATTCAGCAAGAACTATGAATCAAGTCATCTAAAAATTAAATTTATTGTGGCTCTGTATAAGATTTAATACAATCAAGCATAATGCTGTCATTGTTTTAGGGTATCATTGCTCAGTGACTATCAGCCAGTTTAGACCAGAAACTTCTTGATAGTTACACACAAAGTCAATGATTTGCATCACCTGTTGACCTACAATGGAGCTGAAGTTTTAATTATAAAGGTTAATTATCCAAGTTCTACAGAACATAGCACTTACAACATCCTTATGCACCAAGACTAACACCACAAGGCATTAAACAGTGAAGTATAATACACTTCAAAATATGAAGAAAACATGATAAAAATCAGTCTGATTGTTTCTCCTACTCACACCACCAGTTTACTCACTTGTAGTCATGATACCTGGCGGACATGCTGGTATCCCATGATCAACTGCCCACCTGTAGGCTCCTTCGCCAACCAAAAAGCTAAAAAACACACAGAAGGAGTTTAAACAAACAAGTGCTTCTTCCCCTATAAATTATTTGGTTTGGTGGCTTTTAAATGGCAAGTTATCTGCTTTTAATGAAAGTCCCCACTATCTATTCAGTTAACCCTTTACGTAGTTTTATTATCAGAGGGGACATGAAGTTATGAGACCTGAAATAAGTTTATTTCTTAGAAGCCATCCCTTCCCAAGTTCTATCACATTTACATTAAGTTACCAAATCCCATGCAATGGCTTTTTGTCTTTTTTAAGAAAAAGACAAGGCAAGCAGACTTCTAGTCTTCTGATTTTTTAGACTCCCAATGACTTTGAATACTCACATAAATTAAATTAATAGGCATGAAATATGAACACATTTCCAGATAAGTGGGTTTAAGAATATTTAAGGGCATACAGTAAATGATTTCTGACCATGAAAATCTTTTTTCACCTATATTTCCCAGGATAAAGATCCCATGCAGTTTCATATCCTGTCTGTTTTTGCAAAACATCTGTTGCAATCTTTATTCTAATTTTAAGTTAAAAGATGGCATCACAATAAAGACAGAGAGTAAGATACAGATTTCAAAATCCATTCTTATTATTTAACACGATGTAAACCTTAAGTTGAATGCTTCCAAATCTATATCTTGTCATAAGAAAAAGCAAACTACACAGGTTTCTCGGGCGGGGGGCAGGGAGTCTCTTAACTGACAAGTTTACAGGACTTTTTAAAAATTAAGTTAGGAACAAGAACTTAGCACAAATCTGTGTCAACAGCTACAAGGAAAGAAATTAACACTCAACATAGAATCATCTTCTATCCACAACATTTCACTCTATTCACAGCTGCACCTAGTGTAGAATAATACGTTCCAAGATGGGAGAACAAAGCAAGTCTTCCTTCTCAGGCACGCTATTGCTGATGTGTAACAAACAGAATCAGAATTCTGTGGATAAGAATAACCTTCAGATATTGCATTCATTAAACACCAAACTTTACAGGAAAGTCAAGCAGAACAAAGCAATTACCAAGGTGGAATTCTGCCAGCAGAGAGTTTTCCCTTCTGCCCTTCACACAACAACCGATTTGCAACTGAAACAGGATTTTTGATTCCTGAAAAGAAATAGGAACAAAAACGTTAAGTGTTTCACAACTTTTGCAGGGTTTATTTTGTGCTAATCAAAATTAGGAATTCAACTTCTTTTTGCTATGACATGTTTGCATGACATTTGGAAGGCAAAAGACACTGCCTAAAATATCAGAGATCTCAATATAATGATAAACTGTAACTGCCTATTTGGCTTGGCACTTGCTGTTCAAGTTAGCATTTTCTTTAGGAGTACGCTGAAATGTGACTGCCCCACTATTAGGCTGTGTCTACACTAGCTCCCTGTTTTCGGCTACATGCGAGCCAGAACTTCGAAGTTTAACGCTTCGAAGTTGCCGCGGGGGAGAATTAGCTTAATGAAGTGCTGCATATGCACCGCAGCACTTCATTAATAATCTCCCGACACCCTACTTACCATGCTCCCTTCGAAGTAGGGAACTAGTGTAGACACAACCTTAGAGTTTAGAAATTGAAAGTTAAGAAGGGGGCAAAACACTGCAGTAAGAAAGTGACACTTTTGGGCCTCCTCTAAATCATGAAGCAGAACAAAAAAAAAAAAAAAGAAGAGCTTGTCCATTCTTCCTCAAAGCCTTTTGCAGTCACCTTTAAAATAGTGAAAAGAGAAGACAACTGGTTCAGGGAAGCCCTCTTCCCTATTCTCAGAGGTGGTTGCTCATTTATTTCTCCACTTTATGATTATCAGATATAAAGGAAAAACAAAACAGGGCATTTTGCAGTCCTCAATGACTTCCCCTGGTTTTACGACAGGTATTCATTTTCAACTACAGAAAAATCTATAATATATGGACATCAGTAGCAGCCTTCCTGCAATATTTTTCAACATCTTGCTTGTTTTATGTTTGAGAATTGAACAACTTGGTGTTGTCTCTTTAAAAGTGTGTTTCATAGATTCATAGAAACAGACTTTTTTTTAAATTAACCAGAACAAATATGCTGTGTTAACAGCAAGGTTCATTGCCGTATCACACAGAGAGCTGCACCAGTGTCAGAATGCATTTTGTAAACTACTTTTCTTGTTTATGTCAGAGTTGTCACAAAAAGATAAAACAACATGCCTTAACCAGCAGGGACAACAGCTTTTGCAGGCCTCCAGGCAAAGTGTGTGTGTGGGGAGGTGCCATGCACCCGGAAGGGGCAGGGTCTTGGATGGAAGGGGTGTGGCCAGAGCAGCTAGCCCTCAGCACCACCTAGTTCAGAGCTCTGTGGCCATCTACCAGCCTTCAGAACTGTGTGGAGCCGCCTCCAGCAGTGATTTAAAGGGCCTGGGGCTTCAGGTGCTATCACAGCAGGAGCAGCAGCAGCCAGGAGCCCAGGGCCTCTTTGAATTGCTGGGCCCTGAGTCAACTGTGCTCTTTGCTCCCCATCTTATTGGTAGGCCTGACCCTAACTACTGAGAATAACAACAAATGCCTCCAACTGCTCTGGAAAAGTTGTCATATATTGTACGTTTCAAATTAAATCTACATGTGCACACTTAGATACCATAAAATTGAATTAAATCAAATCTGCAAATAGACTATAAAAGCAGATTAATCCATTTTATTTCAAATAGTCTATTAACATCTCAACACTATTTGTACACCCAAGTCTAAAGGGTTCTTCACTTGAACAAACCTGTACTCCTACAGGAGCACCTCACAGAATCAGAGACCATCTGTATCGAATGAATTACCTTCATGACAAACAAGAGTGCTGAAAAGGACTATTTAAAGCCAAGTACAGTTTTATAATAATTATGGGCCCAACACACCTTCCATTGATTTCAACAAGTGTTTTGGAATGAAATGAGAGGTCTCCTCTCAAGAAAAAACATTAATCATCTTTAAACCTTGATTGTATTTATACTTGATAGTACACAATTAACATACCACTCAGTGCTCCAACTGCACCAAAATTTAATGACTTTCCATCCATTATACTGGCATCACATTCTATCTCACCCAAAAGGTTTAGGTTAGAACCCATTCCTGCATTTGTAAATGGGGAATCCTGAAAAACACAAGGACACACCACAGAGTAAGGGACACATGCACACATCATGACTTCATATATCAGAAATTCAGTATCATTAGACTGACAACACTCACCTATGCAAACAATCTATGGAATATGCTACAACTAGTAACTATATTGCTATAAAAAAGGAAGATCAAGACATTCATATTGGATATGCTACAAAGTATAAAATCAGCATCTGTTACAAAGATGGTACATTTAAAAGGCATTGTACTACCAGAAAGAATGACTCGCTAGAAAAAACTTTTGTTGCTTAACACTAGATTTGTGACAGAAGTACAACTTCTATTTTTTTTCTTTGGAGACCCATGTATTTGGAAACAAGAACCTTACACCAACTAATTCTGATACACGTGCGCCATCTCCATTGTACAAAACCACACACAGTGACTATGGAACTAAGAATTGAATACTAGTAATAGTGATGACTTATTGAGGCAAAATAATGAGCAAATGGAATTGGTACTTTTCCTTAATATGCTAAAATTGGGCAGGATTTGAGCTTTGCCCACCCCACAAATGCCTGCCCGAGAGAATAGAGAGAAGCAGCAGTTCCAAAAAATCACTTTATGAAACTTCTGTTTGACCATTCACCTGGAGATGGCCATTTTTATGAGCACATAATGTCTACCATAGGTGGAAAAGTAAAATTCTATGCTTCGTCTGTATTCTTATAATAAGTTTGCTAGACTAGTAATTATGTCTTATGACTGACTGATAATCTACATTACCACAGCACTTTCATCTCAAGGGTCCCAAACAAACAGTGTCACCTATACAATCACAGATTAAAAGAAGTCCCAGAATTATTCCATGAATGCAGCCTATTTTCACATTACTCACCACTCTATAACTAGGTTCAGTTTTTGCTACACTGAGCCTGAGTCAGCAGCAAGACATTCAGGAAAGGTCAGACTGTCCAACACAAAATGGGGTGGGGCGAGGGGAATACAGAAAGAAAGGTTAAATCCAAATCTTCAGCACATCTTCTCCCTTTAAGTTCTGTATCTCCAGTTCTGTGACCTAAATGAAACTGCCCCTGGGTGGCACAAGAAAGCTGTTTGACTTAGGTACTAAACAACTAATTGTAACTGCACAAGAGGCCCTACCTGAATAAAGATATAAAATTAATTTAACTGAATAATGTTAATCAAGGTTTATTTCAGTTCCTCATGGAGGTACCCTAGAAAAGGATTACATTGCTCTTAATAAACTAAAAGTATGATGTAGAAAAGGCAGCCTAGTCAGAGATGAAAGGTTTAGAGACCAGACTGTGGAAAATGGCAATCCTGAATAAAGATGACAGGGGGTTAATGTTCGGAAATAGAGCTCACACAGTAGGATCTCAAGCGGGCCAGGAGGAGGGAGGTTTTATGTAACTTTCAAAGCAATACTCATTTACAATTGGTAAATATTAATAAACAGCAATTTGACATTACATACACGAACCATGAGAAAATATTTCCACTGATTACTGAAATTTATAGACAGTCAATAAAAGAAAAATGCAGCTTAAGAACTTGAGTCAAAATCCAGTGACTTAAGACATTTGAATTAGGCTGACTGCAAATGGACTAGCCAACAAACATTAAAAAAAACTGATATGAGTTGTTCATTTAAGGATATTTATACTGTATGTTTTGACATGTGCTGTTGCACGTTTTTGTCTTAACAGTTTATGAACCATTTTGCTTTTTGAGTATCAATGTCTACTTTCATAATAATTGTCTAACATCTGTTATTTCCAACAAACAACAAAATTTAAATAAAAATAGCTTCAAAATACATCTAATCATTTCTCAGAATAATTAAAAAATACGCCAAGTCTAATATAAGCAATGTCAACTCACATTCCTGAGGGCAATGTAGCCACACATCTACCATGGACATGTCTCTTGAAGCTACTTGTTTGTACTATGCATACAACACAAATCAGAGAATAAGGTTTCCCCTCCACCACACCCCCATTTACTTAAGGTAACGATTTGTGCCATGTTCATGTATAATCTGAAGTATGGACTGTGTGGGTTTTTTTTTTTTTCCTCCAGATGTCAAGGCTTAGAGAGTCTACAGAGTATGTGCAGAAGACTATGTAGATTTGAACGTAAAATGGATATAAACGCACTACTATTTTATCAGCTGTATAAGTCATGTGACAGACAACCCTCCATCTTTATGGAAAATAGATTACAAATATAAATATGTAAACCTCAGAAATGCTTTGAACAAAAGGTAGCTTGTGACCTAACATTTTTAATGTAATAAGCTGCTGGATCTATAAATCCTATTTTTGTGCACACATCATTTTTGTAGTGATGTTATAAGTATTGTCGGCATATTTGCATTTCAAACGTTGGTCTCTGTGAAGACCTCAGTAGGAGGTCTGGTTATCTGAAAATATGGCTTGGGAGGGGATAGAAGTTTTTTGACAACTTAATGAGTGTCAGTCCACATTTGAGGAACTTAGTTGTGAACATGCAATCCAGCAGACAAGCAATGGCTAATCGCCTGAAAAGGACAGGAGACCCACTCAGTCTCCATCTTGGAGTATATTGTTACACAAAGAACAATGGAATTCTCTCTATAGGGGAAAGGTATAACAGGACTCTGTAATTCCTCCATTCTTTTTTGTCTTCAAGCTTACTATATCCCAGGTGAAAACTGGATCACTTCTGACCCAAAGATTTCACCTGATATAAAAGCAACTATTTAGGTTAAGACCTCACAAGTAATTAGATTTTTAGGGGAATATAATTAGCTGTGCATTTTCCATTTTATTTGATTTGGTAAATCACTTCGATCTGTTTTTCATTATACATAACCACTTAAATCCTATTGTATTGCTTAATAAAACCTTTGTTTAAAATCAAGACCAGTGTAAACTGTTATTGTGGGAGAGCTGCCACTGTACACATTTCCATTTCATTGATAAAGGGGACTTATTTGATGAGCCCCCCCTGCACAAATCTTTTGCACAGAGAGACAAATTTATCTGGGGCTTTGATCCCTTCTTTGTGTCGATTCCCTGAGTGTTCTGCCCTTGAACTGCTTGTACCAAGAGCTGTGGTTAAACAGTGTCTGTATTACTGTGCAGGGGGATGGTAACTCCAACTCCATGCCTTGGCTGGAGGAGACCAGAGGATCGGGCTCAGCAGGACAGAATGGTGTAAAGAGCCTCGGTGAGAAAGAAGGTGGGAGTCAATGGCACGATCAGCACCCTAAAGAATGTCCCAAGGAGTCTTTTGTGACCTCAGCTCGTCAGTCAGTTGTGAAAAATACCCAGCACTTGTGCAGATACAATCATTTTAATTTGTGGGGATTTGAATTCCAGATGTCCTTAGTGCACAGGCAAGGAAAAAATTACTTCAAAGCAATGACAGTGTCTCACCAGCTTTTTGGTGTAACAACCTTACTACAGAATCCTTAGAAAAGAAAGAAAGCACTCATACCACAGGATCCTGTTGTAACACTCACCATTGTATTTCCCTGCCTTCTTCAAGTAAAGCAATGAGAAAGGAGCAAATGGCTCCCATGCTAGAAAAACAGAGCTTCTCCCACATCACACAGAACAGGGGTGTGCAAACTGTGGGGGGGGGCATGAAATTTCGAAAGAGGGGCACAGCATGATTGGCTGCTAGGTCTCAGGCTCATCCATCTCATTAAAATAAGGAAATGTGTTACTGTTTTTGTGTGTGTGTGTATTCACAGTTATATACCGTAAAGATTACATTTACATGCAGTAAAGTTTTTACTTCCTATATACTTATTTTCTTACACGTGTGTAGCCAGACATGAACCCCCCATTTGGCCTTTTATTTTTCTCCCCCCAACCCGGGAGAGACAGCAAGAGAAACAAGCAGGGGAGACAGGTAGCCTTTGATGTCCTGGGAACGCAGGTGTGCTGTCTCGCCCAGCCTCTCTACTATACACAAAAACCAGACAGCGAATGGGCTAGCTAATGGCCGCCCTTCTGGCTGATCTCAGTGATTGACACGCCTGATCGCTTCCCCAGGAAGAACGGGGAACCCCCGCCCATCACCTCCAAAGGTGCCCAATTGTCCACAATTCACAGGTACAAATTGAGCCTTGCACCTTCCCTTGGAAACCTGGGGTTCCAAACACATTCCTCCCAATTGGCCACTTGAGACCAGGAAGAAGCCTACGTGAAAAAAAAAAAAAAGGGTATAAAGGGGCTTGGCAACCCACCCCCCTTTGAGTTTCAATCACCTACACCTGCTGGCCAGGTCTGGAATTGACTCCCGAGACTGGGGACGCCTGGGTCGTATCTACTTCTTCCCGAGGGATTGAGAGAAAGATTCTGGGTCACACTGGATCTAGGAGGCAGGGGTAAGAATTACACCCGTATTACACTTCTCTCCTATAGGAATTGAGGGAAAGACTCTGGTTCCACCAGGTCTAAGAGGCAGGTGTGAAAAATCACACCTGCAACGTGCCTTTCTTGTGTACACATTACTTGTATTAGTTTAAGCTAGCTAGTTTGTCTAAAACTTTTAAGTTAAATTGTGTTGTTTCCCCTTTAAAAACCACGAGTACTAACTTGTACTTCAATCATTTGTCTTAGTTAAATTGTTTCTATCTTTGTATAAATAAAAGGTAACTGTTAAAGCCTCTCTAAGTGGAATCTTCCTCTTGCTGCTGTACCCGAACTAAACACAAACCAAAGAACCCAGCCTGCCCTGGCTGCTTAGCGTGGCTGCTGGTGCGGCATCACCCCCTTTTGCCCCACCGGACCCTTAGCTGGCACCTGGGCATCGGCTCACAACGTGCCAAAAGGGTTTTGTTTTTTTGTTTTGTTTGTTTTTTTTTTTGTTTTGTTTGTGGGGTTTTTTTTTTTTTTTTTATCTTCATATGAAGATGACCAGAATTTTCATGGGTTTGGATTACATTAAATAGGTTGGGAAGGCCCTTCTCATTTGCAGGGATGAAAAGTGGGGCCTGACAGAAAACATTTACTCACCCCAGACAAAGGACATGAATACTATGCCAAGTCAAAAATGTTTAGTCCTACTCCTTTTTAATGAGTCACAACGTGTTCCCTGTAAGCTGAGCGCTTGGACGGTCACCAAGAGGAGATTCACATGCTGCCCCACTGATTAGCAGAGCACCCATAGGTGACACAGCCAGTAGCACGTGTGTCTATAGGTGGTGCACAGCTGCATGAGTTGGTGCACAGAAAAAATGTTTCCATCCATGGGTGGAAAAAAATGTCATAGGGAACGCTGATCACAACCTGTGTTAAAAAGGACTATTTGATTAAGACAGTGGGACATCAGCAGGCATAACTCAGTGCATGGGTGGCCACCATCTCAGTGGAGTTCAGAAAGATGGAAAGAGGATGAACAGCAAAAGACCTTGGCTTAAGTGCCATTATTCTGTACTAAATGGCCAAACATTAAATAGCAATCATACAATTAAACAAGAACATGGAGTTTTAAAATGAAAAGACTTTTGTAAGCCTGGATGGAAGAATTGTCCTTAACATTCACACATAGCCATAGTGAAAAAAAAAAAAAAAAAAAAAAAAAAAAAAAAAATATAATGAACTGACCTGGATGAGGGCAAACAGACTTTTTATAACCTCAGCTCCTACCATTTGATGCTGGCAAGAGGGCAACAGTTTAGTTGCTCAGGCATTGCTTTACAAAACATTTCATCCATGTCAGAGGATGTATGCCTTATGGGGGAGTTGGCAAAGGTCATCTCAAAGAATTTACCTTTCAATTTTTAAATAGAAGCAGAGATCTCCTTTACATTTTTAAGTGGCTTTAACTGACTGGGGAAGGTAAGCAGAGCAGCCATGAGCTTTGCAGATCAAAGCACATGCCCTGTCATCATATAAAAGTAGAAAGGAAGAAGAGAAGAAACACTGTTGAGAGCATTTTAGTCAAAAAGAAGCCTAGCCATATGAAAGGTAGAAGTAGAAAACTGTTTAAGAAACCTACATCTACAGTATTTACAGTGCCACCAAAGTACATCTAACAAGATTCTCACATCAACTGAGATGTGAAATTTTAGCTTCTAAAAATAAAGAAATTGTCAACCAAAAAAAGTTGTACTTCATACTGTAATTTTTCCTAAATTACTGAAGCTAGTGTTTCGGGGGGAGGGATAGCTTAGTGGTTTGAGTATTGGCCTTGTAAACCCAGGATTGTGAGCGCAATCAATGAGGAGGCCATTTGGAAGTCTGGGGCAAATAGATTTAAAAAAAAAAAAAAAAAAAACTATGGGAATTAGTGCTTGGTCCTGCTAAAGGCAGGAGACTAGACTCGATGACCTCTCAAAGACCTTTCCAGTTCTATGAGATATGATAATAAACCAAATTCTTTCTTGATTCCTTCTTTTCTTCAATATGTACTTACAATGTTTGCCAGTTTCACAGCATACTAAAATTTTTATCTGTGGTCAAAGTTGGCGTGGTTGTAAAAGTGACTCATTTTTGACAGTCCTGGAATTACACCTAGCCAAATAGTTTTAGCACTCTGCTTCAACGGGTGTTAAATTAACACTTCAGCTATCTTTGATTTAGTTGGCCAATGTCCATTTATGCACACTTTGTGGACAACTGAATGCTATTCAACGGCGGTATATATAGACTGCTACAATATAAACAGTAACATTATAAAGTTGCTTTCTTCTTGGAAGCTTGATGGCACTGAGAAGTGGCCTCCTTGGATGAATGAAGTCATATTTTATTTAATCAGTTAAAGGCCGTGTCTACACTAGCCCCAAACTTCAAAATGGCCACACAAATGGCCATTTCGAAGTTTACTAATGAAGCACTGAAATGCATATTCAGCGCTTCATTAACATGCGGGTGGCTGCAGCACTTCGAAATTGACGCGGCTCGTCCCGACGGGGCTCCTTTTTGAAAGGACCCCGCCTACTTCCAAGTCCCCTTATTCCCATGAGCTGATGGGAATAAGGGGACTTGAAGTAGGCGGGGTCCTTTCAAAAAGGAGCCCCGTCAGGACGAGCTGCGCGGCGGCGAGGCGTGTCAATTTCGAAGTGCCGCGGCCGCCCGCATGCTAATGAAGCGCTGAATATGCATTTCAGTGCTTCATTAGTAAAGTTCGAAATGGCCATTTGCATGGCCATTTCAAAGTTTGGGGCTAGTGTAGACATAGCCAAAATGTTCTTGAAGAAAACTAACTTAAAGTCAGATTGTTGCACAAAGCACAACACATATGTATGCATCTGTTTTGAGCATTGGCCTGCTAAACCCAGGTTTGAGAGCTCAATCCCTGAGGAGGCCATTTAGGGATTGAGGCAATAGATGCCAGGTATGGTGCTTGGTCCTGCAAAGAGGGCTGAGGATGGAACTAGGTGACCTCCCAAGGTCCCTTCCAGTTCTAGGAGATGTGTATCTCCAATTATATATCACATTATGCAAAGTCAACAAATGGAAGCTGTAAGCAAATAGAGGCAGTTTTTTATTTCCTTTCTTTTAACATGGTATTTAACTATACTTAAAAATTATGAAAAACTATGCCAGCACCTCTTTAACTTTCCAGGTTTACATCAATCCATTTACTGTAGTAATGCTAAGGTTATCATTGCAATTGTTCTCAATTTTAAAAAGGCACTTTAATTTCAGAAGTGCACATCTACAGAAGTTAATCTTTCCCTATTAACATACCCAAGTTAAAGCTCTACCTAGTTCTGTGAAATAGATCATACAGTTCACTTGAGCAGTTAACAACAGATTAGCAGTACAGAAAACCACAAATCTAATACTAATTAGACTTGCATACTTAATAGTTTAGATTCATTATGGTATCTAGTCAGATGTAGTGGATGTATCCTTTCCAGTTCAAATGCAACATTAAAAGACACAGCAACTGAAGCAGTTTCACTAGAAAACACAAATCTGAAGTTAGTTTATCTAGTATTTTCCATGACAGGATGAATAATCAGTTCTGAGCCCTGATTTAAGTACCATTTGTTTATAGTCTTGAAATAGGTCAGAGGAATACAAAGCAATGCTGTTGCACAGACTATGTCCATCATATGTTTAGACAGAAAACAGAGGGCTTGCAACTTTGACCAATATAATATCTGGCTCTGTTTGTGATTATTTTTCCCCTTCTACCACATGATTAAGACAAAATATTTATCTGTGTGTTTCTTAACACCTCTTTCCAGCACGTGGACAGAGGTCCTCTGAAGCACTACAGAAATACATAAATGCTTAATCAGGTGGCATTCTTCAGGCCTTCCATTAAGAAAACAAGCAAGCAAACAAAACCCCATAGCCCCCAGATGGTTACTGTACATGGAAAGTCAACAAGTTAACCCAACTTCTGTGTTCCAAGACAAATTCAGCAGTCATTTATATGTGGCAAATGGTAACAGAAGATTGTAACAGAACTGTCCCAAAGCATTCTGTCATTGGCCATCTCCTTAAAGAATCGTGACAAGTTTTTATGATTACTGTGATGAAGCACTCACTAATTACTGCAGCATATACTGACTTTGGAGTTATATCTTCATTTGTTTTATTTAATTATGCAGCACGCTGCCTTTCTGGGAAACACATTCACCAATGCTGCCATGACCAGGCTGCCAAATATGATTGATGACATGACACAAAATTCAAACGGTGTTATATTGGGTTATATGAACAGCCTTCAAAGTTGGTTGCTGTTCATTCGTTTGTACATGTAAGCTTCTCTGCCCACATAACTGCTAACATTTTATCTTAATCATGGAATTTATTGCACTGGAGATGTTCAGGCAGTCACGGGGAGATTGCCTGTTCTCTCTCCACTAAGAGGCTGCAGAAATATAAAACAGCCAGCATACCACAAGCCAACTGTCATCTCATTCATAAAAGATCAAGAGCAAATCTTGTTCCTCACAAAGTCTTTGAAGTGATGCCGCTTGGACTGGCTGGAATTCAATGCAATAGGGTTGTGTAACTAAGCAGAACTGGGTAAAATCCATCTTCTGTGACACATACCTAAAAAGACAGTTGGGTCTTCCAAAAATCTGAAGAGAAAGTAGTTTGTGAAACACAGAATTTAAAAGAAAAAAAAAGTCTAGACAATTGGGAAATCAGTTATGAACTCTTCTGTAGGCATCAGCATTTGAGAAACAGAATCAGAACTCAGTATTTTATTCTGTCGTTGGGGGGCAAAAAGGTTCTTTGTACTTCAGTTGAAAATATTTACTCAGACTGTCTTAGAATCAAAATCAATACTTTTACAGCTAAGTTCTCCAGAGGAAGAAATGTTTTGGGACGAATGAAAGGAGAGCTCAAGGGTTTGATCATTGGCCTTGTAAACACAGGGTTGAGAGTTCAATCCTTGAGGAGGTCATTTAGAGGTCTGGAGCGCATAGATTGGAGAAAAAAATCCATCAGGAAGGGCGTTTGGCCCTGCCAAGAGGGCAGGGGACTGGACAATCTCTTGAAGTCCCTTCCAGCTCCATGAGATATCGCCATATAGTAAGTTAAGATGATTTAATTTACTTACAGCTCCTCACAGTGCATTCTGGCTAAATCAGAATACTCGCTGTCTTAGGAAATAGTAGTATTCTTTCAACATAAAGAAAAGATGATGGCATTGTGTCATTGAAAGGACAATCAACATGAAAAACTACAGTTTTAATCTACTAAAGTTATAAAATAACTATACATGGAAGATAAAAATAAGTTTCTCTATTCTGTTTATTTTGTTGACTTGCTTTATTCAATATGAATCTCCTATTTGTACAGTAATCCATGCTGATTAAGGAGATAGTGAAAGAAAGCTCAGTATAAAATTGTTTTGGAAGTCCTACAATTTCTTGAATGGTGTGGAAAACACTGACACGTCCCAAGAAGAGGTCACTTTGTAATGAATAGATGATCTCTGGCATCATGCATGGCCAGATGCTGTCCACAGTTTCATGGGATTTGATGCCATTCCTGCTCTTGAGCAAGGAACTGTCAAGTTAGCAAAGGAAGTCATCTTTGAGAAGGTGGAGAAGAAGGCTGCTGGAGTCTCACTCCAAGCACCCAACAAATGAGGAACTGACTGAGCTGGATCAACAACAAATACCCAAAGAAAGCAAGGATGATGATGGATGAGGACACAGGGCAAGAATACAGGGATGCTTCTACACTCGCCCCCTCCCATCGGAGGCAGCATGGCAACGAGGCAATTTGAAGCAGGCAAGTGAGGTACTAACATGCATATTCAGTGACTAATTAGCTAACTAACTAACTAATGGCAGCCTCGCAAACTCAAAGTGCAGACTTTGAATTGCAGATTAAACAGCATAGATGGGAGCAGCTTTGAAGGAAGTGCTCCACTTCAACATTCCCTTACTTCCACAATACTAGATTGGAGTAAGGGAATGTCAAAGTGGGGCACTTATTTTGAAGCTGCCCAGATCTACACTGTCAATCTGTAATTCAAAGTCTGCACTTTGAAATTCACGTGGCCACCATTATGCTAATGAGATGCTGAATATGCATGTTAGCCCCTCATTAGCCTGCTTCCAATTGCCTCATTACCATGGCACCTTTGACAGGTGGGAGTGAGTATAGAAGCAGCCCAGGAGTCTGTTGACAAAGAATCTCTCGTTTCTTTGGACTGCTGAGTCAGATGACTGAAATCAAAAAGAATGGTGATCCTTTTCCTGATTTGTCCGCCAAAGTCTTAAGCACTCTCAGTGATGCAGTGGCTTGCTATAGGGAGATCTAGCATTGAAAGATTCATGCAAGACAGCAGATGTTGAAAAAACTCCTTTAAGACTTATGTAACCAAAAAGCCAAATCTAGAAAAAACAGCCCAAAAAAATGCAGCCATCAACCTACCTAAGTTTAGCATAAATGACACTTTTATACCATATTAGTGTATTGTACATAATCTATTAAAATATTCTGTGGGTTTGAATGGTATTACTAGGATTCTACTTATTTTACTTAAGCTATGTCTACACTAGCCCAAAACTTCAAAATGGCCATGCAAATGGCAGGCAGCCATGGCACTTCAAAATTGCCACAGCTCGCTGCTGCGCGGCTCATCCAAACAGGGGTCCTTTTCGAAAGTACCCCACCAATTTAGGAATAAGGGGATTTCAATCTGCTGATAGGAATTGGTGGAGTCCTTTCAAAAAGGAGCCCCATCTGAACGAGCCACGTGGCAGTGAGACACGGCAATTTCAAAGTGCCGCAGCCACCCACATGCTAATGAGGCGCTGAATATGTATTTCAACGCATCATTACTAATCTTCAAAATTGCCATTTGCATGGCCATTTCAAAGTTTTGGGCTAGTGTAGACACAGCCTTAATGTTTTATGTGTAAAATGTGTACTGTATAAAATGTCATCATAAAAAGGCACATTATTTAGGCAAAAAGAGCGTTGTCATATGCAACTCTGGTGAAACTGTGAAGGCATCCCCACCTTATTTTACTATTTCTTATGGGGAAAAATTTCCTGGTTTTCATCATTTTGGTATCCATTGCCTTTTTCAAGAACCCAATCCTAACATGTACAGGAGACCCCATGCACGGGAATAACTACCAGTCCGGGAGCATTGTTTGGATTTTTTTTTCCCCTTTAAACACAGTTTGCCCTATTTAAGCAGTCTCAGCATGGCCTCCCTGGGAACCTAGTCATATCTTTCAAGTCCAAGGTGAACTTCTGACCTTACCTTATCTAACATAATCATACAGCAGTCTGTATAGTAAACTTAGAAACCCAGTATTAAACCCTACCAAAGCAAATCACTGCACTGTTTTGGATGAGAGAGAATGAAACACACATGAAAGATGCCAGTTATATCCATTACTGCACTGCTACTGGAAGACATTCAGATACTATGCTGAGGACAGTAGCATGATACACACTATAGACTACCATTATAATCTACAGACCATAGGAAATAAAGACTAAACAGCTAGAATTCACAAACATCAACATACTTTGGTAACGGATATCAATACATAACCATAATGTGAAATACACTGATGTATCATGGGAGGTCTAGCGAGCCAACAGGTAAAATTGGGTAGTTGATAGTAAGTCATAAGCCTCTTCCACTTCTACATCATGGAGCATAGGCCATCGAGGACCATTTGCCAGTGTCCAACATCTTTGGCAATCTTTTCCAGTTCTGACCAGGTGTAACCTGTCTTTTAGCATCTGCCTTCAGGTCTCTACCTCAGGTGTTTCTTGGGCAACCTCTTTTCCTTTTTCTGTGTGGGTTCCAACTTAATGCTATTGTGATGGTGGTGGTTGGCTTTCTAAGGGTATGTCCACTCCATCACCATCTTCTCTTCCCGATTTCTTCTTCGGAAGGAAGTTGGTGAGTCAGTTGCCACAGGTCTTGGTGGCTGATGGTGTATGGCCAGTTGACAGGAATCACGAAAACAGCAAAACCAGTCATGCACGGAGGGAAAGGAACCTCTTAATGGAGGCTTGAAGACAAAAATAAGACTTTTCCAGGGGAGTGGAAGGACATTCTATGAAGCATTTATACCAGAAACAATACAGAAGACCTGATGAGGACCTGAGACCTGAAATTAGATCCATTAACCATACTTTAGTGTACAAGAATTTCTTGAATGTGATGAAAGCATGCCATACTGCCACTCCTCTGTATTGTTTAGAGTTTGTTAAAAGACAATGGCCAACACAATCTTGTGCACACAATTACCACTGCCTTGAACATATGATAAACTTGTCAAGTTAAAGCTTATGGGGACTTTCGGCTTTAACTCAATCAGATTAGCAGGTGTTTCACCCTGCTTTGTGAAACACATCATTCTGAATATATTGGTTAACTCATTCAAACTCACACCTCTCATCTTTGTCTAGACAAGGCCAATAAGCAATTTCAATGGTTAGCTCTCTTGTAATACAGATATTAGATTTCCCAACTACAATCACCTTGCAGTGCAACATTTAACATCTTTCCTTTCAGAGCAAGGCAAGGAAAGAAGTTGTGCCTTCTATGAAAGAGGTGGAATCCCTTCTTCTCACTTGATTGCAACTGCTGCTATATGAGAGTAGGAAAACCTCAGTCAGTCTGACTACAACATCTCCCCATTTGAGCAAGATTACTAGTCTGTGTAGGTATAAGTGTCACAACAAGATTGATATGGTCTTCAGATGCCACAGATAGCCTCTTTATTTTATATAAAAATTGCATTTTCCGTATTGTTCTGTATACAATAGCTCATGTTACCTGAAGAAAGCAACTAGAATTCACTATAATCCAATAAGGAAAATGTTTTTATCAAGTTATGAGCAGTTCTTACACAAGAAGCAAGCTTCTCCTACTTGAATGTAGAGCTAGAACAGCCTACTTCTACAGACGAATCCCAAGCATGTTAAAAACATATGGACTGGAACACTGGTCCAGCTGAGAACCCTCAGCAACAGCGTCAAGAATTAATGCCCCATACATTTCTCTAAATTGCTCTGTTAACAGGCTACATTCATTTAAACACAATTGTGTGTCCTGCAATGTACCCATCATATTCTTTTCTTCCTCTGAGTTTCCTTCAGTCTCACTGTTAGGGCTCTACCAAATTCACAGCCATGAAGAACTCATTACGGACTATGAAATCTGGCCTCCTCTCATGACATCTTGTCTTTTGTGTGCATTTACCCTATTCTGTGGCCTTGTAACCCACCCAGCCCTAGCTCTCTTGTGTTCTTCGTGGGTCAGAACCCAACTATTACAATACCATGACATTTCACATTTAAATAGATGAAAGCATTAAATGTATATATATTTTTAAAATCCTATGACCATGAGATGGACCAAAATGGACTGTGAATTTGGTAGGGACCTACTTATTGTATGGCACCTTCACGCTCCACCTATGATAGAGATTGTTTAACAATTAAAATGACATCAAGTTATCATAAAAAGAAAAGTCACTCTCTTCTCTGATGATGCAAAACTCACTGCATACCCTAGAGAGGTTCTTTCAATTGCCTTAAATGTTTACCTTTAATTCTTCTGCTTAAAGATGCTAAAAATGCTAAGATATGTTATCCTAAATCAAGGGAAGAATTTTAAGGAACAGAAGAGTGCTCTGAGAATATTTTATAGCAAAATTCAGTTACACGTAAAGTTAACTGTGGAAGAATCCACTAACAGTCATCCTCACACCTAAATCAAAATCTAATAAAGAATTATTAAGTTTAGCAAACCATGTTAGAGTTAAAACCAATTACTACAAAGTTTATTAATGTGCCATTTTGAAACAGAAGGTAAATGAAGTAATGTCTATCACCTGTTCTCCACTATGCAATACAACTGTTCACCTATTGAGCTCATGACTGTCACAAGAAACAACTTAGCTTTACAGTCGTACAGCACCTTCCAAAATGACACAAAAGTACAAAAAAAAAAAAAAAAAATCACAGAATATCATTCACCCTGATGTGTGTAACTCCAGAGTAGTCTCCATCCACACTACCACTACACAACAGCTTTAAAGTAGAGAGAGTTAAGAGTAGCCTTGGCTGAGTTTGTAGAACTTTGGTAGTAGAGGAAACAAAACCAACCAAAGTGTGTAACTTCACCAAGCAAAATAAGATGAAATTTGGACATCAAGTGTGTTATGGGCTTCTTACTGAACAGAAGTGATCAGATCACCATTTAACCATCAGTGTGTTGTACTCCAATAAGACAGTAAGGACTCAGAAATTAATAAGACCAAAAACAGAATCTATCCTGCGTTCCCAGGCAACACTCTGCTTTTAGAATTATCAGATGTTAGTGAAAGTGGCTGATAAAACAAATCTGATGCATTATTGCTGACATTTCCAATAAATTCATATTGAGTTTGGCTACTGGAAAGCAGCCAGACCTCTTTAATATACTAAGGGAAAGCAAACCAAAGAGTTTGTAAATTATGTTTTACTTTACCACAGATAAGTCTATTTAAAGGAGGGAAATAAATATTCTCTGTAAGTGACAAGTTGAAACATATAGATTTATATAGGTATAAGATATATGGCAACAACATGTTCCTCCAATCTTACTTCCTGAATTAAAAATAAGAAGTACCTCTAATTCAATTAGTGCTGCAGTCACTGCATCAGTTGCAAGAGCACCAGCCTGCAGTTTTTCAATTGCCTGTAAAACAGAAGTTTTAGCTGAGGATTTTGGATTTAATTATTATATGGCTAAGTGCAATGGTTTTCTTGGCATTGTATGAGACAGAATCCGCCCCCCCCCCCCCATATCCCACAAGAAACTTCCAATTTGATACGACAAATAAAACAAAAGCATTGAGAGAGAATAAAATATTTACAACTTGTTAATACAGAATATTATTGTTCTGGCATCATGAAACCACACTGTGCTTAGCAATATATATTAGTTTATTATAGTTAACTATAGTTGATTTTTATTCCATATGCCTCTCCCACACTTGAACCAACAACAGAGCTTTGACATCAAAAGCACAACTCTGAACTATATAGTGTTATATGGAGATGCTGCCATTATAGAGAACAGTTTCATCATTCAGGAAGTTTGTGCAGATGTCAGCAACATACAGATTTGAAAGGGTTAGATTTGTAATCAATAAAATATAAAAAAGTGATTTCCCTATATAACATTGACAAAAGACATTTACTTTGTATATTTTGACATGTGACATTGACAAAATTACAAAGTCTTAACTTTTCAATCTACATCATTAATTGTATGACACCCTGAATTTCCTGATATTTTGAACATTTAAATCTATTTCAAAATTATATAAAGTATTTTAAAAAAATCACTACTGAAATTATTTAAAAAAAAAAATCAAGTTCTGCCAATCTTAGCAACACAAATGCAAAGTAAATTATTTTTTGCTCAAGTTTGATGTTAAAAGTATAAATTTTTTGGAACCATGTACAGGAGTAACTTCCCTGACCCATGCTGGACTAACATCGAGAACAAACTTGTGATCACAGTAAATTCCCTCAGAAAACTCACAGTTAACTAATGTGGGTGACATTTTCAGTCCCAACACAAATCTTAGGCTGTTTGTTCCTACTCAAAACATATTATATTGGCTACCTAGCCCAAGTAACCAAATGAAATCTTTCAAGTTACAATTATCATTAACCTCAACAGCAAGCAAATCTCCCAGGTCTTCACTACCCAAACAGATCAATGGACAGCAATCAATCCAGCAGGGGTCAATTTCTCACATTTATCTAATTGTATAATTTAGATTGACTGCTCACAGTAATGTACAGCAAGCCTCAGGGAAGTACAAAAGTAATAGCACAAAATAAAGATACCAAAGAGGGCTGAAGTTCAAAATTAAACTGCTCAAACTGCATTGATATTGAACCAAAAAAGCAGTAAAGTAGCACTCTAAAGACTAACAAAATAAATTATTAGGTGAGCTTTCGTGGGACAGACCCAATTCTCTGTGGAATTCTTCTAGAGCCTCTGTAGCATGGGTCCAAATCATAAAGATGTCATCAATGTATCTTAAGTAGAGGAGTGGTAATTCCACAGAGACTTTAACAATCTACACCCCCCCATCAACGTATGCCTCGATTACAAAATGCAAGAGATACATTTCCTGGACACTACAGTACTAATCAAGGATGGCCTGATCAGTACCACACTGTACCGAAAACCTACTGATCGCTATACTTATCTACACCCTTCTAGTTTCCATCCTGCACATGTGACTAGATCCATTGTTTACAGTCAAGCTCTTCAGTACAATCGCATTTGCTCTGATCCAGCTGACAGAGACCAAAAACTACAAGAATTTTACCAAATATTCATAAACCTGCATTACCCACCAGGAGAAGTAAAAAAAAAAAAAACAAATCGACAGGGCCAGACGAATACCCAGAGACCAGCTACTCCAAGATCAGCCCAAAAAAGCCAAGAACAGAACACCACTGGTCATCACCTACAGCCCCCAACTCAGACCACTGCAACTAATTTTTAAAGGCCTACAACCTATCCTTAATCAGGATGCTACACTCCAGAAGGCCCTGGGTGACATGCCTGTTCTCTCCTACAGACAACCTTCCAGCCTCATGAGGATCCTCACTAACAGCCACTGTCTATACCCTGGGAATACCAGTCCTGGAACCTTTCCCTGAAACAAAGCCCACTGACAGCTTTGTCCACATATCTTCTCTGGAAATACCATCACTGGACCTAACCCGGTTACTCCCGGAATCACGGGCACTTTCTCATGCTCCTCTACTAACATCATATATGCCATCATGTGCCAACAATGCCCAGATGTTTTGTATATTGGACAGACTTCTGACTCCCTTGGACAAAGGGTCAATGGGCACAAAACAGACATCAAAACACTCCAAATCCACAAACCAGTTAGTCAACATTTTAATGGAATGGGGCATTCTGTCAATGACCTAAAGGTATGTGTGTTACCGAAAAGAAATTATCGCACCGTTCTGGAAAGGGAAACAGCTGAGCTGGCTTTTATATTCAAATTCGGCACATTAACACATGGTTTAAATCGTGATGGGAACTTTCTGAGTCACTATAGGGGCTCATCTGCATACTTGGCTCAATCTAGTTCTTGACCTTCCCCCACACCCCTCCACTCTCTGATTTGCTCACCTTGATTATCTTTTTCTGATTTGTCCTCCTTGCTTACTGTTTTTGGTTCTCTGTGCCTTAAATATTGAGTCTGTTCTGGTCTGGCTATGGTCTGAAGAAGTGGGTCTGTCCCACAAAAGCTCACCTAATAAACCATTTTGCTAGTCTTTAAAGTGCTACTTGACTGCTTTTTGTTTTGATAGTGTATAAACTAGCACGGCTTCCTCTCTGTTATTATTCAACTGAGGGTCCTTTACGTTGCCAGACTGGTGTAAAGGAGCCTTATTGTTAATGACAAGAAGCCCTGTGCAGATTTTTGGGAGCATAAACTTTCATGGGCAAAGACCCACTTCATCAGATGCATGTTAATGACAGAAACTGAATCTTCAGCTAAGCAAGTCGATGGGCTTTCTGGATTTTTTTCTGCCCCAGCTCACAATGGCTGCATCTACACTAGCAAGTTCTTTTGAAAGATTTTTCAAAAGAAGGGGTCTCTTTGAAAGATCCCACGGAGCGTCTACATATAAAAAGTGTTCCGTCCAAAGTAAAGAAAAAGAATGCAGTGCTCCTTTCAAAATCACTCTTCCGTTCCCATTTCTGGAACAGTGCCCCCTTTCACAAGCTTCTTTTAAAAAAAAAAAACCAAAAAAAACCCACGTGTAAATGCTCTATGGGCCCTTTTTTTTTTTTTTTTTTTTTTTGAAAGAGCAGTCCTCATGGGGCCTAATTTTTCAATCCCTGGCCTGTTCTTTCAAAAGGGTGAGGGCTCTGTGGACGCTCTCTTTGGAAAGAGGAGATCACTCTTTTGATCCACTATTTTGTGTTTGGATGAAGTCTTCTGAAAGAAGTTCTTCCGGAAGAGCTTCTTTCAAAAGATCTCTGTAGTTCCGACATAGCCAACAGGGTTAGATTACAGTTCAGGATCTATTTTACTCAACCACTTAAAAAAAAATGCAGGACAATGATTAGCAAAACTGTACAACTTTCTTGCATGAAACTCTGAGCAATTCAAACAGAGCATCAAAATAAATGTAATTTTAATGAAAATCCAGGATTACAAATGGAATGTTGAATCTTGGTTATCAAGTATTTATAACAACTTTCATGTGTTTAGAAAATGCTGAACACTTATTGTGATCTTTTTTGGTACGATAGTTTAAATCCATTACCAAAATAAGTGAAAGTCATAGGATTATATTTCACTATTTTGAAAAATAAAATATGCAGAATTTTGGATTTTTGGACACAGTTACCCAAAGAGTGCTTTGGGGAATTATGCAATAATATTTATTGACCTGTTATTCAAATCACATTTTTCTTGGGCTGGGTCTACACTAGAGCGCTTTATCGACAGAAGGGGTCTCCTGTCAACAAAACTCAGGGAGCGTCTACATGCTTAAAGCATTCTGTTGACCAAGGCTCTACAAGAATTCTACATTCTGCATTTTCTTCAACCGTATTATCCCTCAAAAACTTGAGGCATAACAATCTCTGGACAGACTACTGTTGACAAAAGTGCAGTGGAGACACTTCTGACGACCGAGTTTCTGTCGAGATTACCGTCAGTAACTTCTGTCGACAGATGCTTCTAGCGTAGACGTAGCCTTGAAGTTTTACTATTCTTCTAGGTTTTGATTGCTATTTTTTTTGCCCATAGAAATGTAAATCTTTCGGCGCATAATTATATCCAAGCGGATAGTGTTAAAGAAGCCCAAAATAAACACTTCATGCACTTTATGCACTTCTGAATAATTTCCAATACTCTCACAAAACAAATCAAAACTAGAAATTGGACCCAAAAACCTTTTATAAAATGAACCCTAGTGAAACTCAGTATTTGTTAGAAGCCTCATGATCCTCTGAAGAAAAGAGTTTGGAACTGGGGAAGTCATACCTTTTGACAGGCTCTTTTGCAAACATGTTTGTATTCTTTAGCTTTGGATTCAGAATGATAACCTGCACCTATTATTAAGACAGAAAAGCAAAGTTAAATGGAGATTATGGCAAGCATTCAAACTAATATATTGGGATAGTGTTCTCACCAGGAATTACAATACAGGATGACAACTGTATCTGAAATCAGATGTACATAACCCAGGTCATTTTGTAAACAACAGAAACTACTGATTCACCTTCCTCACGAATTAACACTTTCAAACATTTTAGAATCAATCCATTACAGCCATCGGCAGTCACCTCCACATATTTTATATATATTATATATAGGATGTCAGGGTTACAGGAGAAAATGCAAGCTGTTTCTGGGTGCTGGAAGGGTAGCAGGGTGAAGGGACTGGTACTTGTGGCAGGGACACCATGCAAGAACTGCAGAGAGCTCAGCTCTGAGGCAGCACAGGACTGAAAGTAGAAGTTAGAGGTGCAATAAGGTAAAGAGAGGAACAAAGAGAAAACTATTCTCTACCCAATGCATGAGTATCTGTGGGGTCCTAACAGAACTATGATTTAGCTGCTCTCTCAGCCAGCCTGATACGACCCACCAGATGCACCCTTGCAGTCCATCAAGTAGTATTGAAAGCATGATAGAAACAAGCACTCAAGACAAGTCATGCAGCTCTCTTCCACAGCCCAGTGCCAGCCCTAGACATATAGGTTGTGAAACTGTGTTTGAGGAGGAAACAACTTCACAAGTTCTCATGACATGGACAAGTGCCAAAAAATAGCCTGAAACCCTCTGCATGCTGCACAACAGAAGGATGGGAAAGCACTCTTGCCGCTTTTCACTGTTCCCTGAAAATCCCTCATTATCCCAACCTGCTCTAACCTAAATTCAGCAAACATATAGGAAAGGAAGAAAACTGTACTGAGCCAGAAGTACTGGTCTGCTACATGTTTGCACACTTTCACAGTAACTAAATGAAAACAAAAAGCAGTCAAGTAGCACTTTAAAAAGACTAGCAAAATGGTTTATTAGGTGAGCTTTCGTGGGACAGACCCACGGGTCTGTCCCACGAAAGCTCACCTAATAAACCATTTTGCTAGTCTTTAAAGTGCTACTTGACTGCTCTTTGTTTTCATAGCGTATAGACTAGCACGGCTTCCTCTCTGTTACTAGTAACTAAATGGTTTGTGTTCAAGCTCAGCAAAGACACCAACATGTTCTCTCCTGTACCAAAACCAAGCTGGGAAGTCAGAACAAAAAGGATTTGCAAACAGTTATAAACAACTAGTAAAAAGGAAGGACTAGAATTGAAACGCCTTCTTCGGTTACAGTGCTCATGGCTTTTCAGGATCTAGGCCATGTTTTAATTCCATTATCCCCACAAACTAACTGTACACTCTAGTTCAGTGTTTCCCAATTTTATTTGGCCATGGAACCCTTTTGAACTCAAAAGAATTTTGCAGAACCAATTCCCAGACTCCACTCCCTTCAGCCCCCAAGCCTGCCCCCCATCTCCAGGCTCTACCCACCCCAGACCCCTAATCTGTCCCCTGCATCCCACAACCCACCTGCAGCCCTCAGCTTAAACCCTCTCAGCCCCAAACCTGTTCCCCCACCTCCAGGCTTATCCCCTCTCATCCCCCAACCTGCATCCCCATCCCCAAGCTTCACCCACCTCAGCCCCAAAACTAACCCATCCCTGGCACTGACTGGGGAGCCTATGCCAGGAGGCCAAGTGCACACAGCAGAAGGTAGGCTGGCTCAGCAGTTTTGCACTGGCAGGGGTGACCTGAACCATGCCCACTGGAGGGCTGTGGCCACTTGGGTTGTGGGGTGAGTGAGGGGCTCTCTGTGGCTCCCTGTCCTGCTGCTGCTGAAACAACAGAACTAAATTCAATTGGTTTAGCGGCCGGACCCATCCTGCTGCCCCGCTGGTCTTTAAACCAATTAAATTTACTTCTACTGTTTGCAGGTCGCTGCCCTGCTGCTGCCGAGAGGAGTCAGCTATTTTAATGGAATTTTCTCACAAAACCCTTATTTTCACTTTGTGGAACCCTGGGATTCCGCAGAACACCAGCTGAGAAACACTGCTCTAGTTCCACACCCAATGCTTGAGAACAGCTTAGATTTATGCAGCCCAACCACCTGCAAAGCCCCCACCTCAGCTATCCAAAACACTTACATTATTAAGATTCCCAAACTGATTTCAGAGAGGGTTCCACAAGATGTAGCATCAGCTTGTCAGCTCCAAATCTAAAAACGCAGTAAACCCCCTGGCTTAGAACCTACACAAGGCAATAACTAAAATCTGACATGGATGACACATGCTCACTCTCACAGAAAGGGAGAGACTACTCTGAAGGGTCTCTATGCACATGAATCCTGGAGGCCAATCCAGGCCACCGTGTTAGCATCAGAACTCCCACTCACAGAAACAACCACAAACGTTTACATAACATACTTAGGCCTTTATTAAAAAGGAGGGTGGGAGGGGCACCAACCCACTTCATTTGATTATTTGTAAGCTCTCTGAAAGATACATAAACATTGAGCTTGGAGTCCTCAATGTCTGGGATCTTCCAAACACTGAAAATGACAGTTGTAGTCTCCATACTAAAATGTTGCCAAAACACAAGACCTCTTTGTGAATACACTTGTTGCCTCCATAGCTAATGCTGCATTTCTGTTTCAGTTTTCAAATTGTTGGCATCTTACCTGCATGTACAAGCACAAATCCCACGCGTTTCCCTTTTTGGATCGGTTTTGTTTCATGCTCCTTCACTGTCACCTTTACAGCAGTAACCTGGGATGATTTGGAAGGTAACACTTCTACTGAACTCATCCCCTTCTCCATGATCACGCACCAGGGTCACCATCTTCTACTGGAAAGAGAGCATGCTCTCATCCAAAACTGAACTCAGGACTGGACTCACCCTAAGGTAAAACCATATGCAAATGTCACTATTTTTCCACACTGAACAAAATCCAAGCAAATTCATGCAAAAAATGCGTTTTATGAAAAACAGCAGCAGAGCCATGTCAAAATTAGGGTTTTTCCCCACTTAAGCAGGAATTCGAGTTTTGCATCTTCCATTTGGTAGACCATAATGTAAATAAAAACTTTTCAAAGTATTTACATAACTTTACAATGATAAAGTAGCAAGAAGGCAGTTTTGTAAATTTATGCTGAAACTCTCAGTTTTTCTAGCCCATCTAAATTTCTGATTTGAGGTTTGATGATGATAAATTTAAGTACAGGGAAAGTTACTTAAATTTATAATCTTTTTATTTGACATTGTACCCATAACATATCTACTGTGATTACAATCAATGAATCTGTGCACAACTGATGCTCAGGAATCTCAGCCTCTGCTTTTTAAGGTAGTTTTTCCAGCACTTACGGTTGTGAAGATAACATTAGACAGCAAATAAAACATGCTGTTTATAGTTATCAGAAGTTCCAGTCATAGAAAACTGGACTTTATTAAAAGTTCCCAGCTGCTAAGATGGCAAGGGATTTTCATAAGGAAACTGTCACAAAATGAAGAAATGCTGCAGTGGAGATCCTGTCAAGAATGAACGGACTTGAAAAATTCATGAACTGTCGAATATCAGTTAAGGTTGCTACGTAACATGCCCGACAAAGCCGCAAATGCACAGTAGATGCCCTTTTTTCTTCCACCCAAAGACCCAGACTTTACTAATAACACATTCACCAAACACCATGGCCTTAACTCAGCCCTTACAGGGTTTCGGCACCCTTTCAGTAACTCAGATGTAGATTCTCAGAACTGCCTCTGGTGGTGGGAGTTTAGAGAAGGGGGTGTTGGAAGACGGGCATTCCAACTAAGACAACGATAGGGTGGAGATGTGTGGTCTGTAATATATGGCAGTTATGCATCTCTAAGGATACGACTAAACAGTATGCCTTGTTAGACTGCTTACTCTTTCTTTCATTTTTGAGGTTATGTCAGGCATATGATCTATATAACAGTTTTAACAGACACACAGATACCAAGTTAAAACTTAAAAGCAGTCCAGTAGCACTTTAAAGACTAACAAAATAATTTATTAGGTGATGAGCTTTTGTGGGAGAGACCCATGTCTTCAGATCAAAGCCATACCAGAACAGACTCAATATTTAAGGCACAGAGAACCAAACATAGTAATCAAGGTTGACAAATCAGGAAAATATTACCAAGGTGAGCAAATCAGAGAGCAGAACGGCAGCAGGGGGTAGTCAAGAATTAGATAATTCTCTTGGGAGTAGAAAATTCTTGACTCACCCACCCCTTCTGCCCTGCTGCTCTCTGATTTGTTCACCTTGATAATATTTTCCTGATTTGTCAACCTTGACTACTATTTTTGGTTTCTCTGTGCCTTAAATATTGAGTCTGTTCTGGTAAGGCTATGACCTGAAAAATGGGTCTGTCCCACGAAAGCTCATCACCTAATAAATTATTTTGTTAGTCTTTAAAGTGCTCCTGGACTGCTTTTTCGTTTTGATAGTATATAGTCTAACACGGCTACCTCTCTGTTACTAGATACCTAGTTGTATATCAAATAAATATACCTGTGTTGCTATTTAGGGTGGAATGCAATGAAAGGGTTTCCATGCAGTCCAGAAGTAGCCATACCAAAAGATGAGAACATGCAATTTACTTGTAAACAGGAAGTAATGGTAAAAATTTTAACTGTGTTGCCAAAAACAGATGGATATACAGTCATGTTAAGTGAGCACTCCCAGGAACTAGTAATTCTAAATTATTTCTTTAATTGTTTCCACTTACTTTTACCCTCAGGTTTAGTCCATGAAAGTTTTCTACTCCCAAGAGCCCAAGATACAAAAACAAAACAAACAAGACAGCAAGAGGAGCCTCCACAGTTAGACAACATAGTGTAGAGATGACTTTCACTAACACAGCTATGGCACTGTACCTGTGTTGGAATAATTCCTTCGGGAAGAGGCACAGTTTACAAAGATTGCAGGCATTTTTTTCCCCGTGGATGCAGGAATACCACCTCCCCAAGCAATGGTAACTAAATTTATGGTAACTTTGTTCCACTGACCTAGTTGTGTTTATACTGGGCATTAGCCCACCACACCTTGTCACTGAGGTATGTGACTTTTTCTTACCCCTGTGCTATGTAGCTATGTTGACCTAAATCTGAAGTGTAAACCAAGCCTTAATCGTCAGCATACAGCAGTATCTCCAAGTTCACCTAGCATGGAAGAACCTAGTGTTGGTTATTTTTTGCAATTTCAGAAGATGCATTAACTTTTGATGCTTATAGAATGATTATGAAAAATTTAAAGTGGTTGTTTAGTTACCTAATGAATGGAGCAAAAATTCCACTGACAGCCGGAAATATTTTTCAGGACTCAGGGAGAAAACATCAAAGCTAATCAACACTTACTTCTTTACATCTATAAAGCACTGTATGCATCGATCAACAAGCTACATCTCTAAAAGAATTTAATTTAAAACAGTGGGTAGTTCAAAATGTGGAGGATATATTTGGTATATTCAACAAGGCTATTTTTGTATACATACTTCAAACAAACTTATAGCTTTGGAGTAAGAGTGAAAAGAATAATTACAGCTCAACATGATGTATATGCATAGCTCATATTGGCATAAAAAGGACTACTTGTAGTCTACATACCAAAGTGAATCAGGCCTTCAGAATGAAAACACACAAAAGCTTTAAGCCAGAGAGCAGACAAAAATTGATATTTGGGCAAAACTGATTTCAAGATAAAGGTTTAACAAAATATAAAACACACAATCCAGAGCAAAGATTTAGAACATGCCTGTTTTTCCCACCAAACTTGAAGGCCAGTGGTATACTGAGAGATACTGTACAATCACACTCAGTCCTCAAGGAAGTTTACCATGAATGATGGTGTTAATCATCTCGACACATGCCCACTTTAAACTACACTGATGGCAGTAAAAGACAGGTAGCTGTGTTAGTCCTTATCTTCCCAAAACAAAAAAAACAGTCATTGTTACACTTTAAACACTAACAAAAGACTCTCTCCACTTTTGTTCTATCTGGCTGATTTGTCAGTTTATATTTATTTTTATTTTTCTACCTTTCTGTTCAATTTCCTCTCAGTTTTCATTTATCAGAATTTTCCAGGTCTGAAGAAGTGGGTCTGTCCCACGAAAGCTCATCACCTAATAAATTATTTGGTTAGTCTTTAAAGCGCTTCAGGACTGCTTTTTCATTCTGATAGCACCAAATCATTAGCTAATGAGCAGTCATCATATGGGTAGCTACTAATCAAGTTGGCCATAAAGAAAACAAAAGCTAGGTATTATTATTACCAATCCAGAAGCCATTCAGTTCCATATAGGCCGTGTCTACACGTGCCCCAAACTTCAAAATGGCCACGCAAATGGCCATTTCGAAGTTTACTAATGAAGCGCTGAAATGCATATTCAGTGCTTCATTAGCATGCGGGCGGCAGCGGCGCTTCGAAATTGACGCGGATTGCAGCCGCGCGACTCGTCCTGACGGGGCTCCTTTTCGAAAGGACGCCGCCTACTTCGAAGTCCCCTTATTTCCATGAGCTGATGGGAATAAGGGGACTTCGAAGTAGGCGGCATCCTTTCGAAAAGGAGCCCCGTCGGGACGCACCGCGTGGCGGCAACCCGCATCAATTTCGAAGCGCCGCTGCCGCCCGCATGCTAATGAAGCACTGAATATGCATTTCAGCGCTTCATTAGTAAACTTCGAAATGGCCATTTGCGTGGCCATTTCGAAGTTTGGGGCACGTGTAGACACGGCCATAGTGTGTTTAGCTATGAGATGATCACTACATATGGGGGGGCCCCCACAGTTCAACAAGTCCACTTGCTTGCGAACAGTATTACTGCAAGGCCAAAAGAGCCTCTTGGGTCACGTAGTCTGAAAAGAAAACACTTTTAATAACATGATTTATTCCTCCTGAAGGCTCCCACCAGGATAGTAAAGTTTACAAAAGCTCCCACAAGATCAGAAGCCAAAATCACCTGAAATTGTTAAATTACCCTTGATACTGAAGTATTGTCTTTCAGTGAAAACTCAATATCAAGAACAATTGAGGGAATTATGAGTAGTATGAAAAAGAAGCTTAAAAGGGGAATTCACCTGGCATTTGTTATTTTACACTCCAAGGCCAGAAGGAACCATAAAGTTAAGGATCATCTAACTTGAACTGACCATACCTCTTGGTAATCTGTTTCAGTGGTTGACAGTCCTCACTTAAAATTTTGCACCTTATTACCAGTTTGAATTTGTCTAGCTTCAACTTCCAACCATTGTTGATCTTGTTATGGCCTTTGATTGCTAGACTGACAAGCTCATTCATTATCAAACGTTAATTTTCCAAATGGGCACTACTTTTGGAGTAAGTAATCTTTGTGGTTAAGCTGAACCATCTCACTCTGTAAGGCAACAGCAGAAAGCCTGCAGTCCACTGGGGTTCTAAGTGTGGCCCATGAGATACTTTATTTACTGTTGTCCACACAAGGGGCTGTCAGATTTTGCTGTTTTCCCATCTGCATAGTTTGTTTCTACCACTATTACTGAGGTGACACACATATAAAGAGAGGACACGTAAGTGAAGTGTGTGCTCATTGCATACAACACTGACCACAACAGCATGCTCATTCTGCATCTAATCAAAGCATTGCTGTGGTTCAATCAGCACAACTTGCAAATTCTAGGTACGCAAGCACAGTTAGCAAAACTACACTACCCTGGGAAGCCATCTTGTTTACAATAATCTTTTGGCCCATGAAGATGAAAGAGGGCCTTTCATGCAGCCCACTCACTTGCTCGGGCTGCCCATCACTGCTTTAAGGCAGGTTTTCTAATCCTTTAATTATTCTCACTGGTAGCAACTGAACCCTCTCCAGTTTATCAACATCCTTCTTGAATTGTGGTTACTAGGACAGATGTAGTGTTCCAGCAGCAGCAGCCACACCAGTGCCAAACACAAAGATAAAAATAACCTTTCTATCAATGCAGAGAGAGGTTATAATGCTAACACAGAGGTTGTATTTTCTAAGCACATTTAATTACACACTTCAGTACATAGTCTCTTAAGGTAAGTTGGGAGTGACTGATACGGTGTCAAAAAAAAACAGAAGTCATGTTGTATTTTAAAGACTAACACAAGTTATTAGGTGATGAGCTTTTGTGGGACAGACCCACTCTTCAGACCTATAGCCCTACCAGAACAGACTGACAGTTATACAGCACAGAAGTCTTTTAAAATAATGAAATAAAAACTCACAAATCAGATACATGGAACTGAAGCAGGGTGTAAAGGGGACAGATACTAAGTGTCTTGCCTGAGATCATTACAAATACCAAAGGAAAAGAAAAAGTCCTTGTAACACATGTGATAATTGCTATCGCTATGGAGACCAAGTGTTAATGTATCAAACTCGAGTATGAACCCCAGTTCACACATCTCCCTTTGTAATCGACAGTTAAAGTCTCTTTGTTGTAGGACACATATTCTCATGTCTTTAACAGAATAGCTCCAGTCACATGCTCACTGACAGGTTTATGTATACTGAGGTTCCTAATGATAGGGCCTGAATTTACAGTGACCCAATCGGGGCATGGGTGGCGGCCAGGCCCTTCAATGACATCACAGTGCTTACATCATGCAGTCCCCCGCGAGCAACCGCTACCTCGCTGGTACAACTCACCCCAGGTGACATTAGCAGGCGACCCCATAGCAACGCGCCCCACAACCAGGGAACACGCTCCACGTGGTAACCCCCACACGACCACGGGGGGCTCAGCACCTCGTGATGAGAAACGACGTCCCACTGTCACATGGTGATGTCACAGGGCCACACCCGGCGGAGGACTCGGGGCCGCGCAGGTTCCCCACACGCAGCGGCCCGGTGCCACTGGAGCACGTGCAGGCAAGTGAGCCCCGCCCGGAAGAAAGCAGGGGAAGGACAGGCCCGCGGCCAGAAGGAGCAGGGCGGGAACCACTCACCCGGCACGGTCACCGGCCTCGCGCGCACCCGGAAGCGCTCCGCTGCCCGCAACCCCGGGGAAAAGTGAGCGCCCCGCCCCCTGCAGGCTGTCAGTGGCCAGTTTCTGTCACGTGACCTCAAAGGCCGGCAAGAGCTTGCGTGTTCGTTGGCCGGCGCTCGCTCCCTCAGCGGCAGCTCTGCCAATCGCGAACGGGGGGGCGGGGTTGAAGGGCTGGGCGCTCTCAGAGCCGCTCAGTGCGGCTGGGAATGCCTAGAACCAGAGAGGGGCCCGTGAGGCGTGGCCTGCCGCTTGTTCATCCCACCGGCCGGAGCCGCTCCTCGCGCCCCACCTAGGCCTCGCTTCTCCGGTGGGGCGCCTTGGGCCTCGCTCCTGGACGTGGCCTCGCCTCGCCGCGCCCTCCCTCTGGCCTGTCCCGCCCTGGGCAATCATCTCATGGGGGCCCGGCCGGCTCCGGGGCGAGCTGTTCGGCGCCGAGCGGTGGCCCGGGGCTCCCTGCCGGGGCTTGCGGCCGGGGACTCTGGCAGAAGGGGCCTTATCCTCCCTGTGATGTAGCTACGCCAGAGCCAGCCATGGCCCCGAGCACCGCGAATAGGTGAGAGTCTCCCCAGGCGGAGCCCAGGGCTGGCAGCCTGCTTGTCCCTGGGGGCTCCTCCTGCAAAGGTCCCGCTGGCCTCCTTCTCTCCCGGTCACACGCTGGCGGGATCTCACCCTCGCCCTTGCAGGGTGGCGGGTTCCGGCGGTAGCCCTGTTGGTGGGGTTGAGCAAAAATTGTAGTGGCAGCTGGCGGGTATGTGTATCAGAGTGGGAGCCGTGTTAGGCTGTACCCGCAAAAACAACAAGAAGTCCTGGGGCACCTGATAGACGTAACAGACCTTTTGGAGCATAGGCTTTTGTGGGCAAAGACCCGCTTCATCAGATGCATCGGCTCGAGCAGGTCTTTGCCCGCCATAGCTTATTCGCCAAAAAATCTGTTAGTTTATCAGGTGCCACAGGACTTTGCGTTGTTCTGGCTGGTATGTGCATTCGAACTGGACACCGTGGGAATGGGAGTGTAGAGGAAAGGGGATTGGCTTGCTCATTACAGTAATCATGGAGAGGTAGCTGTATTAGTTTGTATCTTCACAAAACATAAAAGCAGTCCTGTAGAACTTTAAAGACTAACAATGATTTATTAGGTGATGAGCTTTTGTGGGGCAGGCCCACTTCATCAGATTTTTCAGGTCTGAAGAGCTGGGTTTGTCCTGTGAAAACGAATGACCTATTAAAGACTAACAAAATTATTTAAGGTGCTATAAGATGGGTTTTTTATTACAATAAGTAATTTTCTGCTTTAAGTAGTTTCACCTTCTTGTCCACTGAGATTGATTAGCTCTGATGTAACACCTCCCATAACTGTATTCCTGCCATCTGTTACTTTTTCTTTTGCTTCATACATCTGAACAAGTAAGTTGTAATTCATAAACGCTCATGTCATAATAAAATATGGTTAGTCTTCAGCAATCTCGAGCCTGGGAAAAACAAGGCTAACTTCCCTTTGGAGGGACCTTCAAATGCTCAGCATGGTTTAAAATAGATGTGATTTCCTTCCTGAAGGTGGAGCGTCTTTAGCGCTTGATGTGGACAGAAGGAGAGGATCCCAAGCAAACTCACCATCTCCAGCTGTATGTCAAACTTGGTACAGGAAAACCTCAGAATTATGAAGTGGCTGGTCAACCCCAGGCCTTCTTTGGAAACAGAAGTACACAGGCAGCAGCAGAGACAAAAAAAGAGGAAGGGGAGACAAAAAGCAAAGTACAGTACAGTGTTAGATGTAAACTAGTTTAAAAAAAGAGGGAGAAGCAGCATTTTTCTTTTAAATATTAAAATTTCAAAGCTGAATTGAGTTACAGGCACTGATGCTTTAGCCTTTCTTCAGAAATTAAGGGCCCACTCCTTTGTCAAGGGCTCTCACTGTTAAACAAAAGTGTTCTCCATCTTAATCATCTTGTTCATAGAATTTGGACTTTACCACCACCTCTGGATTAGAACAGATTAAACTCAGTCCCATAGGCCCTTTTAGGCTATATTACTGGGTGATTTGGCTGTCAGCACCTTAAAAACAGGGATGTCATACAGGTATATGAAGAGTGGCCTCTCAGGCCTTACACACAGCAGGCCTGCAGCTTGTGTTCCTTTAAAGGCAGAAACATTTTCAAAGTGTGTGCCTCCCAGCATTTTGCTAGTGGCCCATTCAAGCCTTTGGCTCCTGTGGTCTCACGCAGCTATACAAATAAATACACTCTTAACCACGTGCTAGGAGGCGTGAGCTAGGCTGTCATGTCTGCTCTTAGGTTGGATTGGTGGCTAAAGAACTTTTATTTTTGCTCAGAGAATAAATGCAAAGCTGGTCAAACCCATACTTTGTTGGCAGGTTTACTATATTTGGCATTTTTGCTTGGTTTTAAGCTTCTTAAGATCACTGTCACAGCAAGAAAGTTGGCCTCAATCAAGTGGATTGTTTCCAGTTGAATGTGCTCTCCTGAACGTTGTTCTTGTTGACAGGGTAATAGGCATGAAAGGGACAGGGGCTTAGATGAAAATGTGTGTAACATTATATGCTGTCTGTGTAAGTGACAGTACACGCTCACATTACATATGTTTTGCTACCTCATTCCCCAGGATTTCAGGTATGCTTAATGCAGTGCAATATGACATTCATATGCACAGAAAGATTGTCCACTTCCTGGACTCATTGGCTATGTCTACACTAGCCAAAAACTTCCAAATGGCCACTTCGAAGTTTACTAATGAAGCGCTGAAATACATATTCAGCGCCTCATTAGCATGTGGGTGGCCGCAGCACTTTGAAATTGACGCGGCTCACCGCCACGCAGCTCATCCAGACAGAGCTCCTTTTCAAAAGGACCCCGGCTACTTCGAAGTCCCCTTTTTCCTATGAGCAGATGGGAATAATGGGACTTCGAAGTAGGTGGGGTCCTTTCGAAAAGGAGCCGCGTCAATTTCGAAGTGCTGCGGCTGCCCGCATGCTAATGAGGCGCTGAATGTGTATTTCAGCGCTTCATTAGTAAACTTCAAAATGGCCATTTGCATAGCAATTTCAAAATTTTTGGCTAGTGTAGACACGACCCTAGTCTGACTTTTTGCACATTGCAGGCCTCAGGCTTTCAACTACCTTATGTTAGTCCAGTGGTTCTGAACTTTATGATATTGTGGGCCGCATGTGTAGCTCTCTGTGTTATGTGGGCCACAGCCACATGATATATATACAGGCTGAACCTCTCTAATCTGGCACCCTCGGTACTTGACCAGTGTTCAATGAGAGAATTTGCCAGACCATGGGAGGTCAGTATTGTCTAGCAGGATTGCCAACGCTTTCTTTGTTTACTGGGCTCTTAGAAGACATTTAGGGGTAATTTACAACTAAATAACAGCAGAGAATACTGAGAGCCAGGACTGGTGGTTGGAAACAAACTATGGGACCATGAGAAATTTGGCCACATGTAAGTGATCATCCAGCTAACTACAGTCATGCCAGATTACGGATGTTGCCAGATAAGAGTTCTGGACTAGAGAGGTACAACCTGTACTATGTCTATGGTCTTGATGATGTCACGTGGGCCACAGCTGTCTGCTGATGGGTCAGCAAGCAGCCTGTAGGCTGAGAGCCATTGATGACATAAATGGCTTTCATATTTAATTCAGAAATCCAACAATGCTACACTTATGCCAGTGCTTTTTAGCCTTTTTTATAAAATATCCCTTTTTCCAGGAAAAAAAAGTACCCCCACTTGTACAATTTTCAGACAGTTTTTTCTACTATTGCAACACATTTGTTCTGCTGTATCAGAGCAAGTTATACTGCAGTGTAGTGTTACAAGTAGCTTTAGTGTTGCAGAACTTCTGAAAACATTTTCTGAATAATTGCCTAAATATTACAGAGCAGTGGTTCTCAGCCTTTCCAGATAAGTGTAGCCTTTCAGGAGTCTGATGGGAGAATGCAAGACCCAAGTTTCATCGCACTTTTAAAAGCGCCTTGCTTTCAGAATCAGATCGTAAAATACAGATTGCTTATCTTCTCATGTTTACCATAAAATTGTAAAATAAATCAGTGGACTATAAATATTATGTTTAAATCTAGGTATTTAAAACAACTATACAAACAAGTCACTGTATGAAATTTGTACCAAATTTGATAATGCTTTTTATGTAAGCCTGTTGTAAAACTAGGCAAGTAGGTAGATGAGTTGATGTACTCCGTGGAAGACCTCTGAGTACCCCAAGGGTACAGGTACCTCTCATTGAGAACCACTGATCTCTGCCAATCTGACCTTTGAGGAAATTCCTTTATGAGCCAAATATGGCAGTCACCTGTACTCTGAGAATTTCAGCAAGATCCACCGGCCAGACACTTGGGAAGGAATTCTCAGTAGTCATACAGAGCCCTCCATCTAATGTCCCATTACCAGATATTGGGCATGTTTGCTTCTAGCATTCACATGTTGCCCACATACTATTGCAGGAAGTCCCCTCATTAGAGGAGGTTTTCCAAAGCTGGGGGCAGGGAGCCAGCATACAGTGTGCGTTGGTGATTCTGGACTGCTGGAATAGTTCCCATTAGAAGAGATAGGAGGTAACAGCATAGCTGCAGAAAGTGGGGGAAGGGTATGAGCATAGCGTGATGCGATTTCTGGGGTGCAGCATGGGACTGTGTGACTGTGCCCCCTTAATTCTCCAGCCTGAGCTGTCTCTCTCTGTGCTTTGCTAGTGGCAAGCAGAAAAGCCCAGCACAACTGCATGTGGAGTCCCATGCCCAGTTAGATTGCATGACTGCTGTAAGAGCCGCTCATGATTCACAAAGAGGAAGGCACCAGCCAAATCCTCCCAGCCCCTCCAACACATTCCCTCAACAATATGCCATCTTGCACTGCTCACCATGAGCAGCATACATTTATTAATTGGCTCAATGCTTCATCAATGGAAAGTGGATATACGGCCAGCTTTGTCAATTGTTGCAATTTACCAGATACTTCAGACAAACTCACTGATAAAGATAAACAAACAAATTTACTGGCCACAGAAGATTTTGAATTATTATAAGTGATAGGGAAAAAAGTCAGAGTGGGTACCAAAAGAAAATAAAATGTAACCATGAAATCTAAATTCTCAACGAAGGGTCTAACAACTAGACTGAGCAGTTTTTGTCACCCAACTGGATAGGACAGTCCTTAGTACACAGGTTCATTCTCTAAACCTGGGCCAGTCTTCTCTGTTGAAGTCTTTAATCTTCTGAGTCTCTTTGTTGCTTAGCCTAGGTGGCAGTAGGTGAAAAGCCAAGCATGGAGTCATTGTGTTCTCTTTTATACCCTTAGTCTATGTGCTTGAAGAAGACAAGTCCAGGCTTGTCTGGTAGGCACTGCTGAGTCCCAAGGTAAAACCATACCCTGAATTGTAATTCTTCTGCTAGACAATGGTGGTTGATGTCTGTTCAGCACCCACCTGGGTGTTGGTAACCTCCCTTGTCAGTGCCTCTGGAGAGCAAGCCGGGTGAACTTCCCAAACCCACAGTATGTTTTAATGACACTCATATAACACACTTCTCATAACTTCATATGCGTTAATGATATACATATTTAGCTAGAATAATAGCTTTCAGCAGATCATAACCTTTCCCATGATATTTTAAATGACATGCTATATATGCAATACCGCAATCAGAATTATATGTAAATGAGGAATATGGGGATTACAGGGTGCATTCCCAAGGTATAGAATGTCACACTTGAGTAAAAGAGCAGAAGTGACTCAAAGACAGGCAACTAACTGACAGCCACCACATATAGTGAATCAATTTAAGGCAACCACTGGGATTTTCATGGGAGCATGCCTGGGAAAGGACAATAAAATCTGAGTAAGGACATCAGATTTTAGGTCCGTCTGAGCTTAGGTCCCTTATAACTCAATTCCATAGTGAGTGCAAACATAGACTTCATGCACCAAATATAGAGATGGTAAGTTATTTATTAGAACAATCACACTAGAAAGGAGAATGGCACCTGAATGGAGCCTAAAATTTAATAATTTCAGATACTGAACTATGCTCCCTGCTGAAAGGCAAGCTGATCTTTGCAAGTAGCTTTAATAAATCGGCAGTCCTGTACAGGCAAGGTTGCTGCTTCCTCTGCACATGAACGGGCCCTGACATTCAGCCAACTGGAAATACTGTTTCCAGATAATCAGTCTCTTTACAGGAGAAGAATACTCCAACATCCTTTCCTGGATCTGTCTAAATAGCATTCTTTGTACTCTCTGTTGTTCAATACCCATGCTGTTCTTTCCAGTGCATGTTCCATAACATCGCGAAAGGTTATAGCTGAATGTGCTCATGTTCTTTCTGAAGCCAGCTTTCACAGTTGTTACTAGATCAGGGCCAAACCAAAGGCACAAGAAATCTGAGCTTGAAAGCTTTGTTTTTATTGAAATAGTCATCTCTTGCCAAAATGGTCACCAGCAGTAAATATGGTTTTGTTTTTAATCTGTAGAGATTGGAGCTGTACTGGCATCCCTTAACTTTAGGCCAGGGGATTGCAATGAGAGGAGGGATAGCTCAGTGGTTAGCACCTCAGCCCTGTAAACCCAGAGCTGGGAGTTCAGCCTTCCAAGGTTCTGGGGCAGATTAGATTTAAAAGAAAGGGGAAAAAAAGTCTGTAAGGGATGGTGATAGCTCCTGCTGTGAGTGGGGGGAACTGGCCTCAATGAGCCCTAAAGGTCCATTCCAATTCCATGAGATATGGTATGTAACCAACATAGAGAGAAGAGCCATTGCTTCAAATTCAGTTACAAAATCAATACTTTAAGAGCCACAGTGTATGTGTATACAAGACAGTCTTTAATAAATAATATCAAAGTTTTAGGACAAATTTTAGGACAAAATCTGCCCCCATGACAACAAAATAAGGTTTTTTTGCACTGAGGATCTTGGCCCTATCTACCCCATGTTTTTGAAGACATTTGTAGATTCAGGGCTCTAAACATAATTGTGTCTATGGCCATGCTTACTACGCATGGGACAAGTGGTCGCAAATAGTATTTCCCAACCAGTAGAAGATTCAGTTAGCTAGCAGAACTTATTTTCTTGGAGCTGGTGCAAAGCATTAAGAGCTGTTTGGTGGCAGGGTTACGGCTACATTAACTATATGGCCAGTTCTACTATCTAAGTCTTTTGACACCAGGGACTGGCTTGCTGCCTTCTTAAATTGTGTCAGAGAGATTTCAGTGATCAATACCGGTCCATTGCCTGGTCATTGAGAGACACTGTCTTGTAAAACAAGACAACACAGAGTGCACTGCCTGATGCACTGACAGTGATGTTCTCCATGCATATCCTTCATGCACGCCCAGCATTAGGGTCTCTGCTCCACACCCTCCCCCTGCCAGGCAGCAGCAGCAGGCCCAGTGGGCACTCGCTGTTTCGCTGAACCAGCACGCAATGTGCCCAGAGCGGGGTGTGGACAGGATGCTGCTGCATGCCCAGAGAGCCCGGGCTAAAGCGGAGTGGCAAAGACACTGCTAGCCTGGCTCACACAGAGTCATGAGGGAATCACAGAATCGTAGGGCTGGAAGGGACCTCAGGAGGTCATCTAGTCCAGCCCCCTGCCTAAAGCAGGATCAACCCCTTCTAAGTCATCCCAGCCAGGACCTTGTCCAGCCGGGACTTAAAAACCACAAGGGATGGAGAATCCACCACCTCGCTAGGCAATGCATTCCAGAGCACCATGGCAGAGCAGCATGGCAAAGGGGAGGGGTATTCAGGAGGAGCCCAGCTTTGTGGGCAGGAAAAGGAACTGGGGAAGAGAGGAGAGACATCCAAACTTCTATGTATTTGTCTGGAGCAGGACCCCACTCACTGCAGCACCCTCACCACATTCAGCTCAAGCCCTGATGGCACAGCTATAGGGCCAAACCTCCTGCCCCCTACTGCCCTGACCAGTCAAGCAGTGGCCAGCCCCATCCCCTGCTGAGCCCTGACCTGGCCAGATGTGAGAGGGGCAGGAGGGAGACAGCTGCTATTGTTTCAGAAGCAGCAGGAGAGGGTCATTACAGCTTCTGGAGCCACAAATGACTCTTAAAGAGACACATACCACTCTGGAGCTGTAGGCTGCGAACCCCTGGTTTAGGCAATCTCCACAGTTCCAGCAGAATCTACTCACATGTGGTCTCATCACATCAGTGCACAAAAACTAGGAATGTAACCAAGGTAGCTTGGGCAGTGGCAAGTGGCAGCACAGCCTCACCGCCCAGACTATATACCAGCTGGACCCCCTGAGTATGTACTCCAGGCAGTTATTTGTGCTGCTGCTCACCACTGCCTGTGCTGCCATGAAGGATACCATTTTTAGCTTGTTAACTGAATAAGAATCACATCCCCAGCTCTATATGTGACCACGGCCATAGTTATCTTCCCATTGACATCCTACCAGTATAAGTAATTAATTTGATGTGGTAACATATTAGTGGCATTGGAAGCTGCCTATCTTTTCCGCTAGGCTTTGCCTATACACCAATTTGCCCAGGTTTAGCTAAAGCCATTTAAAAATAGTTTCAGATTGGCAATATGGTGTGTAGACAAGATCTTGTTTATGTATCCTCCACTGTTTTTGTTACTCTTGTAATCTCTTTTAATCCCTGCAATTACACAACAATTTAGACCAAGTTCTCCTTATCACATTCAGATGTATTGTACACTTCTACTAGGGTATTCCTCCTTTTGATCATGCTGGTCACAGTATGCTCTTTTTTCTCCTGGTTTTATTGGGGCCAGCATCATATGTTTAAGACCCCCTCCCCCCAAAAATAAAAAAAAAAACCTACACAGAAGCCAAGATATTTGTGGTGTGCAACAGTCAAAACTATTTGTAATGATAGCTATCGGGATAATTTTCACAACAACAAAGTAGTTATAATCTTTTGTGAGATGTAAAATAGTACAAGAGACCACCCTTCTGGGTAACTCAACCTAAACCATGAGACCTCTACCAACCAAAACACAGTTAGAAAAGTTAATCTTGGCAGGTCCGGGGTTGAATACCTAACAGGTTGTTTCAGAGGAATTTGCACTACTTTTAGAAAGTTTGTAGCTGTGATATATTTATATAATCATTAAAGCTTCCTTTTCTCAGATCTAAAAGTACAGTACTGAAAGAACTTGGTTCTCTCTACAAAGAGGCAGTCATTTTTGTTTAATACAAACTGTCACAGACATCTGCACAGATGCACTTACTTAGATTTTTGGTCTCTTGGATTTGGTTTGCCTTTATCTTAAATGAAAAGTAATTTTAGAGTGGAAGCATATGATGCTTCTCTGATAGCAAGCATGTTTGACAGGTTTGCACCTATTTTGTTGTTAAAGTAACAGTCCAGCAATAAGCTCAGTTGACAGACCCTGTGCAGAAGGTCATTGACCTCAGTGGAGCTCTTCATGAGACTGCAAGACTGTAGCCTAAAATGTCATCAGCAGCTAAAGAATGTGTTTCGTATTTAGAGTTATTCATCAGAAGTATCATCTGCACCTAAAGTCAGTTGACAACAGATGTGTTTGATGTGTAATTGTTCCACAGGAAGTAAAAGTAATGAAAAAGTATGAGGACATTTTGCAAGAGTGGGGTGAATTCCTGGCCGTGCTAAGGTCAGTGGCAAAGTTCCCATTGAATTCAACAGAGAGAACATTATACTCACAGTTTTTTGTATTAATGAAATAAAAGATTTCATGTACAATATGAAGAGAGAGGAAAAATGCACTTGAAACATAGCCAGGTGAAGTTCAATGGACAATAACGCTGAAAGCTCGATCTAAAAATCTGAAGACCGTTGAGCCAGGAAGAATCTTGAAACGATCAGGATGTTTTTTCTGAACACTTGTAAAAGAAAGAAATCATCTTGGCTTGGTACTGAGTTCTTAAGCATTCACAGACCACAATGGGGTCATCATAACACTATGTTGAACAAGCTTATTTTTGTAAAGGATGAAAACTATTAAAGTATTTTAAATTGCATGAGACCCTCTTAAAAATGGATGGTAAAAAGAAACTCATTCCAAAACCAAACCTCAGATAGTTTAGGCAATTTAGTTCAAGAGCAGCCTGTCCAAGCTAGAGTTCAATACTCACAGAGAGGTCTTATCTTCTTGTTCCCCTGCCTCTTGTCCTAGTTTTTTCTGTAGTTAAATTTAGTTAGTGTCTTTTCATAAAGACGGTGCGTAAGAATAATTAAAGAAATCTGTACATCTAACTACAGCTGGGCACAGTACAATCTACAGGGCATCGTGCACGGACAGCAGGGTTTACATCAATGTGTTTTATTTTAGTTATGCTACTGGATTACAGTGCACTAAAATAATCCCTGCTTTATATCAGTGCAGCTCATGTAGTGTGCCTATATTAAGGGGGTGCACTGGTGTAACACTAATGCCTGATTCTGCATTCCTGTAGGAGGCAAAATTCCATTTAAAAATGTTCATTGACATCAATGGGAGTGGTGCTTACATATGGGCATCAGTATTAGGCCCATACAAGGATCCTAATAACATTCCTCTACAGACAACTAGAAAAAATTACACTCCGTGGTTTAACAAAGGGGGAGAAGAGGCGCTTTGGGCCAGAATTATCACTATAACTCTAATTTTTCTGATTTCCATTAACTTATGCTTGGGGGAATTCTGCCCCACTATGCAGCCCAGAATTGATGTATCCCACAGAGTTTTCTTCATCTGCAGAGCAATTGACTCACTGTGCAACGAAGCTGCTAGAGGGGTCATGCTGCAATTACTTTTGCCCCTCTTGCCCATCAGGTGGTGATGTGGCAGTAGAGGAGAGGGCAGCTCACTTATGTGCCTGAGCAGCCAGCAGCAGCAGGGTGGGAGGTGGGAGAGGAGGGAGTAGGGGTGCAACAATATGTGGGGATGTGTGTCACTATGCCTGCCTGAATGGGAGAGGTTAGAGGTTAGCCAGGGTCTGCATGGGAGAGGCTCCCCAGCTCTGCAGCAGTCCCTCCCCTATTAAAAAAAAAAAAAAAAAAAAGCTTACCTCTCCCACCCACACCCAACAACTCTCCAGGTTCATTCCCAGGCTCCTTCCGATCAATTACTTCCCTCTACCTTGGCTCCCCCAAGCCTTTGTACTGCTTCAAATAAGTGCAGGAAATACATTTCATATTGTAGCTTAAATGAATTGCTACTCAAAGTTCTGTATTAATACGCCTGATAGGAATCTCTTTGTAAAAAAAAAACCTGGATCTCTTTTGTTGTCTGTATTGTTACAGAGCTACTTGATGACTGATATTTTGAAATAAATCACAAAAGTAATTTAAACTGGGTGTGATTAAATTGTGTTATTTTGGCAAATAAAATGTCTAGCTTTTTTTTTAAATATGGTGTACAGAATTTTTACGTGGATAATTCCTCCAACATAAGAAGTTGCAGCAGAAAGTAACTAGGAAACAGGAATTGACCGACTGGATGAGACCCAAGGTCCATTTTGTCCAGTGATCTGTCTCTGATGCAGGCCAATAGCAGATGCTAGAGAGGAGGATGTAAGAGACGTGTAACAGGCAGATGTAATCTACCCGCCCCATTAGGTTTCATGCTAATCTCTAATAGTGAAGAGATGGTCTGAAATCCTGAAACATGAATTTTCATATCCCTCCCTTCTTCATAACAATTATAGGCAGAGCTGTGGTTAAAGTGGCAAAACAGTTCCTGTTATAAGACTGTTTTTGGTCACTTGTAAGTCTGCCACTCTTCAACCATTTACACCAGGCTGATTTTTTTTTTTTGTCTTTGAAATTTTTGCTTAAAACAAATCAGCTATTTCTCAGATTGAGTTTTGAGAAAAATGTCCTTGTTGCCTATATTTAAAATGTTTACAACTGTTTTATTGAGAAGCTCTATGATTTGGAGAAGGGGCTTTGAATCTGGTGGGGGAAGAAGTGTCGGTGCCACCTGTGCAAAAAATCCTCGCAAATTTGGCTTATTTACAAGTCTCTGAAAACCTCACTTCCATGTGCTTAGTAGAGATTTGCTAGAGTCTGGCAGCTCTCTTCGCTTAATGCTTCATTCGTCCTGGGTTTCCTCCATTCCAGTGTTGAAGGAGATGTGCAGGAACTTTCCTGGACTTTTTCCTTCTAGCAACAGGCGAATGTTGTGTAACTAGGCACTGGAGCTGAAAAAAGGGAGTCCATCACTCCTGTGCTCTCAGTGCTTCGGTAGCTAGCATGTGAGCAACAAGAATGGGGAAGCAGAAGGACGAAGAGCAGATAGTATAGGGAGCAGGAGCTGGACGTGGGGAGCATGTGGATGGGTGCAGAATGGGACGGAGCCAGTTTTGCAGGGGAGAACCCGGCTGTAAAAGAGTATAATCACTAAAGGACACTCCCTTTCAGAACAAAGAATGTAAGGTCAGCTTCTTAAGTCTCAATAGCTTTTGCTGTTAGGAAGCAGCTGTGAAACCCATGGGCGAAGGATATGCCTCATCGGGCTCTAGCGGCTAGTCTGCACAGGATGACACCTTTTCATGGCTATAAGTTACTCCATTAGCCAAAATGGTAAAGGGCCAGTGTTGCAGTTCCATGTTGCAAACCGGCAGCTGACTCATGTAAGGGGAGTATGTGTGTACACACTGCATTTCCTCGTTTCATTTTGCTTTTAAAATTACATTAAAAATATCTTAAAAGAAGAGTAATGTTGCAAAGTTAAAAGACTCAGAATTTAGGAAATACTGACATTAAGATAGCCCATCTGCAAAGGCTTTTCCTTCCAGACCAGTGACAGAGCAGCCAGCAGAGAAAAGCAGACTTTTCATATGGATATGATGGTAAACAAACTCCATACTTGAGTTCACAAACAGGGTTTCTCCCTTTGATACAATTTTGGCCCCATTGTGTTTGTGTATAGTTTGCTCATGCAGAGTTCTGCGATGCACATGATGAGAAACATCCCTTATTAATCTACCAGTTGTTTTGATTAAAATGGAAGTTTCTCCTTGGCTGCAGATGTGTTTCTGGAAGCGCATCATTTGTGGCAATAGTTGTTTTGGGATTCGTAAACCCATTTTCATCCTGCCTTACTATTCAACTATGTGAAATAATTTACTCATTAAACAAACACATTTGTAAAACAACTAATTTTGGTAATACCTTCTGTCAGCCTGCCCATGTTTTATGACAATTGAATTATGAATATGAATACACATAACATAAAGATACTTTATGTGACATGTCATTTAAAAAGTTGTAATCCACTGAATCTGCGTATCCTCTTTACGTGCCTATATCTGTCTTGTATATGAAGTTAAAAATATGAAGTGGGAGTCCATTTTATAACTCCACATGTTCTAGGAAAAGCCATTGGAGATACTTTGGGAACTTAATGGCTTGGTGATCAAGTCAACAAGTTGTGAACAGCTTTCTTTTTCCTGTAGGTCCAAATTGTGATTGGTCCTACAAAGACATGTGGCCAAGCCAGCTGATGCTGGAACCCATTTTGGACCTGGTACTTTTCTACTCCTGGGGAGAAAAGTTTAAACTATATACATATATATATATAATATATATATATATATATATATAAAAAAGGCTCTAGAGGAGATCCTGGCAATTATAGACCGATAAGTTTAACATCAGTACCAGGCAAATTAGTAGAAACACTAGTAAAGAGTAAAATTGCAAGGCACATAGAAGAGCACGAATTGTTGGGCAAAAGTCAGCATGGTTTCTGCAGAGGGAAGTCGTGTCTAACTAATCTGTTAGAATTCTTTGAAGGGGTTAATAAACATGCGGACAAGGGGCACCCAGTGGACATAATATACCTAGATTTCCAGAAAGCCTTTGACACGGTCCCACACCAAAGGCTTTTATGTAAATTAGGTGGTCATGGGATAGGAGGAAAGGTCCTTTCATGGATCAGGAATTGGTTAAAAGACAGAAAACAAAGGGTGGGAATAAATGGTAAATTTTCACAATGGAGGAGGGTAACTAGTGGTGTTCCCCAGGGGTCAGTCCTGGGACCGATCCTGTTCAACTTGTTCATCAATGATCTAGAAAATGAGGTAAGCAGTGAGGTGGCAAAGTTTGCAGATGACACCAAGTTGTTCAGGACAGTCAAAAGCAAAAGGGATTGTGAAGAACTACAAAAAGATCTCAGCAAACTGAGTGATTGGGCAACAAAATGGCAAATGAAATTTAATGTGGGTAAGTGTAAGGTAATGCATGTTGGAAAAAATAACCCAAATTACACGTACTACATGATGGGGTCAACTTTAGCTACGACAGATCAGGAAAGGGATCTTGGAGTTATAGTGGATAGTTCTCTGAAGACATCCACGCAGTGTGCAGCGGCAGTTAGTAAGGCAAATAGGATGTTAGGAATTATTAAAAAAGGGATCGATAGTAAGACAAAAGATATCATACTTCCCCTATATAAAACTATGGTACGCCCACATCTTGAGTACTGCGTGCAGATGTGGTCTCCTCACCTCAAAAAAGATATATTGGCATTGGAAAAGGTTCAGAAAAGGGCGACTAAGATGATTAGGGGCTTGGAAAGGGTCCCATATGGGGAGAGGCTAGAGAGACTGGGACTTTTCAGTTTGGAAAAGAGGCGATTGAGGGGCGATATGATAGAGGTATATAAAATCATGAATGGTGTGGAGAAAGTGAATATAGAAAAATTATTTACCTTTTCCCATAATACAAGAACTAGGGGACACCAAATGAAATTGATGGGTAGTAGGTTCAAAACTAATAAAAGGAAATTTTTCTTCACACAGCGCACAGTCAACCTGTGGAACTCCTTGCCCGAGGAGGCTGTGAAGGCCAGGACTCTATTAGGGTTTAAAAAAGAGCTTGATAAATTTTTGCAGGTTAGGTCCATAAATGGCTATTAGCCAGGGATAAAGTATGGTGCCCTAGCCTTCATAACAAGGGCAGGAGATGGATGGCAGGAGATAAATCACTTGATCATTGTCTTCTGTTCTCCTTCTCTGGGGCACCTGGCATTGGCCACCGTCGGCAGATGGGATGCTGGGCTCGATGGACCTTTGGTCTGACCCAGTATGGCTGTTCTTATGTTCTTATGTTCTTATACAAGGAATTCCCGTTGGGAAACCAAATGTTGGCAGGAGTCGCCTGATGCCAGTAGGCACCCGCCCTACACACAAAAATTACCGCCCACAGTCCCTTCTGGAAACTAAATGGGGACCTGATTGGGCCCATGCTAGGATGCTGCTTAGCTTGTGAAAGAGAGTGTTAGATGAATGGTTTAGGGTAAGATTTTACATGTAACAAGTTTCTTAGTATATTAGAATTAGCTGGTGTGTTTTGTTTATTTTCGCTTAGTAACTTGCTTTGATCTGTTTTCACTTGTAATCACTTCAGTCCTGCTTTTTATACTTAATAAAAACACTTTTGTTTATTGTACAGCCCAGTGTCAATAATTATGGCGGGGTGGCAGGGTCAACCACCTGCATCTTTGTCCTTTATTGATAAAAAGGGTGAACTAATACGCTTTTCCTATGTAGAACTTTTATATAAAGTGAGATGGATTTATGTGCAGTTTTGGTCCTATGGAAGTCTATGTTCCTGTGTGCTGTCAGAGGCCTTCTAGCTGAGCCCTCCCTGAGCAGAGCTGGTTCAGTGTGTGTGGTGCTCTGCTGGGTGGCTGTTACAACTCTGTGCCTTGGCTGGGGAAGACCAGAGCTTCTGGCCCAGCAGGACAAACCGGGGGGAGCATCCTAAAGGGCAGGTTGGTGGGGCCACTTGCATGACCAGCGCACCAACTGACAATCCCAAGGGGACCCCTGTGATCCAACCCATCACACCTTCATTAGCTATCTAGAACTAAGTGTGTGTTTTCCCAGTTATGGGATAGTTATATGGTGTAAGGAATTCTCGACTAGGACTTGGAATGTCTTTATTTAATCCTCAGCTCTACCTTTGACCTTGGGCAGGTCACCTTCTCTACAGTTTCCCAAATGATTTTTTTCTTACCATTTTCGTTGTTTAATTGGGAGTTGTCTGTTTATGCCATTGTGCAATATCTTGGTGTTAGCCGATGGTCTGGTGAGATACCACTATGCCCTTGTATTAATATGAGCTATTAACTGCCAGAGCAGAGCTCACCAGTGTCCAGGCTAAGAGCTGCTGAAAAGCAGATGGGTTCTTCTGTTTTTGTGTTCGAGTTAGCACAGTAACAGGAGGAGTCAGGTTACCACTTAATCAATTACTTTGTTTATTTCCCTAACAAGTTAATCTCTTACTGTTACAATCTTGCTTTATTTGTTACCTAGCGAGTTAAGCTCTTGTGGTTACAATTGTTACAAGGTTTATACTTTGTTTACAATAGCTAGCATGCACTCTAGTTCATAGATCTATACTTGTTACATGCGTGCAAAAGAAATAAAAAGTAAAATACCTAGCAGGTCTTTTCCTCACCCCTGCATTACCAACGTGGCTTGGCCCGTTTCCCTCAATCCCTTGGGAAGAAGTCCTTTGTCCTTTTTTTCCAGGAGTTGAGCATCCTTGAGGACCTGGGGAGACCCCCACTCTCCTGTCTGGCAGGAAAGATGAATGGAGCTCAAATAGGGTGTCTGCCAGACCCCTCTTTATACCCATTGGGTCACATAGGCTTCTTCCTTGGTTTAATTGAATTAAAGTATCTAATACTCATTCTCAAAGGGAGTTCAAGGGTGTAGTTTACACCTGTGAGGTAGAGACAATTAGGGGCATTTGTGTTTTAATGGGCCGGAGATTTTTACTCATGTCTGAGACCTCGTGGGTGAATCAACTAATGGTAATTAGCCAAGGGCAGTCTGAGGCCCAGCTGTTAACTAGCCCATTGTTCTTTGCTCCAGAGCTTCAAAGGCTGTGGCTAAAATAAGTCCATCTGTGCTCTCAGGTATTCCAGGGCTGCGCTATTTCTTTTTTAACCATTTCGTGCTCTGAAGCACCTAGGGAAGGCAAGATGGAGTAGAGCAAAAGGGGGGGGGGGGCTCTGTCTGGCTACACTTGGGCAGAGCATTTGTGCTGACATTTGAGACATGAACATTCTTGATCGAGGTCAGCAACCTTTCCAAGGCAGAGTGCTGAAATCTGACCCTTTGACCTCTCTGTGCGAGCTGAGTGCCTGTGATACTTTTAAAGTCTCTAATAATCCTGTTTACCCAAGCTTCATTAACAAATAAACTAAGATGCAGAGCTTTACCATAAGTGCATGAAAATCAGCCCACGTGCTACTCTTCGCACACATGCTGGGGGCTGCAGACCCCTGCACTAGTGGGTGATGCAGTCCCACAAACTAAGCACGTTGCGTGCACCAAGGTGCCAGTCAGCAGCAGCGTTCCCTGTAAGCTGAACACTTGGGCAGGTGCCACCCAGCTGATTAGCAGAGAGCCCACAGCCAGGAGCATGTATTTCTATTGGTGGTGCACCTCTGCACACGTGCTGGTGCACATGAAATTTATTCCAGCCCTGGATGGAAAAAAAAAATAGAGGGAACACAGGTCTGCACACTGGAGCCTGAGACCTGTGGTGTGCAGGGTCCGTGGTCAGATGTTCATGGTTGGACCCGTTTCCGCCAGCAGTCACACACACACACATACTGAGCACTGACCAGGTGCTCCGTGGCACTCAAAGTGTTTCACCAACAGCAGCTGGTCCAGTACATGATCTTACCTCCTGCAACACACCCAGCTCTGCAAGGACCCTCCCATGGGTAGCACCAGCTGCTGGAAACATGCTCCCCTCCATCTCCAGTGGTAGGGAATCACACCTGAGCAGGATAAGCTGACCCTACTAGATAAGTGAAACCAGAATGGAACCCACCAATGAGCAAGAGAAATTCAGCAGCCCCTTCGCTGGCTGCTAGGACTCTCTGCACTGGTACTGGCGAGGCTGAATTATCCATCTCTTGGCAAAAGAAGAGGCAACATTTGCAAAGTCAGAGCGGTCAGATCAAAGACAACATAGCTGGATGTCCCGGAGGGAGAACCAGCAAGCCACTGGTGCAAGGTAGCAGGGGAATTACTCCCCCCCACCCTTGTGCACGGACTTGGAGGGGGCACCCCCCCAATACAGGTCCCCACCTCCTCAGTCCCCCCATGCAAGCCCCTGAATGAGCCCTTCCCCCAAGTCACCCCCCATCATAAAGCAGTCTCCCACCTTCTGTGCATAGCCCCTTTTTTCATGCCAGCCCTAGCTGGGGCCCTGAGCTGGACTTCACAACTTCCACCCCAGCTCACTGCCCCCAACCCTCTGCTCAGGGCTTGCAAGGTATCTGCTGCCTACGGCCACGTGCCACACATGACCCTGACAAAGGGGGACTCCCACGAAGCTTTGGGGGTCTCCTCTCTCCCCTTGCGGCATTCCCCTAAAATGTACTGAACCCTCTTTGTGGCAACTGTGCCCAGCCCGCCCCTTGAAGGGACAGAGTGGCTGGGAGTGGGCAAAGCAGCTCAAGGTCTGGGGACCACACAGCAGATGGGGTTTGCAGGCTGGGGGTTGGTAGTTGTCTAACTGCAGTGGAGTGGGTGCTGTGGCTGGCAGGCCAGGAGGCTGGGCATAGGCAGGAGAGGGGGCTGCGTATGGGCCTGGCCCTGTGGCTCTGCAAACAGCCTGTCTTCTCCCATTGCAACCCGGATAGGTACAGCAGCCCAGCTGGACAGTGACTTCTGTTTCCCCAGGTAGCTCAAGCCTCCCAGTAACTCTCCGCTTAATTGTACTCCTTAAACGGCAGCACTGCGCGACCATTACCCGGCTTTCCCAGAAATAATCAGTGGCCTCTCAAAGACATCAGAGAGTGGTGGGGCTGGAAGGGACTAAGACGCAAACTCCTCTCCTGGCTCCATACTGAGTTGCATGGAGAAGAAGGGCCCTGGCTGGTCCCCCATCCCCTGGAAAACTGGCCTCTCCCTTTCCCTTCCCACCCCCCGCCCATGCATCAGTCCCTTGAGCCTCTTGCCTGTGACTCCCCTCCAAGAGTTGTGAAACACTTTCAGTGAGTTAAAAACAGGAGAGTTAAGTGCAGCAGCAGAGGCCCCCCGTCTGGAGTGGTGCGTGAGTGGTGCAAGCTCCAGGGTGAGTAAGGGGAAGAGGGGTGGGGCTGAGCACCCAGCTGCCTGGTGGGAGGAGGGATGGGGCTGAGCTCCCCACATATGCCAGTGAAAAGCAGCTGGTGTACCACTCTTGGCACGTGGGCTGGGATTGCTGTCCCCTGTTCTAGATCTACCCAGGATACGTCTCTTCTTAGACTGATACGATGTAGGGCCTGTCACCACTACAACTGAGTTTGTAGCCAGTTAGGGCCATTAAGCTGGGTTCACTTCTCTAACAGTCACAGTAGGCTTACACAAGGGTTCTTTTTAACCTCTGCTTTATTGCCCATTTGTTTGTCGTTCTTTGTTAAACAAAGACATTAACATCAAACCAGTTCCATCACACTAAATGCCAATTGTGGGTTAAAAAAAGCCTAGGCCTCTTGTCATGGGATCAGTTTATGTGGATTTGCTGTTTTTAAGGATGTTCATGAATAGTGGAAATGACTAGTAAACGATCTCCAGTAGGATTATCACCACTGACGTGTCACTCTTTAAAAAGAAAATAAGTTAACGATTTTGCCATAGCTTCATCTAGGCTAGTACAAACCTACAGTTTCTTTTTGCTAAAGAGATATATTAGATGTTGACACTTCTAAAATACAAGCCACTTCAGTGCTGCTGGACAGAATTTATAAAGAAACTACATGCAGCATTTAGAGAAGGGAGACAGGCGTTCCAATACTAATCTGTCATGAACTCACTGTGTGATCTTCACAAGTCACTTACTTTTTAGATCTTTTCATGAGGAGTACAGAACATTATTTTACATACCATAATCATTCAGCTTGTATGGTTTTCTTTTTCTTCACCACTGGGAACCTGTGGAAAAAAGTAGCCACACTAGTCCACATTTGATTTCCTTTTATGGTTAATTATTCCTGCCATAAAATTTATTGTACACAAAAACTTTGTGTACATGTTAATGTTCCCTCTTGCTAATAGTGGATGTCTGCAGTTGTATTTGTATCTGTAGTTGTATCCTAACAAGGCCTAACTGCAATGTGTAAACCTGCAAGATAGCCTATCCCTTTAAGAGGAAGAGTTAACTGCTTTCGAATCAGTGCTGGCCAATAAAACTTAAAACGAGACTAGCCATGTCCTTCCACATTAAAGGTAATCATCAGTTCCCAGGCAAACCTCGTTAGCCAATCCCACTTGCCTGTCTGGACTGGTTGTGGAGTTCTGTATATGCCACCGTACAGATCCCTACGTTAACTCTTATAATCTTAGCTAATTGTCTCAGTTGGCATCTACTTCCTCTTGGAACCCTAGAAAACCATCTTCCCCTCAAGCCACTGCTACTCTTATGAGAGGGATATTTTCACAGATGCACCAACTGATTCCAGTTCAGGGACTTCTTGTAAACTTTGTTACTGCCTGGGTGCATGTGTGTTAGAAATCCCAGCTTCTTCTTCGAGTGTCCCCGTGGGTGCTCCACATTAGGTGTCGGGCTCGCCCGGCGCCGCAGATCGGATCTTCCAAGCAGTTTCTGCCGGACCGCGCATGCGCCGGTGCGCGCCGCTCCCCCGCGCGCTCCCGGCCATGTGCGCGATCCGGTCCCCGCCAGTTCCTCTTAACCGCCGTCGGCTGCAGACGGAATCCAACTAGGCTAAGGCCAAGTAGTGTATTCAACGGCTTTATCTGTTTTTTCTTAAAGTTTTTTCAGGCACTTAGGCTACTATAAGCTAGCCGGTTGTTATTTTGTAAAAAAAAAAAAAAAAAAAAACAACAACGAACAAGCTAGGAGAGGGACAGCTCAGCCAGTCCCAGTAACAAGCGCCGGAGGCCAGGAGCTAGGGCCATCAGCCCTCCTGCTAAGGCAGGCCATCGGACGGGGAAAACGGCACAAAGAAGGTGCTAAGTACCCACTTAAAAACACAAAGACTCACCAACAATGTCCTCTTCAGGCTTTAAAAAAAAAAAAAAAAAAAAAAAAAAAAACAAATGCTGCTTTTCGACAAGGCCCTCCAGCCAGAAGCGCCGGAGCGGCCGCAGCAGGAGGGACCCTCCGGGGCCCTTAAAAGGAAAGCTGCCTCCCTCAACCCATCAGCGCAGAAACGGAGGAAAGTATCTCCAGCCCGATCCCTGCCGGCAGCAACAGCGAGCGGGACGGGAGGAGCAAGCAGCCCCCAGCCGCAGCTACAGCTGATCGGCGGCGGCACGGAGAGCCACGTGGAAGCGGCTCAGCCTCCAATACTCAGCCAGCCGCCCCGCACCGCAGGCAGGGCGGCGGCTAAGCAAACGCCGGTACTGGCGGCACCGCAGGCAGCGGCACCGACCCCCGGGGAACCAGCGGTGCAGAGCGCGCAGGCACGCAGCCTGCCGGCACCGGAGGACACCGCACATGCGGCATCGCCCTCGAGCGTGCCGAGCTCGGTGCGGACGGGGCCGGAATCCCCTGTATGCTCCCCAGCCCGATCCCTGCCGGCAGCAACAGCGAGCGGGACGGGAGGAGCGAGCAGCCCCCAGCCGCAGCAACAGCTGATCGGCGGCGGCACGGAGAGCCACGTGGAAGCAGCTCAGCCTCCGATAATCAGCCAGCCACCCCGCACCGCAGGCAGGGCGGCGGCTAAACAAGCGCTGGTACCAGCGGCACCGCGGGCAGCGGCACCGACCCCTGGGGAACCGGCGGTGCAGAGCGCGCAGGCACGTAGCCTGCCGGCACTGGAGGACACCGCACGTGCGGCACCGCCCTTGAGCGTGCCGAGCTCGGTGCGGACGCTGGAATGCCCTGTATGCCCCCCAGCCCGATCCCTGCCGGCAGCAACAACGAGCGGGACGGGAGGAGCGAGCAGCCCCCAGCCGCAGCAACAGCTGATCGGCGGCGGCACGGAGAGCCACGTGCAAGCGGCTCACCCTTCGATAATCAGCCAGCCGCCCCGCACCGCAGGCAGGGCGGCGGCTAAACAAGCGCCGGTACCACCGACCCCCGGAAAACCGGCGGTGCAGAGCGCGCAGGCACGCAGCCTGCCGGCACCGAAGGACACCGCACATGCGGCACCGACTTCGAGTGTGCCGAGCTCGGTGCGGACGGGGCCGGGATCCCCTGTATGTCAGGGGCGGAGTTACCTCCTCAAGGGAGGGGGAAGACTGCACACAAGAGGAGGCATTGCAGCCCCTCTCCGCACAGGGCTGTGTAGTTGCTTTCTCACAGCCCTCCGCTATGTTGCAGACTCCAACTAGAAGGCAGGGGTCCCCCCCGCCTTGGCCTACCCGGAGCCCCCTTCTCCATTTCTGCAACCAGCCTCACCCTGGCTGGGACCACCTCCACCCTTTCTGGGATTTGAACCGCTGGACTATTAGGCAAAGTCGCTCTCTCCAGGGTCTCGACGGTCTCCCTCCCCCAGACGCAAAGGGTATGCACCAAGGGAGTGGTCTAGGTCACCTTCCCAAGACCAGTGCTTATACTGCCGTGGTCGCCCCTACCACGCAGGGCATAGACACCATCGGCAATCTACTAGGGAAAGATCCCTACGAACGATCTCGTACCCCCGAGGGCAATTGTGACCGGGGACAGAGACTTAAGCATCTCAGGGGGGACTGGTTATGGAACCCCGAGATTTTTCCTCGCACACCTCTAGTGAGAGGGTGTACCATCATCAGCAGGAACCGGAAGGGTCCAGAAAGACGTACCCCAGCGGTTCCTCGCTTTCCTCCCCGGATGAGGCTACGGCCCCGGGGGGCGTCCATCCTCCGGACGATCTCAAACAGTTCCAAGAGCTGTTTTACGAGGGTGGCCTTTACGCAAGGCTTCCAGACAGCAAAGGTGCAAGAGCAACACCATAAGCTCCTCAAAAATCTGAGACCTCCGGCCTCCTCCAAAATAGCAATACCGCTGATGACGCAATCTTGGAGCCTGCCACTATGATATGGCAGACTCCTGCGACTATTCCGCCTGTCCACAAAAGAGCGGAAAAAAAAAAAAAAAAAAAAAAATACTTCGTGCCCACGAAGGGCATGGAGTTCCTGTTCAGCCACCCACAACCAAATTCTTTGGTGGCGGAGTCGTCGCAACGTGGGGGAATAAACAAACATGCCAAAAAGCTAGAGCTGTTGGGCAGAAAGGTCTACTCCTCCTCCACGCTACTGTTGCCAATGGCAAATTACGCAGCGCATCTAGCGAACCATAATTTCAACAACCACATTAGGTTGACCTCCCTCATGGACTCGCTTCCAGAGGGCACGAAACCAGTGCTCAAGGCCATCATCCGACCATTTTATAACCAGTGGCAAGGGATCACCACAGACACATGGGTGCTGGAGATCATAGCCACGGGGTACGCCATCCCCTCCCAGTTGCTCCCACCGCCATGACCTCCACCCGGGGCCCCACCTCCAGGAGACCTCCCATGTAGCGAGGCTCAAGCAGGAGGTAGACCATCTCATGCTCGTAGGGGCAGTGGAAAGAGTGCCGGAGCAACTGCAAGGGAGAGGGTTCTACTCGAGGTACTTCCTCACGGGGAGGTCCATCTTAGATTTTCGAGGCCTCACCGGTACCTGCGCAAGCAACGTTTTCGGATGATCACAAACGCCTCCATCCTTACGGCACTAGACGATGGAGATTGGTTCGCAGCCCTCGACTTACAAGGTCCTACCGTTTGGGCTCTCCTCAGCCCCCAGAGTCTTTACCAAGACCTTGGCAGTGGTGTCAGCCTACCTGCACAGACAGGGGGTATTTATATTCCAGTATCTGAATGACTGCCTACTCAAAGGGGCCTCAAAGGAGGAGGTACTACGCATAATATGTGTCACAGCAGGCACGTTCTCTTCGCTCGGCCTGCTTATCAATCTGACAAAATCAAAGACAGACCCCACACAGGACATAGAGTTCGTAGGGGCACGCATAAATTCTATTACAGCGAGGGCGTATCTACCAGAGACTCGCTTTCGGGCCATCGGCTCCCTCGCGCAAGGCTTCACCTTCAGCCCTATGGTGCCGGTTCTGACGTGCTTACAGCCGCTGGGCCACATGGCAGCAGCAACGTTTCGTAGAACAGAACGCCAGGTTACACATGCGCAGCATGCAGCATTGGCTGGCGAGCATATACAAACCGGCAGCACACACTGTTCACAGGATGGCGTCGCCCACAACGGAGGTGCGCAAATCCCTGCAATGGTGGGTAAACCCCGAGAACCTGCTAACAAGGGTACCCTTCCACCAACCACACGTATTGGTTTTTCTTACTACAGATGCCCCCCTCATAGGGTGGGGAGCACACATGGGCGAAGAGGTGACGCAAGGGCTGTGGTCCTCTATGGAGCAGTCACTGCACACAAATATACTGGAGCTCAAAGCAGTGTTCAACGCCTGCAGACACTTTCGAGACCAACTGAAAGGCAAGGTAGTCGGGATCAGTACAGACGATACCTCCACCATGTTTTATATAAATCGGCAAGGAGGAGCTCGGTCCCGTGCCTTATGTGTAGAAGCGGTCCGGTTGTGGAACTGCTGCATCACCAACAATGTAACCTTGAAAGCCTCGTACTTACCAGGCGCTCGCAATGTGAAGGCAGACCAGCTGAGCAGGCGTTTCGCACTCACGCACGAGTGGCAGATCCGTCCCGATCTGCTGCAACCGATTTTTCCACGCATGGGGTTTTTCCCCAGATAGACCCTGTTTGCTACTCAGCACAACAAGAAGTGCCCACGATTCTGCTCCAGGGCAGGACTGGGACGGGGGTCCCTGAGGGATGCCTTCACGATCTCATGGAGGGGCCCCCTGCTTTACGCTTTCCCTCCCACAGTGCTCATCCACAAAGTGTTGCAGAAAGCCAGGAGGGAAGGAACCTGAATGATCCCGATAGTCCCAACGTGGGATCGACAGCAATGGTTCCCCCTATTCCTGCGCATGTCGGACCGGCCACCGATGTCCCCTCCGGTGGCGCGGGATGTGCTCACGCAAGCCCAGGGGTCCATAGTGCATCCGCACCCCCAAAGCCTGCGACTACAAACGTGGTTAATCCATGGCTCAGCTCCCTAGAGAGCACATGTACGGAGGAAGTGCAGCAAGTCCTAGAAAGTAGCAGGAGGACTTCCACCAGGAAGACCTTCAAGCAGAAATGGACTCGCTTTACGGCATGGTGTTCTACCAAACAGCTAGCCCCCTTTCGGTGCCTATGGCTGTGATATTAGAGTATTTACTGGACCTCAAGAGAGGAGGACTCTCGCTATCCTCGTTTCAGGTCCACCTGGCCGCCATTTTGGTGTTCAGACACGAAGAGGAAGGGCACACGGTGTTCGCCCATCCCATGGTTACCAGGTTCTTCAAAGGGCTGGTAAGCCTATACCCCCCTCAGAAACCGCTTCCACCTCTGTGGAACTCGGACCTGGTGCTTAATGCGAAAAGGGGACCACCGTTTGAGCCTTTGGCCACGGTTTCCCTCCGCCTCCTTATGATGAAGACGACCTTTCTTTTCGCAATCACGTCAGCTCGCAGGGTGAGCGAGCTTGAGGCAGTTATGGCAACGCCGCCCTGCGCTGTTTTTCCAAGGAGGCGGTAACCATACGGCTGCATCCAGCCTTTGTTCCTAAAGTTTCTTTCTGAGTTTCATACTAACGAACCTATTGTTTACCCTTGTTTATCCAAAGCCTCATAACTCTAACAAAGAGGTGCGCCTACACCTCCTGGACGTGAGCAGGCGCTAGCTTTCTATATGGACAGGACCAAGTCCTTCCGGAGAACGGATAGGCTCCTAGTCTCTATCGCTCCCAAATCAAAAGGAGAATGTCTCTCTTCGCAGAGAATCTTAAGCACATCGTATCTTGCATAAAAATGTGCTACAAACTCAAAAAGACTCCTTTACTGGCCACGCCCAGGGCTCATTCCACTAGGGCGGTGGCAGCATCAACAGCCTTTTTTCAAGGGCGTTGCGCTAAAAGACATTTGCAGAGTGGCGACCTGGTCATCCTGTGACACCTGCGCCAAACATTACGCCCTTCACAGGGTATTCCAAGAGGATACCCGTCTCTTGGCAGCGGTCCTCTCGGGGACAAGCTGCACATAATCCGATTACCCACCTCCTATCTTGGGTTACTGCTGGGTAGTCACCTAATGTGGAGCACCCACGGGGACACTCGAAGAAGAAAGAAAGGTTACTCACCGTAGTAACGGTGGTTCTTCGAGATGTGTCCCCGTGGGTGCTCCACTACCCGCCCATCCTCCCCGCTCCGGATCTCTGTTTAGTGTTTTGCAGGAGCATCCGAGGCGGTTGGTCAAGGAACTGGCGGGGACCGGATCGCGCACATGGCCGGGAGCGCGCGGGGGAGCGGCGCGCACCGGCGCATGCGCGGTCCGGCAGAAACTGCTTGGAAGATCCGATCTGCGGCGCCGGGCGAGCCCGACACCTAATGTGGAGCACCCACGGGGACACATCTCGAAGAACCACCGTTACTACGGTGAGTAACCTTTCTATACAGGATGAACCATGTTCATCTGCACCCATTGTGGTCCTCCATTGTCATAAATGGGCAATTTAACTAAAGTCTGTGGATTTTGATACCATGGGGACTGGAGGGGCATTTGGAATATGTTGTTCCTCCTTGGAGTATTGAAAAAGAGGCATGTTTGGCTTGGAACTCATTGGCTACACCTACGCTAGAGAGTTTTGTAGACAAAACTGGGTTTTTGTCAACAAAACTCACAGAGCATCTACACACAAAATGTGTTTTGTCAACAGAAACTGTCAACAAAAAAGCCATGTAGACGCTCTGGGGGCCCTTTTTATCAACAGAGCAGAGCAGATGTGTAGATGCAATCTTTCAACAGAAGTTTTGTCGGAACATCTCTTCCAACAGTAACTTCTGTATACAGATATTTCTAGTGTAGACACAGCCATTTAGTGCAGCATTATCTCATGAGGATATGGGAGTTCAGTCCGTATATGAACAGCATGGCCTGCAGGCAGTTGTGCACGGAGGAAAGCTAACCAGTCTTTAGATCCTGCCAAAGAAAATTTGTGTATCTACATAGTTGAGAGAGGGGTAAGGTTTTCTAGTGCACTCACTAGAAGCTAGCAATAGGGCAGTTCAAGTAGCCCTGCTAGTACAGAACAACTTGGTTGCAGACCTAATAGTCAAGATAAGGAACTAGGGCTGTTCTGAGTAGAAATTAGAAGTGAACGGTTGAAGTGGAGGCACAAAAAGCATTGCCAACCTTACAGGACCCTGTTCTGTGGGTGATGTAGGGCCATTGCTCAGTGAATAGGGCCATTGCTCAGTGAGGAGGGAGAAACAGTAATGGGGAACTTGGAAATGGCAGAGATGCTTAATGACTTCTTTGTTTCGGTCTTCACAGAGAAATCTGAAGGAATGCCTGACATAGTGAATGCTGGTGGAAAAGGGGTGGAGTTAGTTTTTCAAATAAAAAAAGAACAAGTTAAAAACCATTTGGAAAAAATAGATGTCTGCAAGTCACCAGGGCCTGATGAAATGCATCCTAGAATCCTCAAGGAGCTGATAGAAGAGGTAGCTGAGCCGTTAGCTCTCATTTTTGCAAAGTCATGGGAGACAGGAGAGATTCCAGAAGACTGGAAGAGGGCAAATATAGTGCCCATCTACAAAAAGGGGAATAAGAACAACCCAGGAAATTACAGGCCAGTCAGCTTAACTTCTGTGCCAGGAAAGATAATGGAGCAGGTAGTTAAGGAAGTCATCTGCAAGCACTTGGAAGGTAGTAAAGTGATAGGGAACAGCCAGCATGGTTTTGTAAAAAACAAATCATGTCAAACCAACCTGATAGCTTTTTTTGACACGATAACAAGACTCGTAGATAAGGGAGAAGCAGTGGATGTGGTATACCTAGACTTTAGTAAAGCATTTGATACTGTCTCGCATAATATTCTTATCGACAAACTAGGCAAGTCCAACTTAAATCATGCTGCAATAAGGTGGGTGCATAACTGGCTGGCTAATCGCACCCAGAGTGTAGTTGTTAATGGTGCTCAATCCAGATGGAAAAGCATAACAAGTGGGGTTCCACAGGGGTCTGTTTTGGGACAAGTTCTGTTCAATATCTTCATTAATGATTTGGATATTGACATAGAAAGTACGCTTATTAAGTTTGCAGATGATACCAAGCTGGGAGGGGTTGCAACTACCTTGGAGGATAGGGTCATAATTCAGAACGATCTAGATAAATTAGAGAAATGGTCTGAAGTAAACAGGATGAAGTTTAATAAAGATAAATGTAAGGTGCTGCACTTAGGAAGGAATAATCTGTTTCACACGTACAGAATGGGAAAAGACTGTCTAGGAATGAGTACAGCAGAAAGGGACCTAGGGGTTCTAGTAGATCACAAGTTAAATATGAGTCAACAGTGTGATGCTGTTGCAAAAAAAGCAAACATGATTCTGGGATGCATTAGCAGGTGTGTTGTGAACAAGACATGAGAAATCATTCTACCGCTCTACTCTGCGCTGGTTAGACCTCAGCTGGAATATTGTGTCCAGTTCTGGGCACCCCAGTTCAAGAAAGATGTGGAGAAATTAGAGAAGGTCCAGAGAAGAGCAACTAGAATGATAAAAGGCCTGGAGAACATGACTTATGAAGAAAGGCTGAAAGAATTGGGCTTCTTTAGCTTGGAAAAAAGAAGATTGAGGGGGGACATGATAGCGGTTTTCAGATATCTTAAAGGGTGTCATAAGGAGGAGGGAGAAAACTTGTTCTTCTTGGCCTCTGAAGAGAGAACAAGAGGCAATGGACTTAAACTGCAGCAAGGGAAGTTTAGGTTGGACATTAGGAAAAAGTTCCTAACTGTCAGGGTGGTCAAGTACTGGAATAAGTTGCCAAGGGAGGTTGTGGAATCTCCCTCACTGGAGATATTTAAGAACAGATTAGATAGATGTCTATCAGAGATGGTGTAGATAGTGGTCGGTCCCGCCGTCAGGGCAGAGGACTGGACTCGATGGCCTCTTGAGGCCCCTTCCGGTCCTAGTGTTCTATGATTCTATGTAGACCAGATGAAAACTTTACCAGATCTGTAGTACTATGTTCCAGGCATACAGGAAGTACAAGAGGCAATAGATTTGTCCTATTTGCATTACTATTTACAGAACTACAGCATCCTGGAACAGCATGTGATATAGAGTTCAAACATTTGTATCTGGCTGCAAATTATGAATGGAATATGTTGCAAAATAAAAGGGTAATGAAAATCATTCAATCAGGGCTAGTACCGTACTTGCCTTTATTACTATCTCAGCTACAAGTATTTGGGCTTATGTTTTAAGGCAAATGTGTAAAAGTGTAACTAATCATTTCAAATACATATATTGAAGGTTTCTGAGATTTTATCTTTAATGTAGTGTATGTAACATTTTGGTTGCTTGTTTTGTTCTTCAGTAAGGAGTTATTTAAAATATGTCAGCATGGCTTAGGAATGTTATCTTTGGATATTTTAGGAATAAGAAAGGAGACCAAAAGCCAACAGTCACCATTAATTGAAAATAATACATTAAAATTTGGAAGGCAGGAATAATAGAAAACATGCCTGGGTGTTTATCTCTGGTCATCTGATCTTTTTCTGTTATTATATAAATCAAAATCTCATGTGGTTTCAACCTGTAATGTTAGATTTCTAAATATCTGACTTAACAATTCCTTAATCACTCTAATGACTGCCAACCCTAGAGAACTGTTTTATACTAGCTCTTCCTGTACTGTTGGAAGAACTGTCTGCCTCCTTTTTAACAAGGTTTGGTGTTTGTTTTAAACATATAGTTCCACTAAAGACAGTGGATAAAATCTTGACCCTTTTGAAGTCCATAGTATTTTGCCATGGAGTTCAGTGCAGCTAGTTCACTCAGTGGGTCTCCGCATGGATGATGAGTGCTGCCTGCATAGGTCAGCCTCAGAATTGGTGTGTTAGTCAGCATCTGTAAAAACAATGAGGAATCCTGTAGCACCTTACAGCAGGGGTCAGCAACCCCCAGCATGGGTGCCAAGAGTGGTATTTTAGCCAATTTTCATTGGCACACAAGGCAGGAGCTCAGCCCCACTCCTCCTCCCCGATGCAGCCAGGAGCTTAGTCAAAGCCATGCCACCTGTGGAGTAACAAAAGGCCTGCTAATGCTACCAACCACTACCTAAATGGTCAAGTTCTGCATCTTTATTTGTTTATTGATGAAATTGTTGTAAGTAGGATAATTAGTGACTTTAAAAAGTATCACTGGCACTCAGACCATCCATAGAGGTCAAAAGGTCAAAATTCAACAATCCACCTTGGAAAGGTTGCTGACCCCTGCCTTAGAGACTAATGGATTTATTACGGCATAGGGCAGATTACAGACCAGGGCCTAATAATAGTAACCAATGGTCTTTAGGTTGCTACATTAATAAAAGAAAGAAAAAAAATCAGAGCACTGTCCTATAGGACCAAGCATATTGTTAGCATTTAGGCCTCAGTTGTAGAAAGCACTTAAACAAATATCAGGATCAGTATTGAGGGAGCATTGAGCACATGCTTAGGTCTGATGGACTTCAGTGGCATGTATGTCCCTGCCTGTGTGCTTTTCTGAATAGGGATGTTTTCCTGAAAAAGTATTTTCATAAATAATGACTGATGGATACAGCTGTTTGAGTATAGATGCAATTTTTCTAAAAGTGAGGGTAATTAACCATTTCACCCAATTGTGGATGTAAAGTCTCCATCACTTGTTGCCTTTAAGTTACAATTGGAGGTCTTTCTAAAAGATAGGCTTGAGTTCAGCCACAAGTTATTGGGCATGATGCATGAGTGATTTATTTTTGTTCAGAGGTACCAGTCGTGACCATAATGGTCACATCCACCCTTAATCTGGAAAAAAAGATATTTGCATATCAGAGGTACCTGAAAAATATGCAGGATATGTAGACTGCCACATCTCCTTCTTGGTAATACTTTAGGATATTCATCACCAACAGTGTTTATTCTTGAGAGGTTGCCGCGTTAGTCGGTATCTTCACAATACAAAAATGCAGTCATATAGTGCTTCAAAGACTAATAAAATAATTTATTAGGTGATGAGCTTTTGTGTGGTAGACCCACTATCTCCAGATCTCTCCAGAGTTTGTTTCAGGAGGAAGGGTCCTGTCAAAGATGGGAGTTTATTTTTGAAAAAGCCCTGTCCACATTGCTTTTTTTCCTTTGAAAGAATCTCTTCCAAAAAGAGATTATGCAAATGAAGCATAAGGTATGTAAATCAGCACCTAACTTGCATTTTTGATTTGCCTCATTTGCATTCCTCCTTCAAAAGAGGAATGCAAGTGTAGACACAGCCAAAGTAATCCTTTTCATTGTCCATTTCCAGCTTTTGGCAAAACAGGTATGGGCTAATAGCCACTGATAGACCTAACCTCCATGTATTTTTCTAGCTTTTTTTTTTGAACCCTGAAGAGTGAAGATTTGGTTCAGAAGCTGCTGTTTGCCTTTCAAGCTTTCATTTGGAAAAAACGTGCATAATTTGGAACAAGTATTTTAGGGCTGGATGTGTGGGGATCTGACATCTGGCACCAAATCCTGTGAAGGAATGTATTGCTGCTCCCAGAGATAGGATAATTTGCTCACTGCATAGCATAACCTAACTGTTGAAAAACCATTAGTGTTAACTGGGCCACATTTTTAAAGGTTGTTTCTAAGACCTCTTTTCCTGGCACTTTTCATAGTCAATAAAACACAGGCAAAATATGATCTCAGATACCCAAACCTCTTGCTCCAATTCTAGAAATCCTATTTTTCCCCTTTTTAAAATACAGCTTGTCCAGTCATAATTCCCACTTCAGATTAAGCAGACTCTTCACTTGTGTATCATTTATGCCCTACCATTTTTCAGTATGCCTTCTCCAATGATCAGGGATCCTAGTCCTCTTGTTTCCATTTCTTTTCATTCAGTTTATGTTTAGCCCTTTTCACATGCTCTACCATTGTCTACCTTTCAGAAGCATCTATAGACAGAACAGAATGTAAAATGTACAATGTAAAAGCTATGCTTGCCAAATTCACTGACAGTCATTAGGGGTGAGTTTTAAAGCTTTCAGCAGCTTTTCATTAACTTAATTACATCTGGAAGCTGCAGAAAAAATTGAGATGTATTAAAACAGGAACGAATGTATTGTTGAGTAACACCTTTATACCAGAAGCAGCTTATTGGATTATTATTTAGTAAATTTAAAGCATATTCAGAAATCAACCACAAGAGGGGGAGGTTACATGTATTGGACATGTGAAACTGGTACTTTCAATTAAATGTAGTCAATATAGTTTCTTTTCCCACACAAAATATAAAAATGAAAGATTTTCTGTAAAAATGAAAATTCTGCATTTTTCCATGGCATATAGATTTCTAGACTCTGCTAATAATTCAAATTTGAGCCATCTACAATTCTTATGCATTTCAGGCCCCATCTTCATTCAATAGCTACACATTTATTCAGCAGTACAGACCATAAACATTTCCTGTACAGCCAAGCAGCTACCGTCTCTAGCTTTGTGTCAGCTCATTTTCCTGATTTGGGTGAGGGACAGTCCTTGAAAACACGTCACACTCCTCTTGCTTTGGACAATGGTTTCATAGCACTCCCTTAGGTGGGCAGTCTTTTCACTGCACCGATGTTTAATTGAACAGCTACCTTCATTTTTTACATTATTGCTATTTTTTTCATTTTACAACCCAATATAACTTCTTGAACAGTAAGGATTACATATTAAGCTAGAATCACCTTTTTCATCAGGCATATTAGATGTAGATTGTACTGACAACACTCAGGGCTGATAGCTACTACAGATTGAACATCTCTAGTTCAACAACATCCATAATCCAGCATGACTTTAGTCAGCTGGATGGCCACATATCACAGATGTGGCCAAGTTTCCTGCGGTCTCATAAAGTTTGTTTCCAGCCATCAGTTCTGGCTCTCAGTGTTCTGTGCTGTTATTTAGCTGTAATTTACCCCTAACATCTTCTAAGAGTTTTGCATGCAGTGGAAGTGGTGGTAATGCTGCTAGACAATATTGACCTCCCATGGTCCAGCATATTCCCATGTTTGGCAGTGGTCAAGTCCCAAGGGTGCCAGACTAAAGAGGTTCAATGTGCACCTGTATTTGGCAGCTGCCTCCACTTCTGCTGTGCTGCTGCATGAACCTTGGGACAAGTCCCTTGTCAACCCCCCTCAGGGTCCTGCGCTTCCTGGTGGAGTCTAGTGTGTCTCAGATTCACAGTGGCCCTTTTGCTGCCTTGGGTCATTCCAAAGGCAAGGGTCTCTGCTTACCAAGCCATTCTCATCACAGGCAAGTCCCAAGTCAGGGGAAGCAAGCCCCCTTCAGCAGGTTTGGACACTTCTGTCCTTCCAGTAGGCAGCAGTTGGTAGGGCTTTACCCCTGTCCAAAACACAGTGGCCTTTTTCCCTAGCCCGCTGCTCCCCACTACTTTCTTCAGTACCCAGCTGCACCACCTTGGTCTTGCGAACATCTAATCTCTGACCATTTTTCCTTGTCCGCCTCTCAAATCCTTCCCTCTTTCTGCCTGGACGGAAGCCTTTGATAGGGAGCCAGGGGGGTGGGCCTTAGCTGGCAACAGGTGCCTGGTTAGCCTTTGTTGCAGGCTGCTCCTTAACGAGCCCCAGCTGTCTGCACTGGCTGCAGAGCTGCACACTCTGTCAGCCTAGGTGGGGAACAGAAAGGAGCTAATCCAACTCCTAGCATACAGCCCTTCTACCTGGCTCTTGCAGTATGCAGCCTCTGGTCTGCCACAATCTGCAATTTCTGCAAGAAATTCTGTTACAGTATAAATTGATATGTTTCTTTTTTAATTTTCAAGTTCACATCCAGCTGAACTTCAGTAAGTTGGGCCATCCTGTGCACTGAAATCCTGGTGGGGTCTCTCTCTCTTTGCTCATGGCAGTTAGCTGAGTCCTGACTAGTTCAAATAGTGGGCAAAAATCATGCATCAAGAGTTTGTTTGCTCTGGGTCAATGCTGTAGCCACCCCCAGCTGGTCAACCACTAAAGGTCTGTTCATTTGCCCAACTCTTCACTTGAGCTATTTTAGAAGTGAATCTGGAGATTTGCCAGTTAAGATGCACAAGTGATCAACAAATATATTTTAGGTTCTTGAATTCCAGAACTCCTTTACACAAAACTCTCTTGTGAAGATACCTGTTTCTACTTCCAGATTATATTTCACACTGCACAGCTTTTACCACAAAGTACTGTAACTGAATATGTGGTTTATCTTATTTGCTTAATTTTTCTGCATAAAACAAATTGTTTTTTTACTAAAAGTTTGTATTTTCACATTGAAGGACCAACAGTGTCAATCAACATCCATCTGTATTTCCTTCATGTGTGCAAGACATTTTGACTGGTCTTAATGGGTTTAGTGAAATTTTATTTGGATACCAATTTCTTTTTTATGTTAGATACACGGTTAAAAGATTTTTGTTCCATGTGGAATATATGGGACAAACAGTTCTGAAAAAACTAATTTTGTAAACATGTTCAGACTGCATTTAGTATGTTTATACATACATTTCATACCCTCAAGTAGAAGGTCCAGCAATTAACCATTTTCATGCATTTAACTCTGTTAGAGTACACTGGTGGTATGCATATTTTTAGTCATTGCTTATCACTTTACCAACAAGTTCTGCAACTATTAGCGGAGTTATGGTAACAGGAATGCATCACTGGGTGAAATTTAACAAAATGTCTAATGTAGCTTATTTAGGTGACAAGAGATGGATTCTGATACCTAACTTTGGGCATTCAAGTTTCACCTTAACTGTTTCAGTTACTTTGCTGTAAGTGAGGATCTCTCCTAAATCAGAGGATTTCACTAAGTATTTTGAAGTGCTCTGGAATCCTTATAGGACTACAGAACTGAATAGTGCCATTAGTGAACAAAAATATATTTTTATTGTTTCCCACATTATCCACGTAGCTCATAACAAAAACAAAAGTCACTCACCTTCACTTTCAGTTATATTAAAAGTTATCTTTATCAGTAACATTGTATTTACAGACTCAGAGTATTAAAATCACCATTATGAAATTACAAAGACTTTTTTAAATCTCAGTCATGTCAGGACTTGATGTTACTAACATTCATTTATAAATGCATTCATTTTTAATACTAATGATGTTCTTTGTAGTCATCTTTAACATTGCTATTCGTTTTAACTAACAACTTCGAATGCATTAATTTTGCTCCTGTATGTGAATTATTTTACAAATATACCACTTCAGAGAGGTGTTTGTGGGACAAAGAGGAAAGGGGAAAAGGAGATACTGTAATATGTTTGTAGTTCAGCCTCCAGCCCCAACACTGGCACAGATTCTTCAGAAATCCTTACTCTCTATGGGATTCAACATCCACGAAGTTCTTACAAATTCTGCCATTTCACAAGGAACACAAGCTGGACTGAGAAAAGCCAAACAACTAGCTTTTATTTTATTTTCTGTTTCTTTCTGGCTTGAAATTGTTCTGTTTTATTTTTGACAGACTTTACTAGCATTGATAAAGCAGGATCTACGTATTTCTTAGGGATGTTTCCCTTCTTTCCAATCTCATTCTCCTGCATCTCTGTCTTTGCAGAAATCTGCTGCTTTTGTTCTCTTCGGCGAGCTTTCTCCTCCAAAATTTTTTCCACGGCTTTTGTCTTTTTGAAGTTTGGATCAGAAGGATCCAAGTTGAACAAGTGTGAGGTATACAGTGCTTGGAATCTTGCATCAGCAACATTCACCTGAAGAAAGAAAAGAGAAGCTATTTTACTGAACCCTTCAACCAATGAAAAATAATTTTCAGAAACAGGACAGAAAATGTAACATACGGGAAAATAGTGCAATCATATTTAAATGACAGATTGTACGAGGTATCGGTAACACTAATTGCCTGAGTGAGACCTACTTAAGCCAAATGTAAACTTTAATATTTACATTTCAAATGGTAATTTTCAGAATTTTGTCAGTCTGGATAAATTAAACTAGGTATTCATGGAATATGAACTTCACAAAAGCATAAAGGATTCCTCTGTCCTTTGGAGTGGGTGAGTCAAACACCTGCAGGAGATAAACATGCAAACCTTGCGTATCACAAAAGGTGGGCCAACAAAGTCATTCCTTGTTGGTTAAAAATAAGTGAGCAGGAAGGAGTCAGTGGAGAAAGGCCATGAGAAGGACAATAATAAATTTGCCAGCCAACAGATTGTGCGTGGCCTTGAAAAGTGAACTCTGTCTCCTTAAATTCCTATACATCGTCTAGTTTTACTCCTCCTATTAGGAAAATATTGCCAATAATCTTCAAAGCAATATAAAGTGCACCCACATCTTACGATGACAGGGATATACAGGTGGGTAATACAGTCAACATTCAAAAGCAATATTGACTAAAGCAATGTCTATACTACCTTGGATGATCAACCCACTCAGGGTAGATCTTTCAGGGTTTGATTTCATCTATCTAGCACAGATGCACAAAATCAACCTATTGGGGTCGGCAGTCAACTCCTGTCCTCCTCGTGAGACAGGAGGAATAAGGAAGGTTGACAGGAGAAACTCTCCTGTCGACCTTCTTCAGTGAGGACGGCCAGGTAATTTGATCACAAACACGCAATTCCAACTATGCAACTGCCGTAACTACAATTGCATATCTGCAAACTGACATACTGTCCCTAGTCTAGACATAGCCTGAGTCAGGTTGTATCCTCGTTTGATCCCATCATTAAAATACTAGCCTTTTTCTCAGTAAGAGTACCACGAAGAGGTTTATATTCAATTGCACTGTTAAAATGTTGTCAAACCCGATTACTGAAGTACAATTCATATATCAGAATTCTGATTCAGTCCTCTTGAAAAAGTCGAGATACTACTAAATTCTGCTGCAATTCAATACTAGAAATCTATATCAATATTACCTGAAAGTCATCTTCTATCAACTCTTCCCTTTTCATTAGTTGCTTCTTTTTCTTCTTGCTCAGGTTCTGTTGTTCTACAATCTTCTCATAGTTAAAATGTTTTCTGTCATCATCCTCATCATCCATCATAAGCAGTGCCATTTCTGCCTGTTAGAATAAGAAGAGTCCATTTACATAACATCCCTTTGAGAAGTATGGAATACACATGTTCCTTCTAAAACATGAGCACTAATGATTCCAAGGCTCCAGGGGGAACAGTTGTAATTTGTAAACAGATTGTAAGCAATTATAAAACACAGTAATGTTTATTATAATACTAAATATGTCTTCTAAAACATTTGGGGCCTAGTGAGGAGAAAAACTACAACATTATTCAGCGAGTTTTATACCAGTAGAACAACATAGGAGGTAAAGATTTTCTTCTCATTTCCACCAGGCTGTTATGCTTATGTTCAATTTAGCCTCTTTGCAGCATTGTTACATGGGCTATATCCCATAATCATCTGTGCTTGCTTTAAAGCATTTTATTTGTTTTTCAACTCTCATTTAGCTGATTTTTATTTTCAAATACAAAACAATCCAGAAAGGCTTCCAATTAAATAGAATCACTGTCAGTCATTTTCATCTTCACAGTGGTCATATGGTTAAACATTCCACTTATGGGAGTTCCAAGATTCATGTGATCTCAACAATAAGATTATAGGACAGAAATGAAAAAATGTTTGAAAACAACTCTTATCTTAAAGATATTTGTGAAAAATTTTAAATCAAATAAGAAATTAAGTTTAGGGCACACACTAACAAAAGCAAAAGAAATTCTGTGATTAAAGTGGATACTTTAAACTCATTCACACCAATGAGAAATAAGACCACCCACCCCCCAATCCAGGGAATAAATTCAAGACAATGCTAAAAACTCTGAATAGTCTACTTTTGCTATTTATTCAAACAGGAAACAACTATTTAAACATAACATTAGGGTTTGTTTTATTTTTAAATTAATTTGCACTGAAGTGGAATATCTAAGTATATTGGAGCAAAACATTTTTCACTGATAATTTCTGCTTCTAGTGTCACTCACAGTTCCTGACATCTGGTCAGGATGGATGAAAACAAATCAATTTTTTGAGGAAAAATTGTGAAAAAAATTCAGATATTTATTTAAATCAGATTTTTTTTAATATAAGTTTTCCTCACAAAAATAAACCTGGTTAAAATTAAATCTGAATTTAATACAAAATATATTGAGGTCTGAATATATTACCACCTCTCAAAACATTTAAATAAAAATTAAATATGCTGAAGCCATGTGTCTCTAAAATACTAGAATTACATGATCAAAGCAAGCAAGCAACCAACAAGGGATACAACATCAGCTTTAAAATGAAATTTTATAATTACAACATAGTAGGCTGCACACTGTGTTAAGGGTGTGACCCAAGAATAGGCCAAAGTCATCACAAGCATAGAGATCCACCCTTGGATCCCGTGAGACACCACCATGTATCTCGTTGGGATCATTTACAGAACCCACTGAGGAAGTCTCTCATGAGTATTGTTTAGGATCTCAATTCCCAAATTATGAATATTTACTATTTTACCCATCGCTCTTTTCTAATTTAGTGAAAACGAAGACTGAATAAGAATTGGAATGAATTAAACAGTGCAACTGTGTACAAATGTGTTTAAGTATAGCGTACCCTCCAAGGTAGCAAAAAAGATGCCACATCTAGTGTAAAGGCTCTATTTAGTTGTACATCAACAGGTTTCGATGGGTATATCAAACCAGTGAGAGTGCACCTCCCTTTAGAAAATAATCATTTATTTGAAAATGTTTATTAAAATTGATTATTTAAATTGAAGAGGTCCACTGGATGTTTTAATTTGCTTTGATTTAAATCCATCTATCTTAGTCTGGGCTGCTCTTCTCTCTGCAGAGGGGCACTGATTTTATATTTCATTGAGGAAAGACCTGAATAATTTTGGGTCTAATACAGATGAACTACTGAACTCCACAAGAAACATTCCCATTTGATAGGGATTCCATACAGACGATTTTTTTTTAATTTGTCCATTAGCCAGTTACCTACTTAATGCGTTCCTTACAGATACTTTACAGTACCAATTTTCTAATCAGAGTACCTCGTAACACACACACACTTGTTCTTTTTAAGGTCTATTACATTTATGGAGTTTCCTTTATCAACCAAATACATAATCTCTTCAAAAGAATGAAACCAGGTTGGCACAACATATTTTCCAAAGAGTCAAAAAGATAGGCATTAATTACATTTCTATCCACAGAGCAGCCTTACCTGACTCACAGGAACTACTCAGATGTGATGAACTCACAAGTGTCTGAGGGACTGGAAGCTACGTCTGGAACCTTCAATGCTTTAATATAAAAATTACCTTGTGTTTTTCTGTCTCTGCTTGTTTTTCTGGAGCACGTTCTTCTCTCTTGTGTTTTTTCGGTATTTTCTTTGAACCTGATCACATGGAAAACAAATGTATATTAATTCATAAGTATGTATGAGACTAATTCCTATAGCTGCAATATCTAAAAGTGTATCTCAGTAAGCTGAGATTGGTATTTCAATTTCAGGTAATAAAAGCAAAGCTAGAAAAATGAGAAATCAATTATGGATATGCTCTAGCAAGTGTTTTTACACGGAACAATATTCACTCAGCCCACTGAGTGCGTATCAGCACCCAAACTGGCAGAAGTGATGACAGGCAGAAAAGACAGTGGGGTATGCTACAACTTCTTCCTTCTTGCAAAAAGAGCAATTGTGAGAACCAGTACTGTAAGTGGGGTAAAGCCAGTGACACAAAGCCACTCTGTTCAAATCTTACACATATAAATCCAAAGAGAAATGAGTTTATGCAGCTACACAAGTTACATATGAGAGGGATAGCTGTGTTGGTCTGTATCTGCAAAAAGCATGAGAAGTCCTGTGGCACCTTACAGATTAACAGTGGTTCCCAAAATTTTTAGCATCACGCCCACTTTTGATTTTTGAGAGACCTTCACACCCTCCCCACTTCTTCTTTACCATCATCCAACCCCCCCTTTTAACCAAAATTTCAATACATAATTAAAATAAACACAAAAACTTGATATAAAAATGTTATGTAAAATTAAAAATAAGCACAAATAGTTTTTCTTGGCCCAAAAATTTAATAAAATTGTAATTTAATATTAGAAACAGCAGAAACAAAATGAACTGAATGTGAAGGATGATGCATTTTCTTCACAAGCTGGGAAATCCTAGGTTTGAAAGATGAAAGTGCAAAACACAAATTGCTTGACATCCATTCAATTTCTTTGTTTCGTTTTTAATGTGAGTAAACTTGAAAAGCTTTTTTCACAGGGGTATGTTTACAAAAATGGAATATATGTGGCACTTCTTCCCCAACTTTCAAGCACATTGGGAAATATTTTATCCAAAATTCACCCAAGCTTGAGTTTTCAAAATTCTTTTGCACTTGAATCATATTTTATTTCAAGTGTTTGTTCTTGCAATACTTCTGGCAATGTATCAACATCAACACTGAATGAACTGCATACTAATTTATTAATGGGGTTGCCAGAAAAGTTGTCTGGAAAATAGCAGATAGCAGACTCAATGGTGCTGTGCTGCCCCACCCCAAGCGCCAACTGCCAAAGCCTTAGTGTCCCCCCCGCCAGCTCCAGGGCCCCCCACCTCCCACTGCACCTTGATCCCTGCTGGGATGACACCAGCCCAGCCACAGGCTGTGACGGCTGGTTCCAGCCCCATGCGGGACATGGCCTGGCACCCACGAGCACCAGCTGCCCCAAATGGGCTGCTGGCATGACCCAGGCCCTGCAGAGACCAACTGCAGTCCTTTCTGGGGTGCCGGACACTGTGCCAGCCCCATCCCAGCCTGGTGGCCGACTATGGACTGGCCAGCCTAATGGCACAGCCCCCACTATGCAGATGCCCGGTGCAGACCCAGCTGGCCAGCTGCCTGAGCCCCATGCCAACTGCCAGAGCTGCCCCTACCAGCTGTCCACCCACCTGATCCCTGCGCTGCCAGAGCCACCTGCCCATGCACCAGCCGTTGGGGCCAGCTGCCTGCTTTCCCACCAGCTGCCCGAGCTGCCAACCCAAACAGCAGGTCAGTCGCCTGAGCCTATGCTGCTGAGGCCAGCCACCCGAGTCCCATAAGCCAGCCACCCAAGCACCTCCCCTCCCCCAAAACCAGGCACCGCCTGCCCCCCGCTCTTACCCCATCTCTTTCCCCTCCCCCGAGCCAGGTTCCCCCAGCCCCCCCCCGCCGCCACTTAACCCCATCCTTGTCTTCCCTCTCCCCTCAACCCACACTCCTTTGCAGGAGGCAGCTAGCTACATGTGGGTCTTTGCTGGCTGCCTGTTTTTTATAGCAGCTGCGCCAGGTCACCCACATAAAACAGCCTGGGTTTAGAGCTGGAAGCAAGGACTGGCTCTTTCTTGGACTAGGGGAAACGAAGAGGGGCGGGGGACTGGGTCGCTTCACACATCCCCTGGAATTTCTTCATGCCGCCCGAGGGGGCATACCCCCTCAGTTTGGGAAACCATGGAGTAACAGATATATTGGAGTATAAGCTTTTGTGGTCAAAGACCCGCTGCATCTGACAAAGTAGGTTGTTGCCCATGAAAGCTTACGCTCCAATATATCTGTTTGTCTAAGGTGCCACAGGACTTCTCATTCTTTTTACAAGTAACTGAATTCACATGCGTTCACTAAAATGATCATTCCTTTCACTTAACTTCCAACACAGAATAGGACAGTCTGACAGAAACACCTTAAGAAAAACTGTTTAAATAGGTTTTCCTTATCTGTCCATTGAGAGTATTGGCAGCTGAGCCAAACTAACAGCTAAATAAAAGTCAAGGTAAAGGCTGTGTGAGAAAAAAATACCCAAGATTGAAATTATTCCTCAAATTTACAGACAAGCAGTAAAAGTTTATCATGAAAAACAAACATTTGAAAGAAAGATTATCGCAGAATAACAGGGGACCAAAATATTGTAAGCCTAATGTAAGCTCATCTTATTTTGATGAAATTTTCTTTACTCACTAAGAAGGTCCTGTGCACACTCTGTTCCTTATATTAACAACGAATAATAAGAGTATGAAAGAGAAGCCCACAACAAACAGTTATCATTAAAGAAAATCCTATTTACAAATATTATGCAATCATATTTCTCTTTCAAAGAAGATTCAAGACCAATGTTTCCTGGAAGCTGAGAGCATGGGCAGCCACCCAGGGAAAATTCAGGTGGTACCCAGATGATTGGCAGTGCACCCACAACCACCCAGTGAGCACCATGTATTTTTATTGGTGGTGCACATCCAAGCATGCCTTGGTGCACATGAAATTTATTCCACCCATGGATACAAAAAAATTAAAGGGAACACTGTTCAAAACCTACAGTGTTATAAAGAAAGGGAAATGGAAAGCCGACTGGAATAAATCATGCTCTGTGACCTTTGCCAAGCCCATTTCCAGGAATACATAGCAGTCCTTTGGGGGTGTACTTAAGGAACATATTTGGATCCACTTTGTTCAGCCAGATTTCCAGAGGAGAGACCAGAAATATAAAGGCCAAAACAAAAAAGTCTAGTTTGTTAATTATGCTATGCAACAGGACAGAAAAAGAGCCCCTGAAATGTTTTAAGTAATTTCCTTTAAAATAAAAATCTCTCAACTGATTCCAAACAGCTTGCAGAGCTTGGACTGGTTTCTCAGAGTTTGAGAGGAAAAAAACCAAAAAGCATAGAAGCATCACAAAATCTTGTCTGCCAATAATAAGAACAAAGATGCACATCAGTTGTTCATCAAGTCCTGATATTGAGTCAGTATCTCCAGGGAACTGTTCAGGGCAGAGCAAGTTCAAGCCCATCAGGGGACCCCTATTCTGGAGGTGTTTGTTCCTCCTCTTCCACTCATTAATCAAGTCTATGTTGTATATAAAAAAACTGAACAAGTTTGGGGAAGGCTGAGAGAAATTTCAAACTGGCTACACATCAGGGATGCAAAAACAAACAGTCCTGGAAAGACTGAAATAAGATCGATATAAGGAAACATAAAAGACAAATCACAGATAGGGCCCTACCAAATTCATGGCCATGAAAAAAAGTGCCACAGATTGCAAAATCAGAGTCAAAAGAGATTTCCAGAGGTCACTGAGTCTAACACCCCCACTGAAAGCAGGACCAATCCCAACTAAATCATTCCAGCCAGGGCCTTGTCAAGCTAGAGCTTAAAGACCTACAGGGATGGAGACCCCAGTGGTTCACCACCCTCCTACTGCAATAGTTTTTCCTAAGATCCAACCTAGACCTCCCCCACTACAACTTAAGACCACTGCTCCTTGTTCTGTCATCTGTCACCACAGAGAACAGTCTGTCTCCATCCTCTTTGGAACCCGCTTTCAGGTAGTAGAAGGCTGCTATCAAATCCACCCCCGCCCCATCATTCTTCTCTTCTCTAAACCAAATAAGCCCCAAATTCCTCAACCTCTCCTCATAAGCCATGTGCTCCAAACCACTAATTGTTTTTGTTGCCCTCCACTGGGCTCTCTCCAGCGCATCCACATCCCTTGTTGAAATGGGGCCCAGAATTGGAAACCAATACTCCAGATGCATCCTGATTAGTACTAAATAACGGGGATAAATCACTTCGCCAGATCTGTTGGCAGTACTCCTACTAATGCACCCCAGTATGATATTAGCCTTCTTGGCTACAAGGGCACATTGTTGACTCATATCCAGCTTCTTATCCACTGTAATCCCCAGGTTCTTTTCTGCAGAACTCCTGCTTAGCTAATTGGTTCCCAGCCTGTAGCAGTGCGTAGGGTTCCTCCACCCTAACTGCAGGACTCTGCACTTGTCCTTGTTGAACCTCAAATTTCTTTTGGCCCAATCCTCCAATTTGTCTAGGTCTCTCAGGACCCTATCCCTACCCTCCATCATATATCAACCTCTTCCCCTATTTAGTGTCACCCACCAATTTGCTCAGGGTGCAATCTCTCTCTTCATCCAGGTCATTATTAAACATGCTGACCAAAAGCAGCCCCAGAACTGACCATTGGGATATTCCTCTTGATACCAGGCCCCAAGGAGACATAGAGCCATTGGTCACTACCCACTGAGCCCAATGATCTAGCCAGCTTTCTATCTGCCTTACAGTCCATTTATCCAATCCATACTTTAACTTCCTGGCAAGGAAAAATGAAATCTATGTTAGGAGCGGGATTTGAACCCACACTTCCCTTTGGAGACCAGAATACCTAGGTGAGGGGAAGACTGCCTCCTGAATATGGGACCTTAAACCATTGAGCCATCCGGACTGGTGATAAAATGAGATACACCTAATGTAATGCTGACACTCAGAATGGAACCTGAAGCCTCTGGAGCTTAGTGCATGAGCTTCAACTGCTTTCCCTACCAGCCATCTGGCTGGTCTCCTCCCATGGAATCTGATCTCAGGTGCTTTTTTCCCTATGGCCATGTGTACACTAGCCCCAAACTTCGAAACGGCCATGAAAATGGCCATTTCGAAGTTTACTAATGGAGCACTGAAATACATATTCAACGCCTCATTAGCATGCGGGAGGCTGCGGCACTTCGAAATTGATGCGGCTTGCCGCCGTGCGGCTCGTCCCGATGGGGCTCCTTTTCGAAAGGACCCCACCTACTTCCAAGTCCCCTTATTCCTCTGAGCAGATGGGAATAAGGGGACTTCGAAGTAGCTGGGGTCCTTTCGAAAAGGAGCCCCGTCTGAACGAACCGCGCGGCTGCGAGCCGCATCAATTTTGAAGTGCCGCGGCCGCCCGCATGCTAATGAGGCGCTGAATATGCATTTCAGCGCTTCATTACTAAACTTTGAAATGACCATTTGCATGGCCTTTTCGAAGTCTGGGGCTCGTGTAGACATAGCCAATATTATCCAGATTTCATTGGGGAGATCAGCATTTCTCAAATTGGAGGGCCTGAACCAAAAAGGAATTTCATGGGAGTCACAAAGTTATTTTGCAGGGAGGAGGTGCACACTACAGCCCCCATAATCTGCAGCTTTCTTCAGAACTGAATGGCAGGAGAGCAGCAGCGATTGGCCAAGTGCCAGGCTCTGACAGCAGAGTTCTTCCAGCAGTAATGCAAAAAACAAGGTATCATGTCATCATGACTTCTATGCCGCTGCTGACAGCAGGGCTGCCTTCAGAGACATGGGCTCCCAGCCAGTAGCCATCACTCCCCAGCTGCTCATCCCTGAAGGCAGAGCCACTGCTAGCAGCTGCACAGAATTATGGGTACAGTATCACAACCTGCCTTACAGTAAACTTATGACCCTCTATGCCCCCCACGATTACAACACCATGAAATTTCAGATTTAAATACATAAAGGCTACGTCTACACAAGCCCCAAACTTCGAAATGGCCACGCAAATGGTCATTTCGAAGTTTACTAATGAAGCGCTGAAATGCATATTCAGCGCTGCATTAGCATGCGGGCGGCTGCGGCACTTCGAAATTGACGCGCCTCGCTGAGCTCATGGGAATAAGGGGACTTGGAAGTAGGCGGGGTCCTTTTGAAAAGGAGCCCCGTCGGAGCGAGCCGCGCGGCGGCAAGGCGCATCAATTTTGAAGTGCCGCAGCCACCCACATGCTAATGCAGCGCTGAATATGCATTTCAGCGCTTCATTAGTAAACTTCGAAATGGCCATTTTTGTGGCCATTTCGAAGTTTGGGGATAATGTAGACACGGCCAAAGTCATCAAAGTTTACCGTGTTAAAAGTAATCTGACTGTGAAATTGACCAAAATGGACTGAACATCAGAGGGCCCTAATCATAAAGGTCTCTGAGAGGGAACAGAGAGGAAGCACTGTCAGAAGCAAAGCAGATCCATATTATTATATTTTTATTTGTCTTACCAATAGCACTAAAATGCCCTAGAGGTCCAGGACCGCATTGTGCTAGGCACCATACAGATTCACTTATGTGGGGTGCTTCAAATTCCTACCAATGTCTCTGTGTACACAAAGCTCAAGTTGTTAACACTCACTTTTAATATTGCATATGAAGGAGGAAGTGCAGAACCAATTGCCTCTGGGGAGGACTGATTCTAATTCGGACTGCGTTTCACCTCCCTGTCTCTGACCTAGCAACTATAGTTCGTCAAAACCAGCCTTGGTCTTGTATCTTAGTTTTAATTTCACTATTTAGTTCCAAAATGAGCAGACCTTTTCTCTTTGCTATCGACAATCAAATCAACATTGCATGTAGAATTTAAATCAGTACTGCCCTCCTAAAAAATGTGGCACAATAGTGTTCATTTACCCAGTATGGAAGATTAATAAGTTCCTGAACTTTATATTTCCTGCAAAATGGTCACGCTAGATTAATAGATTTTAAGACCAGAAGGAGCTATTATATATTCCTCTAGTGTAACTTCCTAGCTATTAGCTGGCTATACTGAATGTGCCAGCTATGGAAATTTTTGGAATAAGAACATGGCAATTACAATGCTTCATATTTCTCTCAAACTTACATGGTTTCTTGAAATCAAAGGGAACAATCAACTAAAGTGTCTCTTAAAATAACTTGTTCTGGTATAATAAAAGGCAGAATGTTATTAACATAATACTAGAATTCTTAACCCCATCTTTCCATATCATACAAATCCCTCAAGCATATTATAGGCTATTCTGCCATATTCATGTTAATTCCTTTTCCATACATTTCAACTGACATGCAATCATTGCTTCATCTCCTGCTGCAAAAACTACTAAAAGAACAAAAGTTAGATATTTAAGTACATTAACATCCATAAAGATTTCAGAAGTATTTTTGGCTTGTATAATATACAAATTCTTATTTGACTAAGTGATTTTTCCATTTGCTTGACATTTGACAGCACTAACTCTTCCTGGCCAACACAAATTATAGGATACATCAAATCCTCAATGAAGCACTTAAAACTTGGGGAGCCTAACAAAAAAAAAAAAAAAAATCAGAATCTCAACTTCTATTAAGATTTGATTATGAATTCAGGTATAATATTCAAAATGTTGCAAAACAGGATTTTAAAAAACCCTCCATATACATCCATTGTGTAGGGCTTCTCCAACTTTTGGAACCCTTGGAGCCAGCTTAGGTCTTGCATATACTACAGTGTCTTTGCCAGCATAGCTACATCACCAAAGCCCTCCAGTGGAGATGTAGGATATGCTGACAAGAGGGCTTATGCTGGCACAGTTAGACCACCACTCTATACAACCATTAGCTAAACCAACACAACACTCTTCTGTCAGCATAGTTGTGTCTACCCCCAAAGGTTTTGCCAGAATAATTATGCTGACTGGGTGTGTGTGTGTGATTTTTTTTTTAAACTCCTGGTCATTGTAGCTACACTGACAAAAACTTTGCAATAGAGACTACAGGCTGGTGTACACTGAACACTAGAATGAACATAGTTACCTCTCACAGGAGGAGATTCTGCAGGTACCTTAAAACTACATCTATGAGAGAAATATGAACTGGTCTCAATGGTATGTTGACTCCGAAGCCCAATAACAATTAAATTGTCATTAACTATTTCAACAGGAACATCATCGTGCCTCTTTGTTGTTTTTGAATGATACTGGAATGGAATGCAGTAGGGAAGCAGGATGTCAAAGATTTGCAGTAGGGAATATAAAGTTCTGGAACTCTTTCCCCAAAGACTTGAAGTTGCCTCTGCTACTTCCCCAATCAAGAAAGGAAGAAAAGAGATACACTAACTCAGCACAAAAAGTTAAAAATGCTTCTTTGATATAAAAAATCCTGAGTATTTCCCACTCCTATTTTAGTGCTCAAAAGGGCCAACTGTCCCATATCCATCTGTCAAGATGTCCAACTTTCTTCAGATAGGTTCAATACTGTGCTAGAGGGTCTCCCAGTTACTGGTTTGAAATTAAAAGCTATTTCTTCAAGCAACCAGTGTTATCAGTTTATATTCATGCACAATGAGTGTGGAGTACCAGACCTTCCTAAGAAGTCAAACTATTGAATGAGGTTCTCACTGTAAGACTCTCTGCCAAGAACTCTTTTAAGAGGTGGCAACCATCACACAGGAAAGCAACCGGAATGGCCATCAAGAGGATGCAGGCTTCTTTTGTGCAGCAAGTATGGTACAGAAAGCTGCTGCCTCAGAAATCACACTTTATTACCCTTCAGAACTCATTACTGCTTAAACTTTTCTCTTTGCAGAGTCCCTGTTTGGATTATGATTGTTCATTTAAGATCAGGGTGTCCCAAAACCTTCTGCCCTGGTAGTTTCTTCTTCAAATTTGTTGTCTGAGGAGTTAGCCGAATATTGAAAGATTTGTTTAAGAGGTCTCATTTTTTGACGCTTTGTCAATTTAACAATCTTTGTCCATTTAATATGAAGACTGCTTTCTTATAATACTGACCATTGATCTTCTGTTTACACTGCGAACACTTCTAGCTACAAGGCATAGCCTTATTTACCTCTGAACTATTTAAGGTCGTAAAATACTGTAAGAATTACCTTCAAAGAACCAGAATTGAGAAATTCTCTCAGGAGTCATTCACACAGTCAAGCTCTGTGCAGAATCTGGGAGTAGAGAGGTCTGTGTGTGAGTTGATGTGCTATTGTTTTTAAGGTGCAGTGTATGTATGTTTTTATAAATTATGAAGGGGTAGAATTATCACTAACCCATTGTAGTGAGCTCTTGGTTTCTGTGCCACAAGAGAACTGGCTAGGAAACATTAGGCCTGTAGTATTTGCAGTTAAGGACATACAACCAGTAACTTGTGTGCAGCCACGAGGAAGGCTGAAAAGTGCTGTCCTCAGGACATTCTTACCTGTCTCGTGCTGGCCACCCCAGTCCTATGAATGAGAATCCTTTAAAAAGACTTACAGATTAGTAATTCTCCATCTTCCTACGTGTGCCACACGTAGGATATTTTTAAACAGCTTCTTTAATGTTTTTGGGTCTCCTTATAGCTAGGAAATAAAGTTTATATATAGTTCTATAAGTAGCATGAGTCAGAAGCTTGTGAAAGCCATGTGCAAAATCTAGGTCAGACCTGTTTATTTTCTAAATGCCACATGCCCAAGAACATTATTCAAGAGCAATTCCCAATGCCCACATAAACATACAAACTGCACACGTTTGGACTAAATAAAAACACAGAAAATCTGCTACATATTTAATATTAGATCATCACGGAGATTTTCAAAACCCATATAGTTCTCCATTTCTCAGTTGTTTGCCATGGGTGATTAAAATATGTTACACACACTAGAGTTCCATTTATGGAAAAATAAGTGCTACTTTCTACACACTGTTGCAACATCTTTAAAATTCTCAAACAGAGAAGAATATGACTGGTATATGCATAAATAGAAGACTTATGCCATGAGTCTGGGAAATCACTCTACACTGGTGTGCAAAATTACCTGGTGACCCTTAAGAGAATGGCCACGCTCAGGCATGTTAGGGTGAACTGCATGGGCACTTAAACAATGCGGTGAGGTACGTGGGGTGCAGGCAGGCTCCAGAGACCCTTTTAAATTGTTATAGGGAAATATGCCTCAGCACAAACAGGCTAAACCACTAACCCCACACCAAGAACTGAGGAACCAAGTGAATTGGGCAAGTCTAAACCAGTCAGCAATGGAATTTAGTGAATTGCTTGCAGACTGCACTATCTGCAGCCTTCCCCCCCCATCTAAAAGTGACAAACAGGAAAAATCTACCCAGGAAAGATCCATGGCCTCTGACCTAGCAGCCCAGAGGTATCAGCTGCATACCTTAAATGGAAAAAATAAGCATGAGATGTATGGTTGTATAAAATGGGGAGGGGGGCTGCAAGCAAAGAGAAGCAGAAGCAACCAGGATGTGATGCGTCAGGGCTCAGGTGGAGCCAGCAAATGGCAGGACCATAAAGGGGGGCAACAATGTACTTCAATTGGGGCTTCGGCACCATCTGTACTAAGGGAGGCTGATGGGAGCAAACACTCCCATTGACTTCCCTTACTCCTGATGAGGGAGAGGAATACCAGCACTGACCCAGCTGCTCTGTAAGTTTGATTTAGTGTTTTCCTAGAAGACAGGGTCAATCTTCCCTGTAATGAAGATGTACCCTCAAGGATACACTAACTCAAACTCCAGAAGATCAACTGCAGTAGAATCAATCTTCCTGGTACTGAAGACATACCCTCAAGGACATGAGCTTAAATTCAGTCTGTAAATGTACATAAAACTTGATATACTTATTTCAATTAGCCAAACCTCCAGGTGCCCCTACCAAAGCTGCTCAGACTTGTATTTATCTTATTTACCTTTATACTTTTTATACTTTACGCTAGATTCAAACTTTGTTGACTTTCAAGGGCAGCCATGTTCTCTTTCTTTCTTCCCATGGTGCATTAAGACAATAAGCTGATAGGTCTGGCTCCCACATAGCCACTTTCTGGCCATGACCACTAAATGATCACAGCTTAAAGTATTGGGAAAAAGGTATTCCTGAGATTCCACACAATACAGAACAAGATACACATGCTATCACAAATTCCACACAAAAATCCTGGAAACCGAGCCTTATTTTTATATTTTTCTGTTTCTGTAGCTTGTTATTTAAAGAAAGAATATATTTATTTAAAACAAGTGAAAATTACTTTCATTGACCAACCTGTTTTCCCAAATTCCTCAGCAAAGTATGGGTCATTCAAGTCAACATCACATGGAAATTCATCTTCACTCAATTGTTCCTCGGCAGTAGCCTATAACAAAATACAGTGAGGTCACCATGTCCGTTAACATACAACTAATAGAGAAGTTTCATATAAATGAAATGGCTTCTGGTAGCTGCCACTAATTCACAACTTGATGGTTATAATGTGATTGGCATCTTAAAAGTAGATTTTAAAAGACATGAAAAATTGTGAGCTAAGACAAATATACATAAAACATACCTGTAACATAGTGAACTATAAATTTTACCAAGTACACAATAAGCAATGTAACTGACACATTCAAAGAAGTCTTAAGTCCATGGAATACATTGCATATAAACATTCCAATTAGTTATAGGATCAGAAGAAAACTTCTGGGTCTCCATATCCACACAATTTTTTAGTTAATGTTTTAAGGAAATCAACAATGGGTGCGTCTACACTAGCCAGCTATTTCGAAGTAGCTGGCACAATGTCGAAATAGCATGTGTCATATCTACGTGTGCCATGCACTAATTAGACGATGAAATCGACGTTAGGTGGCGAGATGTCGAAATCACTATTCTTATCTGAAGATGGGAATAGCACCCTACTTCGATGTTCAACGTCGAAGTAGGGTGCGTGTAGATGATCCATGTCCCGCTACATCGAAATAGCGGGATCCTCCATGGCAGCCATCAGCTGAGGGGTAGAGAGATGCTCTGTCCAGCCCCTGCAGGGCTCTATGGTCACTGCGTGCAGCAGTCCTTAGCCCAGGGCTTCTGGCTGCAGCTGCTGCTGCAGCTGGGGGTCCATACTGCATGCACGGGGTCTTCAACAAGTTGTTGGCCCTGTGGACCTCATGCTGTGCAGGCTGAGTTTGTCTGGGAGGGGCCCTTTAAGGCAGCTGCTTGCTCTTGCCCCAGAAGGGCTAGTCCAGCCTGTGACCCCATCCACAAGCTTTGCTGGCCCCTTATTTCGACGGAGAGTGCTTGTGTGTGTGGACGCTCTGCATTTCCTTCCGGGGAGGCTCCTTTCAACGTTGAACTTCGACAACACCAGCCCTGGAGGACGTGTAGACGATACGCGTCGAAGTAGCCTATTTCAATGTTCTTACTTCAAAACAGGCTACTTCGATGTAGTGTGCTAGTGTAGACATAGCCAATGGGTAAAATCATTGCACTCAGAAGAATGGACAGCGTGTTTTTGAACTACCAAGGAGAACTACCTTTATACTCTACAAAAGACGGTCCTACAACAGTCAGGTTGAAGTCACTGTCAAAAAAGCACAGCTGTTTCACAACTGCCTGCATTCCACAAGCAAAAAATAAAAATTCAGCACATAAAAAACGTTCAGAGCACTTACTGAAAGATTTATGAAGTGCACTGATCCTATTTAAAATAGAAATTCTGAACTAACAAATATCCTCCACAAAATCCTTCCCTAGGCAAAAGCAGGGGTAAATAACTAGACTGTGCCCTGAAGTTTAAACTTATTGGGGAAAACAAGTTGAAGAATTGAGTAACTTTTCCTTCGAAAACTAAAGCTTCAAGTATGTGGACCATTACCTTTTTTAATAGAAGCCATAAAACCTTTTAGTTTTTAACAGTTATTGATCTAATGCCATTTGTAACTTTGACTAAAGAACGGCTAAATATATTAACTAAGTCAGACGTTACTGTAATTAATCTCTTATCTCAATGTGAAGTGGTCTATGAGGCCTTCACTGCGCATCAGAGCCCTGAAACTCTCTGCATAAAGAAAACTTAGTTCGTTTGGGGTACTAACAAGACACACTTCTCCATGGGCCTAGAAACAGAAGAAGGAGGACACACTGACCAGTGAAGTGGCAGCAGTTAAGAAGCCCTGCCTGCTTCTTTTGAGGTAAGTGGTGGGTGAGATTAGGCTCAAGGAGACACTCCTCCGTGGTAGTCCAAAACTCCAAGTCCATCTAAGAATCTTTGTTTACAGCACTGCAACCAAGCAGTTGCCTTTTCTATTTTTTTTAAGATACAGTCTACTTTTGACTGTTATTATTTAACTGTTTAAAGATTGATGCCAAGCATATGTGAGCTGACGCAAGGAACACCTGCAGGGCCACCCTTGATCAGCAGGAGCCATGATGAGGAAACCACATTTGTGATACTGTGGCTGATTTATGATGAAGAAAGAAAATGGAGGGACAATTAGGCAGAATATTGAAAAAGGTTTCCTTATACGCATTTGTTACTACCACAGGAATCAATTCACAAATTCCTTTGGTAAACGAAAAGGCAAAAAAGCAGCAGCGGCATGAAAAAAATTGCCTCTTGTCATTCTTAAAACAGAAATATCCCTCAGGCGTACAAATCCAGTTGATCTCAAAGTTATTTCTCAATGCCATTCAAAATGTTTACCCGGCTAGAACTTTGGGAGACTGAATTTTGTGCATGCCAGTCAGAAGCCTCACTATCCAATCAGATTTTAACAGCAAATATCAAGCCCACTTAAATACTCCAGAATGTAACAAAACTCAAAGATCAAAAAGGTACATTTCAGTATAGATGTATGTTTATTTTCCTTTAATCACACAAAATTTTACCATTAAACTCTGGTTGCCAAATAGAGATGAAAATATTTGCAAGCCTTTTACGATTAATATTGCCCTGAACATCATTCTAACTCTCTGTATCTGGTAAGTTTGGTAAACAGAGTCTCTCACTGAAAGCATACTATATTATCAGTCCTTAAAATAATTCTAGAAGCTGTAACTCCTTTGCAAAATCAGACGGTTATAGGTTTTAATTAAAAATGTGAGTGATCAGAGTATATGTACCTTTCTTTTTTTCTTCAGTTTTCTCTTCTCTTTCTTTTTTTCTAAAAATTGTTCCCATGGAGTTAATTTATCCTTTCCTTCCAACTTGTTCTTGATCATCTCTTCAGCAGTTTCTTTCAGTCCTATGGCACAATAAACAAATGAATAGGCAAACTTGATTTTCTTACAAATTTCTCATCCACTTAAAAAAAAACCTCTAGTATCTTACCATCAAGGACCTAATCCAAAGGGAAATATTTACTATCTTTGCAGCTAGCAATTGCACAAATATCGATTGTCAAGGTAATACACAAGGGAGAAGACTACCTTGCTGCACAAACCCCCTCCCCGCTTCATGCTAAAAAATATACCCCCCAGCAACTCATTGTAAGTTGCACAGATGTCTGAGAGAAGGAGAGTGGCAATACCCAGTCCCTAGCACTTCTGATTAATGGGCCTGCCTTCTCTCCCCAACCCAGCACTGTCACATTCTTACGGCTTATCTACACTTAATGGGAGACTGATGTTCAACAGATTGATTTCCTGGGGGTCAATTTAGCGGATCCAGAAGGGACATGCTAAAAGTGACCGCTCATCGGTCTCCCACTGACGTCCCACTGTGGGGACGCTGAAGAAATTCAGCTTAAGGTATACTGACTCCAGCTACGAGCTTCACGTAGCTAGAGATGCGTATCTTGAGTTGACGTTCTCCCACAGTGCACACCTGTCCTTAGTCTGTTCCAGCAAAATCAAGAATAAGTTCTGTGGCACCTTAAAAACTAACAAATTTATTAGGGCATAAGCTTTCATGGGCTACAGCTCACTCCGTCAGGTGCATGAAGTGAAAGAATTAGATAACAGGGAAATATTTATACAGAGATGAGAGTCTCAGAGGAATAGCCATTCTAGTCTGTGGCTATAAAAGCAGAAAGGAGTCCTGTAACATGTAGAGACTAATGGATTTATTGTTATTTATCGGTTATTATTTATTTACGATTTATTACTTTTATGTCCTAATAAATCCATTAGTCTCTAAGGCTTGGTCTATACTAGGAAGATACAGTAGTCCCCTAAGTTATGTGAGGGTTGCATTCCTATGCACCTTCGCATAACTCAAATTTTGCATAAGTCAGCAGGATGGACAGTGGAGAGCTGGGAACAGGCAGAAGCCTAGCTCCCAGCTCCCCGGGGCTTGCAGGAGCTAAGCATGGCTTCTCCCCGGCTTCCCCAGCTAGGGAAACCGAGGAGAAGCCATACCACCACGGCTGTGTGCCCGCCCAGCTCCCCCAGCTGGGGTAGCTGAGTGAGCAGACAGAGGTGATGGCACAGTTTCTCCCAGCTGGGAGAAACCGTGCTGCAGAAGCTCTCTGCCCAGCTGGCGGAAGCAGGGGAGAAGCGCTGCAGCTAGGGGACCAACAGCCGCTGCTGCAGGGCTTGTCCCCTGCTTCCCCCAGCTGGGGGAGCAAGGGGGGAGGAGCACTTTCAATGCGAGTCAAGCGCCAATCAAAATCATGAATACCAGGGGATTACTGTAAATTGATTTCAGATATGCAATTCTATCAGAAATTGACTTATTTGACTGTTGATAAAGAGGAATATGGGGTCAACTGCTGACCCGAGAGAGATTGATTTTGCATGTCTTTACCAGAGGGTGCAAAAAATCAAATTCTGTAAGAGCGACCCTGACTGGGTTGATCTTTGTGGAGGTGAAGACAAGCCCTCAGTTGTTCCTCACTGTTTTTAGAGATGGGAGTGTTACAATGGTATCAAATCAGGGTGGATGAGGACACTTCCAACAGTGACAAGTGCCGTTCAAGACATGCACTTAGCCCTTTGGAGTGGAAAACCAAACACAAAAAAATTTCCACAGATACAAAACAAAGCAGCAGTCATGTAGCACTTTAAAGACTAACATAATAATTTATTAAATGATGAGCTTTCATGGGCAGACCCACTTCTTCAAATCTGGAATATTCTTTAAAGTGCTACATGACTGCTTTTTTGTTCTGTTTCAGTAGCGTTTTATTAAGAGAGTCCACATTAACGTTTATGTTTTCCTTCAATTTCTGTGCTTCTCCAACATCATACATCAAACCAGGAAGCCAAATTTAAAATTCCTCAAGATTAATTCTATCTCATCTTATAATTCTATAATGAAAAAAAGATAAAATCTAAAATATAGGGTTTCACATGAAGTGAGAAGTTAAGAGAAAAAGGGAAGAACAATTAAATATAAAATTAAGGATTTTTGAGCTGTTAGTTTGTAAGGGAATGCACAAGCTTGTGGGATTCATGTTCAGTGTTCTCCCCAAACTTCAACTTTAAATTTAAAAAAGCCATGTGTGTGCATCCCATGCAGGGAAAAAAATCATGATTTTTGGTTTTGTACTTTATAATCTGACGGACAGCAATAGAAGGAAAAACAGATATAGATATTATATTTAGTTTCCTTAAGATGCACTAAAATACTGGAATAAAGCATGCATATGCACAAGGCTACTGCTTATCAGTGGCATCCTTTATTTTTCAAAATATCCAACATCCTCTTTACTTTCTCTAAAAAAGTCTAACTGTTAAATTTACAAAGCTTTTCCTTAAACAAATACCTTGATGCCTGAGTATTTTGATTATAAAGAGGTATCTCAAAAATTAGAAACAGTAGATGTCTGGTCTGACTGGAAACCCAGATTCAAAGGTAACATGATAACTTCAGGGAAAAAAAAGTATTTGCCAACATGAGATACAGAATAGGGATCATGCTTGGAACATATTCCCATACTGGTTTAAAAAAAATACACACATTCTATTTTCATTTGGGTACACATTGAAATTACGACAGTTCATCAGAAACCAAACTGAAATTAGCTAAATATATTATCCTCTTATTTATTTAGGATTATCAAATTATTGGAAGTACTTTTTAATATTTTGCATACATAGAAAAGATCAAAGGACATGGGTAATCTACCAAGCCCTTCCTCTGTATCCTTGGGAGCTAAATCTAAGAGACCATTATCTTCATCTTTCTGATGTCCTTTTGTTAGGTGTGTACTATAGGAGAAATACTCAAGTTCACATTTCCTGAGCTGTCAACAACTGGAATAAATTTGATATGAGGCTAAATGTTTTGTTGAAGAAAATTTCTTCTTCTTCTCTTTCACAGGACTCTCAAAAAAGCAAGCACCATAAAAGTGTAAACTACTTGTTCAAAATACGTTTAGTCATTAAAAGCATAAAAAGATTAAACAAACAATTAGGCCATTTTAAATATTACTATCCCTTCCTAAAACCAAGTGCATAAATTTCAAATTCTTAACCTAAATATTTAATTAAATCCACATTCCTCAGCTACGAGCTACACATCCCATCTTTTGCCCCGGACAGCCTTTAGAGTAGACTGAGGTGACATCTCCAGAGTTCTGCTCTCAAATAAATGATTTGACTGCACAAATATCAAACATCTGAATTTTTTTGTGTATTGTTTATGCTATGCTCTTTAAGCATATCATCACATACGTTTTTCCATCTGTTCTGGGGATAAATCAGGATTGTGTAGTGAAGGAAATTTATCTACTGCAAAAGTAACAGGACTGATAGGAGGTAACAAGCAGTGACCATCACACAAGCAGAGTAACAGAACGGGAAACTGAGTACTAAAATGGTCACTACAATTCAAAGAAAGGGAGACACTGCAGGGCAGCAGAAATAAGGCGACTGAGAAGCCCTATCAAACTGGAATATTTTTACACACACACACACACACACACACACACACACTTATTTTCAACAATACACACCTTCATTCTGAAATGCATGGAGAAGAGATCCCTCTGTTCCCCAAAACCGTACCGAAAAGGTCAGAGCAACTAAATTTTGTAATGCTTAGGTAAAAATATTGATGCTAGTTAGTGACTTCACCGAGTCTCTTTGAAGAGGGTAGATGTTGGATAGAAAAGTGTGTCGCATCTCCAGCAGATTGAGGATTACACTCAAAAGCATTTATCAGATTGCTGATTATTCTGCCTGGAAAATGGAACTGTTTGATCCAGCTTACAAAGCAGAACTTAGAGGATAATAGAGCTCTTTCCTGAGACTGACAATACCACAAGAAAAGCATTAAACTTCCAACACAGTTTCGAATGGTTGAGAAATTATTGTCCAGACCACAACCCGAGAAAAAAATTTCCCCCTCGCTATTTTGCTGTTCGTTTTCCATGCCTTTGGGAAGGTTAAGTGACACAACGTTATTGTGATTCATTTGTAATTCTGATTTTCAATTACATAGGTACGATAAGATCAACCCTCCGCAGATAGTAACGATACCGAAAGAAGACAATTCTTTTCTCCTTCTGTACTTGTAAGCTTTCTGAATACTAAGTAGTCATTTTTATTGTCTTTTTGAAACTAGCTCTCCAAGCTGCTAAATGAGGAGTGACTAATCAAAAAAAGTGTGTGTGTGTGTGTGTGTGTGAGTGTGTGAGTGTGAGTGTGTGTGAGTGAGAGAGAGAAACAGTGGGATGCAAATGAAGTGTGCCATAGAAGAAGTCTCAGAACATGGCATGTGAGCACTTGGACCAGAAGCCAAGTAAGCTACTTCTCAGACTATAAAATATAAGGCAGGTCTAAATGTCTAAAAAACTACCTGTCTCTAAATATGTGGGAATTACCTGGCCTTCCTTCAGGTTACAAAAAATAGAATATTGTTTTACCCAGGACTTAATTGAGCAACAGAGGTCTACAAAACAGTGAGAATTTTCAGAAAGTATCACAAGTATAGGCAGGCTCAATGAACTACGTGCTGCTGGAGTTATCAGAACTAGACTAGCTACACGGAATTTTCACTAAGAATGTTGCAAACAAGATATTTGCAAATATTGAAAACAAAATGTACAAAATTTCCCAAGTCTTCCATTGGGCTATTAAAATAATACTTAAAAGGAGATTATGATATGCTGGATGTCCTTCAATCTTGCCTGAAGTGGAAGTAGAGGAAAAACATTTCCCCATTTCAGGGAATCCAAATCAGCAAATTTCATTTCATGTAGTGAGATGAAGGAAGAAGCTCGACAAATGCCTTGTTGACATGAAACTCTTGTTTCAAGTAGCAGAAAGGAATGCCGGATAGAAATAGTCTGACAAGTTATACAGGAAAACATCTATAAACACGAGAGGGCTTTTCCACACCTGAAGGAAGAGTAGATCAAAAGGATAAAGTCTTACATAAAACAGAATGCATTTCCAAGGCCTTTTCAGATGAGACTGCCTAACAGCATGACTGATATCAGATGGGTTTTTTTCTGTTTTTGTCTGAACTCCAAATTGCTAAATTACCGGAAGTCTTCTCAGAGACTTTGGGGGTTATTCTGCATCATTAGGTAGATTCAAATCACACTTCCCAAAAGAAAAAGTAATTTAGGTACTAATGGTCCCACCCCTCAACATACTGAGCACAAAGAACTCCAGCACAGCTCTAGTTTGCTGGACAGAGTGCACATTTTTGCGCACTGCAGGAAGCACCAATACCTCATTCAAAGAGCATACAAGAATATGGAAAAAGATCACATGGAATGAAAAAACTGTGTTTCACCTCATAGAACCATTCCAACAACATATGGCTGAGTGTGTCTGCACCTTAGGAGGAGATTATTGCACCTTACTTAGGATGAAAACATTTTATTTTTAGAGTTCTATCTTAACGCCTGCTTAGTACTCACATTTTCACTCTTCCCAAAGGATGACTGTTTCAAATAAAATAAAAATGTGAAAATGAGAAATATCTGAAAATGTTAGGAATATGGTTGTAGTCTGCCACACATATAAAGTGTAATGTACCAAAACCTTCAAGGGGAGTATGTAAAACTTGAGAGCTGGCAATGCTGCCAAAAATAATTATTGCTTAAATCAAATTCGACTGTATGAAAGCAAATGAACAGACAGTTCAATACACTCATGTTGTGCCTAAAAGAAATGCTGCTAAAAGAAACTGGAACCAAATCTAATTGATTTGTTCTATTCTGATGCTGGATTTATGTTTAAATTATTATGATTCGACGATAACTGAATCATTCACAAAAGATGCTCGCTATAATTGTATGTGAAAAGTTGTGCCAAAGATTTATAAATTAATTTAAATCTCAGATTTTCCATTTGAAGTCTTCCTACTTTAGTCTCTTGTAATGTTCTTTCTATTTTAAGCATCTGGTTATGAAGATGCTTTTACAAAAAGCATCCTACAGAACAATAATAAAGCTTAGATAACAACAAGGCTCGGAAATAGAAATATGGTGTGAGAGGGGGAAACTAATTCTGACCTAGTCTGGAAATATTAAAAGTAACATGGTGACTAAAAAACAGTTTTAAGAGTCTCAAAATTCACCAAACCAAAACACAAATGTAACTTGTGGATTTTATTTTTTGTTAAAAATCAATGATTCCTTTACTATATCAACTTACACACTCCACTCTGGAAAACCCAGGGGGAGGAGGAGAGAAAAGAGACATGCAAGCAACTCTTGGGTCAGACCCTCAAGCGTGCATAACCTGACAGTTCCACTATGGATCAATGAAAACACTGCTCTGTACACACAGGGCATGCGTCATCCCCACAGATTCGACATGGAACAACACTGGGCATGCACACCATCCCTCAAAAATGATGGGGCATTTTCCACCCTATAAAACAGTTCCTCTGGAACTACTTCTCCTGGCCGCTGGGAGCTACTATGGTATCAGGCACCAGAACTCGGAGCAGACAGTATCTCCTATGCAGCCAGTAGCTGCTTGGCCACCACCAACGGAATATGACGGAGAAAACAATCTAACGTAACAGAATGGGGAGGATGAGAAAAAGAACAAGTCTGGAAGCAGATGGCTAGGAGCAGATGGAGAGGGGTCAAAGCCAGGAGGCACATGGGTAGGACAAGGCGACCCCGGGTCAGAACCATGTATAATCACTGGATACGCTTCCCTACAGGATTTAAAGTAAAAAGCTATCAGTAATGGGACTCTGCAGTGCTTCTAAAGAGCCCAAGGCAGCGTCTACACTTACGAAAAACTGTGAGATGTCCATGCCAATGGCCAAATCAAAGAATACTAATGAGGTGCTGAAATGAATATTCAGAACCTCATTAGCATGCTGCTGACCACAGCACTTCAAAAGTGCTGTGGTTTGCTTGCCCGCAGGTCTTCTACATGGGAGTCCTTTTTGAAAGGACCCTGCAAATATCAGCTGACAGGAATAAGGGGATTTCGATGTTTGCAGGGTCCTTCCAAAAAGGACCCCCCATGTAGATGATCCGCAGGCAAGCGAACCGCGGCACTTTTGAAGTGCTGAGGCCAGCAGCTTGCTAATGAGGTGCTGAATATTCATTTCAGTGCCTTGTTAGTATTCTTTGATTTGGCCATTAGCATGGCCATTTTGAAATTTTTCGTTAAGTGTAGACGTAGCCCAACTGTATTAATGGTGCACAAGGGTGTTAATATGGTTTTGTTGTTTTGTTTTTTTTCCTGGATTTTTTGCAAGTTACTTGCATCTAAAACTCTACATTGAAACTTTAAGGCTACATCTACACTAGCCAAAAACTTCACAATGGCCATTTCGAAGTTTACTAATTAAGCACTGAAATACATATTCAGCGCCTCATTAGCATGCGGGAGGCTGCGGCACTTCGAAATTGACACGGCTCACTGCCATGCAGCTCGTCCAGACGGGGCTCCTTTTCGAAAGGACCCTGGCTACTTCGAAGTCCCATTATTCCTATGAGCAGATAGGAATAAGGGGACTTTGAAGTAGCCAGGGTCCTTCCGAAAAGGAGCCCCGTCTGGATGAGCTGCGTGGCGGCGAGCCGCGTCAATTTCAAAGTGCCGCAGCCGCCCGCATGCTAATGAGGCGCTGAATATGTATTTCAGTGCTTCATTAGTAAACTTCGAAATGGCCATTTGCATCACCATTTCAAAGTTTTTGGCTCGTGTAGACACGGCCTAAGGCTATGTCCACACTTGCCCCCTTCTTCGAAAAGGGCATGGTAATTAGAGTGATGGGAGATCACTAATGAAGTGCTGCAATGAATATGCAGCACTTCATTAGGCAAATTCTCCCCCGCGGCAACTTCGAAGCGATGGCATGTCACGTAGCCGCGGTGCTACTTCAAAGAACCTTTACTCCTCAAAATTTTGCCATATTCATTGCAGCACTTCATTAGTAATCTCTCACCACCCTGATTACCATGCTGGGGGCAAGTGTAGATATAGCCCAAAGAGAGCAGTCAAGCACTCAAAGTGATGAAATGCCAGTGGAATATTAATTTTCCACTCTTGTGGGATGCATAGCGCTCTTAGTTTACCTTAAATGTGTGATCACGTAACTAATAAAAACAGGATTTTTGAATCATTCGGTGCACGGGATGGCTAGTACTCAAGAGTATAAATCAGGGTTATATAGCAAATGAGACTGTCATCAACAGGATCCCTACTTCATTTGTTACAAAAGCTGGAAGATGTGCAGTGAATAAAGCAAGCGACTGAATGAAGAAAAAAAGATGGCCTTATGGCTAAAGCGGCTAAACGCCTGTTGGAGAACTGGTTTCTATACCTGTAGTGCCAGGCAAGTCTTGTAAACGAAAACTGTTGCAACTGACCACTAACTGTGTTCCTCATTTTCTGAGTGCCCCATATGAGACACCTGAAGTCAGACTTGCACAAATGCTGTTCATTCTCAGCCATGCACGTACATACTGACACTCTGTGGATAGCGGAATTATAACATGATGATTAGCTGAGCCAGTAAGCCCTTCACCTCAAATAACCGTAGGTTGTGATGGACAGTTTAAAAGGTAAATGTAGGGAGAATTTACACCAGAGTAATTGAAATATCAAATACGTGGACATTTTTTGTAGTTAACAACTCAGGCTTTCAAAAGCAGAAATTTACTAATAATGCACTTAGTGCTTCATACTCCAGAAAAATTCTCTCAGGAAATTAATTTAGATTATGGGCTAAAAAGTAATGTAACAAAGATTGCTCTTATTAAACAGAAGTGATTCCAGAGTGTGTTCAAACTCACATTGGACTATCTGAGTTACAAAAAGAAATTTGGTAATTACTATTTCTGCACTAATGTAACTATGAAGAGGGAGATGGATTCTATTCTGACACATCATCAATTAGGGCTTTATCTGCACTGTACAACTTTTGGCAACGCATCTACACGCACATCTCCTAGAACTGGAAGGGACCTCATGAGGTCATCTTGTCCAGTCCCCTGCCCTCTTGGCAGGACCAAGCACCACCCCCAGCATCTATTTTCCCCAATCCCTAAATGGCCTCCACAAGGATTGAGCTCACAACCCTAGGTTTAGTGGGCCAATGTTCAAACCACTGAGCTATCTGTGCCACTAAAATGTGTGTGGCATAGATGATATTTGTCAGAGGAGAGCACCATTTGTCAGTAGGAGATACAGGAGGTGACCATCTAAGAAACATGAAAGATTTGTACTCAACATGTTTGGGGCAGCATTTTAAGACTGAAGTGCAGTTTCTTCTAGGTATAGAACAGCCATATGAAAACTCCTTTCCCAGGTTCAGTAATGCTAGAGTTATCATTTTTCCACTTTATGACTTGCTATCCTTAAACGTTTTAGGAAATACGGATAAATTTTCATATATGGTTGCAGGCCTCTTTCATAACATCATTAACTTCAGTAACCTTCTATATAAAAGAAAATTTCCAGATGCCTTGAAGTGTGATATTGACAAATGTAAATAGTCTGGACAAGTTATGTACTAGATGCATAATGCTACACTAATGGATGAGATATGGTTATACTACATGCATGTAATCAGACTCATTAGTACAATATAATATGTATGTAATTTGTGAGTAATGCAAAACATACAAACTTATGCTAATAAAACCTTTACACCACAACATGCAATTATCTTACACATGTAAATTAATTCTCCACTTCTGAGAGAGGTTCAGTATAGCAGTACAAAGGAGGACATAGGCAGCAGATGAGAAATCTGCACATAAAGGGGCCCAGACACCATTATTGCTTTAAGTTCTCAAACAATCAACCCTCCAACCCACTCAAAAGTTTTAGGGTCTGAATTAAAAATAACCTCCTGTAAAAAAGTTAAAAAAACCTTTTTGATTTATAAAAATAACACTGCCTGGAAGTCCCTATGCTGCAAGCCCTTCCAGGACTAGAATTAGTTTTTCTACTTCACAAAAACAAAGCTCTTTTTTTACCTCTGCAGAGATTCTCTAAAACACATATATTTTCATGTATAGAAAAGCTGGCTGTGTCCAGCTGCAAATCCCATACCTTATTTGTGTTGGTACAGGATGTATTTGTCACATGACACTGCAATAAAACACTAGTTATTTCCACATACACTGTGTATTTCATGTATATAGCAATACAGTAATCTGAACACTTTTCATTCGTTCTTAGTCTTCAAATTGGCATGTGGCATCCATGAGCCTGCAGGAGGGTGACCTGTGTAACAAATTATTCATAACAAATCCCTCCAGAAAAAATGAGATCCTTCACCTCCAAAACAATCTAAGATTTGTCTTCAGGTAAATGCCATTAAATTTAGAAGTAGTTGTCTCTGATCCAAAGACATTGGCAGAAACAAAATGTTTAAAAGACACAGCCATTTATTTTAAAAGTCCTCTACACTATTCACTTTCAGCAATTCCTACTGCAAAAGATAAGTGCTATACAGAAGGATTAGTGCACGGGAAGACGAACAATACACAGCTGCCTGTATAAACTCAATTATTTATATCAGTCTGCTAATTTAAATTCTCGGCACGTGTGAAAGTATTTATATTTTGAAGCAGTACTATAAATATATTATTGGTAGGGGCCCTATTCTCCTAGTAATGTGTGTTTTTAATACGTTAATTTTATGCAAGTAAAAAAAAATATAGAATAACTGGGTTCAAAAACTGAATCCCAACTACAGCAATCAACTTGAACATGAAAGATGAGCAACCTCAATAAAACCTACACAGAAGCATAATTTTGGTGAAACATTCCAACCACGCTAATAGAAATGTAGCTGAGAATTCTGAGTATTTCCTCATCCTTCAGCCAGCTTCAAAAGTTATGAAATCAACAATAGACAAATAAATTAGATAAAACAGTACATATTAGCAAAATAATGGATACTCAAAGGGAAAAATATCAGCATTATAGCAAACAAGATATTTTTATTCTTCCAAAATTCTAGAATATGGGAAAAGAGCACAGTTTTCATTTTCAAATGTGTCAACTAGATGGAGTTCAATGTACACAAAAACTATTCAAGAAAAATCTGCAATAAAAATGAAGCAGCAAACACACAGAACTGGCAAGTGGTACAAACAGACAAAACATTATAGTCAAGAAATTGTGCTCCGTCATTATTTACTTACATTTTTCTATCTGGATTTTTAATGTTATAAATCCCACACTTCATTCTACGCAGGTTGCACCTCCCCGATCCAAAACCCTTGGGACCGGAGCAGTCCCAGACAAGGGATTTTACTAGACCAGGGGTGGTCCATGCCCTCAGTGTCTCCCTCCTGGCCAGGAGCCCCAACAACTTTCCAGACTTCCCGCAGGCTCCCCATCTCCATGGTTCTCTGGCCGCTCTGACTGTGTAGCTCCCCAGCTGGCTCCCCGGCTTGCAGCTTCTCAGCCCCACAGCTTCCCAGACCCTCCTGGCCCAGTGGCAGCTCCCCAGCCTGCAGCTTCACAACCACGCAGATCCCCAGCTGGCTCCCGGCCTGCAGTTCTCTGCTGGCTTCACAGCACCACTGCTGCCTGGCCAATTCCCCAGACAACGGAGCCCCAGCACTCACTACTGGCTCCCCAGTCACCAGGGCCCACTGGCTTCTGGTCCCCAGCTTCACTCTTCCTTCCATTGTGGGTGCTCCAGCAAGGACTCAGACTCCCGTGAGGGCTCTGTGCTACAGCAGGGCCACTGGGGGCTTCAGCTTTGGCCCAGGCCAGGCTGCCGGACACTTCTCTGGCTCCAGACCCTCCCCTGCTGATGCACGTCCCTCCCCAGCCCCAGGACTTTCTGTTGCTGCAACATCCATGGTCATGCCAAACCAAGCTGTTGCTGGACAAGAGCATACCAGAGTGAGAAAAGGGGAAAACACCCGAAACCAACTGAAGTGCCAGAAAAATTACCTGGAACCCATTTAATCTCCATTTCCACATCATTTTCCTCACGTTTCTTCTCTTTTTCTTGGATACTCTGCAAGAGTTCTCTGTATTTGGCAATTTGCTCTTCATCATCCTTTTGGCTTTTCTTGGGCTTGTCATCTTCTGCTTCATGGTCTACATCACCACCTTTAAACAAAAAAAAAAAAAAAAGACAAAACTAAAGCTATTGTGGAAAAATCTCAGGATATTATGAATGAATATTTGAATGCAACACAGCTAAGACAAGCAAATGATTTCTGTTAGAAGAGTCTGGAAAACCCATCTCATCACTGTGAATCAATTGCTTTAAAAGATCAAATAAGAAAAACCAAGAGGACTGGGGAAAGTGGATGACAGAAGGAACAAATGATACAGCATAGAGTACTTCATTCATATTGTAGGTAAATAGCTTCTGAAACCACCACAACATATTACTGAATAAAAATCAACACAATATTGTCAAAACACTTTGAAAAAGTAACATGCAGTATAAAAGCTAACTGTACACAACATCCCCATAAGGCATATAAATACTACAGGTTGAACCTCTTTAGTCTAGCACTCTCTTGCCCAGCAACATCCATGGTCTGGCATGATTTTAGTTAACCAGAGGACCACTTATCATGGCTGTGTCCAAGTTTTCCACAGTCTCATAAAATTTGTTTACAGCCACTAGTCCTGGCTCTCACTGTTCTGTACAGTTGTTTAGTTCTATTTTAACACAAATGTCTTCTATGAGCCCAGTAAGCAGTGGAAGCATTGGTAATGTTACCAGACAACATTGACCTCCTGCGGTCTGGTGTACTGCTCAGCGTCAGTCAGGACCTGAGGGTGCTAGACTAGAGAGGTTCAACTTCTAATGCCTACTTTCTTGACTTTTACTTCTGTCCTCAATTTTAAAGGACACATCCCAAGCTACACAGGGGAGAGAGAAGTGGAAATCAGGAAGGAGTTCTTAGCAAATAGTTCTGTACTCAATTCACTGCATCAAGAACTTCAAGACACTGACAAGTCAGATAGCCAAAAGCAATGTACCTATTTTGCCTGACATGTTGATATAAATCAGCAAAAAGAGGAAATAAGTGACATGATACTGATATATAAATTCTAGAGCTTTCACCTCCTTTTATTGGTCTGAAGTGAGCCTTTCCCCATATCCAAATGCTGTATTGTGATATGCCACATTTCCCTTGTTATGCTGCTTCAAGCTGCACATTGTGGTGTCACTGTTACTTAATCCAGATGTGGCACTCTGCTCTCAGAGAATCTTTCCTTGAAATCTTATATGGCACTGGGTACCGCTTTTTAGCAGCTGGCTTTCTCTTATCTCAGTATGCACACTCTAGTCAACTGAATGCTGGAACGAATTGTGCAATAAGCGTTAGTTGTGATTGCTGGATGAATATAAGTATTGTAATGGTATTGTAGGAGGTTATTTTGTTCAGTAAAGCTCCAACTTGCGCGTAGGTTGTGATCCCGGGCAACCATGTGTAAGTCGTAGTTTGTGCAAAGTCGGGGGAGCCGGGAAACTGGCTAGCACAGGAGCACTGGTCAGTTTCCCAGCTCCTGCAAGCAGAGGGGAGCCAGAAGCAGAGTGGAGCCAGGTGCCAAGCTGCTGCCTGGTTCCCGGCTCCCCGCCTCTCCTGGACACCAGGAAAATGACTCGTGGAGCAGTGCTGGCCAGTTTCCTGGCTCCTGCAAGCAGAAGAGAGCCAGGAGCTGCTTGCTTCCTGGCTCCCCGCCACTCAGAATTTTGACTCGCATTAATCCAAGTAACGCACAAGTTGAAGTCGCACAAATAGGGGTTTTACTGTATGTGGAATGTACCAAAAGAGTTATAAATTGAATTTATGATTTTTTTGAAACCCCTATGTAGGGTAACAAGAAGTCTTATGGCAATGTAGAGACTCACGATTTTATTAGGTTATGAGCTTTTGTGGGTAAAACTCACTTCCTCATGAGATATTAGACATCCAGGACATTTTTAAAATGCTGCAGTCACTTCTGAAGTGAGTTTCAGTTGTACTTCCCTGCAGAGGCAAACCAGATGGGTGGCACGATCAACTGTGGCAGAGCAGGATCACTGCTGCCCATTACTCAAAAGGTAGGGTTGATACACTGGGAATAGTGATGCAGCAGCTCTTTACGCCTAGAGATTGTGAAACTCATGCTGTAGCTCTGCTCTTCTACGGTTCACACCAAGAAGTGTCACTGCCTGGCTGGGAAGACTGCAGACAAAGCAGACCACTAACTTGGCTGCCACCTTTCACTTTGTCTAAGAGTAGATAGAAACTGATCTCTGCGGATCCGCCTAATGGTAAAAGGACAGTTCCTTTGGGAAAGGGGCCAAGAGAGAGAGGTCTGCTTAGAAAGGAAAGGAAATTCTTGTGCACATGCCTGGAACCCAGATTTCAGGGGCAACAGAGATTCTTTCCTGTGCATTCTCCCTATGCTTCCAAATCTACCACATTGAAAGAGAAAGCGTACTCATGGCCAGAGAGCCTAACCTGAAATTGTATAGGGCATTAGTTACTGATTTTTGGCACTAGGCCTGTTTGGGTGTGTCTACATGGGCACAAATTGTTGAAATGGCCATGCTAGTGGCCATTTCAAAGATTACTAATGAGGCGATGAACTGAACATTCAGCGCTTCATTAGCATTAGGACGCTTCCGGCTGCAGTGCTTCGAAAGCGCTGCTTTCGAAAGCACGTGGCTCGGCACGGCTACACAGGGAACCTTTTTGTAAGGGCCCACACCTTTTGAAATCCCCAGGAATAAGGGGATTTTGAAAGGTGTGGGCCCTTTCGAAAAGGTCCCCCGTGCAGCCGTGCGCTTTCAAAAGTGGTGCTTTCGAAGCGCCGCAGCCAGAAGCGTCCTAATGTTAATGAGGTGCTGAATATTCAATTCAGCACCTCATTAGTAATCTTCAAAATATGGCCATTTCGAAGATTTGTGCCTGTGTAAACACAGCCTTTCTGTGAGTCACTCATGAGTTAGTTTTCTTCCAGTGCTCAGCTCAGCTAATGAAAGCAGACTTTTAGACTTTAAAATTCGACATTGGATTGGATACTAATTGTTTTGCTTTTGTTGAAAGGCAAAATTAAATGCTCATGGCAATGGAAGGGACTTTCCACTTATAAATAGCAAAGAATTTTTTTTTCTTTGCTATGAGTGCATGGCTGCTGAAAACAGTCAGTGCTCAACATCACTTTCAACCAACCATCTGTAAGAATCTTAATTTCCTTAGAAAAGAACATTTGACAAAAGACATGGGCAGGCCAGAATCAGTTGAATACGTGCGTGAAGCCTGTTCAGACGTAAATGGTCTTCCTGTTAGCTTTCAAGTGTCTTGCTAAATTGCACATTGCAAAACACGTTCCAATGATGATTAAAGGAGACAGTTCTTGTGTCAATAGTTTGTACAAAGATTTTTAGTCCAAAAGTGAAACAAATAATTGCCTTGCACACCAAGACAAAAGTTACATGAATGAAAATAAGTAAGCATTTGAAAATCTGACTACATAACTTCCGGGTATGTTCTGAGGCTGTGTCTATACTACCAGGGTAAATCAACCAAGATCACACTAGTTCAGCTATGTAGCTCAAGTTGACTTTCTATAGAATCTACAACACACTACCTTGACAGCAGACCCTCTCCCATCAACTTGCCTTACTCGTCTTGTTCTGGTGGAATACTGGAGTCAACCATAAAGTGCTATGCGGTCAACTTAACCATTCTTCGCTAGACCTGCTAAGTCAAGCCCCCTGCATCGATTATAGCAGCATGGATCCCCAATAACTGCAGACATGGCTTGAATTTGTTTAGATGACAGTGCCTATGTAAATTCTTTAGCGTGATTGGCCATTATTGTGTGAAATGTGTGGCAAAAAGAAAACTGAACAACGGATTCATCTATTAATATAGACAGGAATGTCACAAAGTACTTAGATTTCCCGAAAGCCTTTGGCAAGGTCCCTCACCAAAGGCTCTTAAGAAAAGTTAGCTGTCATGGGATAAGAGGGAAGGTCCTCACATGGACTGACAACTGGTTAAAAGAAAGGAAACAAAGGATAAGAACAAAATGGTCAGTTTTCAGAACAGAGAGGCATCTAATGGTGTTCTGTAGGGCCCATAGCGGGACCGATCCTATTCAACATATTCAAAAAATCATCTGGACAAAGGGGTAAACAGTGAAGTGGCAAAACGTGCAGATGACAGTAAACTGCTCAAGACAGTTAAGTGCAAAGCAAACTTTGAAGAGCTTCCAAAGAATCTCACAAAACTAGGCGACTGGGCAACAAAATAGCAGATGAATTTTAATGCTGATAAATACAAAGTAATGCACATTGGAACAAACAAAATGATGGGGCCTAAATTAACTATCATTACTCAAGAGGAGATGATGGAGTCATTGTCGACAGCTCTCTGAAAATTTCCACTCAATGCAAAGAATCAGTCAAAAATGCAAAGTTAATGTTATTGTCTATCCCTTTTTAATAATTCACAAGACGGAGAAACTCTTATTGACTCTGTGTAAACCCCTGGTACACCCATGTCTTGAATATTCCATGTAGATGTGGTTGCTTCATTTAAAAAAAGATATCTTGGCACTGGAAAATTTCAGAAAAGGGCAAGAGAAAAGACTATGGGTAAGGAAGAGCTTCCATAGAGGAGAAATGAGTAAGATTAGGACTTTTCAGGTTAGAAAAGAAAAGATTAAGGGAGGATAGGATAGAGGTCTATAAAATCATAACTGGTGTGGAGAATGTAAACAAGGAAAAGTTATTTACTTTTTCCAATAATTCAAGAACTAGCAGTCACCAAATGAAATTAATAGGCAGAAGGTTTAAAACAAAAAGGAAGCATGTCTTCTTGCAATGCTCAGTCAACCCATGCAACTCCTTGCCAGAAGATGTTACGAAGACCAGGATTTTAACAGGATTAAAAAAAAAGAGCTAGATAAATTCATGAAAGATTGTTCCTGACCATCCTGGCTAATAGCCATTGATGGACCTATGTCCCACATCCCTAGCTTCTGTTTGTCAGAAACTGGGAATGGGCAACAGCATGAATCACTTAGGCTGTGTCTACACTTGCATTCCTCTTACAAAGAGGCATGCAAATGAGAAAATGCAAATGAGGTGCAGATTTGCATATCTGGCACCTCATTTGCATATTATTTCAAAATAGCTTCTTTTGAAAGAAGACCACCAGTGGAGACACTGCTCTTTGGAACGTAAACCCCATCTTCAAAAGAATACTTCTTCGCTTTTTTTTTTTTTTAAACGGGAAGAAGGATTCTTTTGAAGATGGGGTTTACTGTCCAAAGAGCAGTGTCTCCACTGGTCTTCTTCTTTTGAAAGAAGCTATTTTGAAATAATATGCACATGAGGTGCCAGATATGCAAATCTGCACCTCATTTGCATTTTACCTCTTTTGCATACCTCTTTCAAAAGAGGAATGTAAGTGTAGACACAGTCTTAATGATAACCTTGACAATCATTAATTCTGGGGCACTTGCACTGACTAGTGTTGGAAGATGGGACACTGAACCTGAAGGACCTTTGGTCTGACCAATCTTATGCTATGTTTTAAATAGTTCCAGAACACTGATTCAAATTGTGAATTCTATCCTTTTAAAGAGTCTTAACTGCGTAAGTTAAACATTCAGAAGTAGAGCCTCAAAATGTAGGACTGCTTATTTATAGCACTGTCAGCTGATTAAATAAAGGCCATATTCTTGGAATCATGGAAAAGTTGGAAGAAGTCAGTTTGGTCTTAGATCACAATGGACTATATTATCATGAAACTAGCAAGAGCTGAGTGACTCAATACCTTTTTCTAGCCTCACTCAACAAACTCACAAGCCAAATGTAAAATTTCAAGATTCAGAATGACAGAAAACATCACATTTGACACCAAAACTTATTAAAAGAAGCTGGAAACATCCAAAACTTTGATCATGGAAAATTAAAACACTTCCCTTTGTTCGGACAACATCTGGAAAATTCAGCAACTTTCATGGATATCATAGGCAACATCACAGAAATTTACCAGACACAACTGAAGAGTTATGGGACACTTAATGCAGCAGAATGGTTCAAATTCTGACAGACAGAAATTCAGAACTCCATACAAAGTGTTAAGAACTTTACTACACAGATCCTGAGTGGTTAGATTCAGAAGCAGCTGACTGCATTCCAGCAGAGTGCTATCTGAAAAATAAAGTTTGTTGGCTTCAATTCTCAGCTGACAAATACAAAAAAACCACAAAGAAAAATTCCCAAAAATAGTTTTGTGAGCTTGAAAAATGCTGCTGTATTTTTTGTTTCTATGAAAGACTATCTGTAAATTACTGATGACCCATTCAGTTCAATGTACTTGTGTTAACAATTTTCAACAATTAGCTGCCAATTCTGACATCAGAAATTGACTCTCAGATTATATAAGCAGAACAAACATTACTGTAAAGAAAATACAAGCCTTCCAGTGACTGCCAAAATGCAACAGGAATCTCATGACAGCTCTCTCTGCCCTATATCACTCCATCTGTTGAAAATACTATGTTTGCAATTTTTTTGGCATGTAACACACAAAATATTTGCCTGTACTGCACTTGACCTCACTTCCCATCTGAAGTGTCTAAAGTGAAATAATTTAATGAGGGCCTTATGAAATCCACCTGAATAAGAACTCAGACCGAACCACAGGAGCAAAACATTAATGTGGAATCCCGCCCTCCCAAGTACTAGGACCACAGCAGCAGCAAAGATGGGCTTCACGGCTAACCTAAATGCAGCCCGACTTAGGGTCAAACTGATCTGGAGACTTCTGTCCTGCACAGAGCCGGGGTGGGGTAAGCAGATGTTGCAATGTCCCCGTTCCTCCAACAGCGTACCTGGTCTCTGCTGTGCTGCTCTGCTCTAATCTGTGCTGATTAGGCCTCATGTGGAGTATTGTGTCATGTTCTGGGCATCACATTTCAGGAATAAAATGCCTAGGGTGGTTACAGAGTCCCCATCATTGGAGACATTTAAAAACAGGTTAGGTGAATATCTAACAGGGATGATGCAGATGGTGCTTGAGTGAAATTGCAGCAAGGGAGGCTTAGGTTGGACATTAGGAAAAACTTCCTAACTCTAAGGGTAGTTAATAACTGGAATAAATTATCTAAGGAGATTGTGAAATCTCCATCACTACAGATTTTTAAGAGCAAAACAGACAAACACCTGTCAGGGATGATCTAGATGATGCTTTGTCCTGCCATGAGAGTAGGGGACTGGACTTGATGATCTCTTTCTAATTCTAGTATTCTATGATTCCAGGACAACTGTCTGTGCACCAGCTTCTGGCTGAGGAGTAGTTGCTGCAAGCAGCTGTCTGAACAAGTCTGCTTAAAGAGACATGCTGATACATTGCCCTACATTCCCCCAAAACACACACACTCCCTTGTGATATTCTGTATATCAAACAAGCACTCTAGCCTAGATCCTCCATATTGACAACTGTCATATGTTTTGTTCAAAGTATGCTTTGAGAGGGATCATTTTAAAAGTCTGGATCTACTAAACATTAATATCCTGTTGACTTGGACATACTACTGTTGTATGAGAAGTTACTAAATATTGCTTTGTGTATTGCTGAAACATGCTGGGAGATCCCTACAGCCAACCTTTCAGCAGCAACCAAGGAGGACCAAACAGATGTTAATGGACCATCAAGAAAAGAATCCGCTATCCCAGACACTTCTCAGAAAAGTGTGTATGTCATGTGGGCAGATTAACCCTTACACAGCAATAAACTTTCTAGCATCTGGAGGATACTATAAAAGAGTAGCAGTGACATCGTCACTTGATTCCTCTGCATTCCTTCCCCTACCATCTCAACATCTGTCAGTGGAAGCAAAAGACTTGGAATGTGAGCTTGGTCCAATGCTGGAAGGGGGTCCACTCTGTGTACTCATGTGCAGGTGTTAAAAACTATTTGATTCAAAACTTGCTTACTCTGTGAAAACAGAATTTAGACTAGATATTAATTTTTGTGTCTTATGTAGCCAACCTCAATCTCTATGCCTGCTACTCACAACCACTTAAAAAAAAAAACCCAAAACAAAAAAACAAACACTAACTATCTGTACTTAATAAATCTTTTTCAGGTAAAACGTAAAACAATGTGGTTTTGGCTGAAGTGGATTTTACTTGAGCTGTTGCACGCCCACTGTCACTTTGTCTGAATGGCAAACGAAGAAATGAGCTTACACTGGAGTCAGGTTTGAGACCACCGCGAAACTAAAGTACAGTTCTGGGATGGGGGCAGGAACTGGGGGGAACTGTCTGAAACTTTTCTATTCAAGGCTCATGAGTGGCCAGGAGGTCATCTGTGTAACTCAGCTGCGTGTGTCCCTCCCACTAGATGCCTGCCTAAGTGCAGTGTCCGTCAGACACCTGTAACTTTACGGTATCACAGCACAAGGAACAGTCCAGTCTGGTGGATTTGGAGGGCTCAGCATTCCCATAGTCCAGGTTGCACCCCATGGACCCCATCACAGTACACTCTCACACACCTAATGCACCCATGCTTCTTGTGGACTTCTTAGATTACTGTTCAGCAGCATTAGTTTTGTCATATTGCCAAGAGGTATTTCCAAATGTGATTTAAAATGTGCTGCTGCTTTGTTTAAATGATTCGATTGTTCTACCACCAACAGCTTTTCCCATTATAATCCAATTCTCAATATTTTGTGCAGTTATAGGAAGGGTACCTAAGTGTTGTCAATGTATCAAACAATTTGGATGAAAAACCATGAAGATGGAATTACATTTTTAAATGGAAAATAGGGAATGGAAGATGGAATTACATTTTTAAATGGAAAATACAAAACCAGAAAAAAAAAAAAACTTGAAAAGTCACAATAATAAAATGTATTTCATGGGCATTAATGGTCCTAACCCAGTTCCTAATAAGTAGGCAATATCTCAATATTTAAAAGGGTTTATAAAACATTGGAACACAAACCCCTAAATACATATGATCACAGCCCGCCTTACAAGGGAACAGTGAAAAATATTTTTGTTATGGACTGACTCTGCCTCCTCCTCTACAGCAATTAGATTAGGCTAAACTAGTAGGCAGCGGGGCTGACAGCCACTGCAGGCCCTGGGGCAAGATCTGAGTGAGGCCCAGCCCTGTGTCCCCAGAAAGGGCATAGCCAAAGATGGAAGGGTCAGAGCCCTATGGCAGTGAGCCCTGAACACCACTTGATTCAAAATGTTGGCCCCCGGCCTCTTTCTTTCAGAGCCAGAGGAGTTAGTAGCAAACCTTGTATTTAGGCTAACAATTTTCATTATAAAAATTCCAGTAAAAGTGTTCTGGTTTGGGTTTTTTTTTTTTGGCAAAGCTCTAATGCTTCTATTGCTTGCCTTAAGCCCCTAATTTCGCAGGGAAACTCAGTCTAGAAAAGTATCATGCCTTTGCCCCATGTCATGCCATTTATGTTTAGCTGATTTACAAACTATTAATTCCCCTCGCTTTCTTTTCCTCTAGAAGATAGTGGCAGCATGCCAAAATAACTGAACTTGAACCCATGCTACAACATGTTAAAGCAGCAGAAACAACAGCGCTATGTACTGTGTATGCCTGGGAGCAACCCGAGGGCTATGGCTACACTTGCCCCCTACTTCAAAGGGGGCATGGTAAGCAGCCTGAGCGTAGACTACTAATAAAGTGCCGTGATGAATATGCAGCACTTCATTAGGCTAATTCTCCCCACAGCAACTTCAAAGTGTCAAACTTCTAGGTGCCGGCATGCCATGTAGCCGCAGGCAGATCAAAGTGCTCGCAGTACTTGGAAGTGCCTTTACTCCCCAGAATTATTCACCGAAATGCCTGTGGCTACACAGCATGCTAGCACTTCGAAATCTGACACTTCGACGTTGCTGCTGGGCTAATTAGGCTAATGATGTGCTGCACATTTATCACAGCACTTCATTAGTATTCTCCCATCAGGCTGATTACCATGCCCCCTTCAAAGAAGGGGGCAAGTGTAGACAGAGCCTCATACACACAGAGATAGGGAGCCAACCTACATAACTTCCTGTTTTATACAGTTCAGAAATACACACTGTTAAACTACACATTAATTCAAGTCCGTGTGTATCATCATACAGTTGTATTTATTTATACCTAACTAGTATTGAAGGAAAAAGTGTAAATACAGACAAATGTGTGTACACTTTCTTTTGCAAATGTTCACTGAAAAGATGTTCAGGGTATATTTGTAATTCAATTTATGATGAAACCACAATTATAAATTCAGTATTTTAAAAGTAAAAAATATAATTTAAATATTGCTCTCAAATTTAAGGATAAGACAGTTAATTGATCCGTAAGGACTGTCAAGCTAGAAATAGTGAGAAAAGGAAAATTGTCTGCATCTTATTTTTTAAATATAAACATCAATTCAAAATTGTAGATTAAAAAAGTTGTGTTCACTCTTCAGTGCTGCAGATAAATATCATCTATATTTGTGTACATCAGTCACTGATGTTAAAGCACAAATCAGATCCCTTATCTCAAATTATATGAGACATGAATACTGCAGCAGATTCCACTCCCTGTGCAGATCCCTGCTACAGTCACTGGCCTTTCCACAGAGACTGGTAAAATTGGACTCATTCTAACTTCTTTCTACAGTACCTTGTGTTGGTCTATTAATTTGTTTGAAGGAATTAAGCAGAAGTATCATAGGAGAAGAGAGTATCTTCTTGTCATAAGCATGGTATTATAAAACAAAACTAAGAAATTAACTACACAAGCTGTACAAAAGAACTGGAGTTGATGTAACCACAGCCATTGTGTGTACCCAACTACATTAACTAAAGAGAGAATCCCATACAGAGTCAACAATAGTTTCACCTTGCCTAAGGGCTTATCTACACTACCACGAAGGTCAACCTACTCAGAGTTTTGAGGGTTTGACTTGGCACATTTATTCCAAACTTTCAGGGTTTGACTTGGCACATTTATTCCAAACACACGAAATCAAGCTCTTAGTAGTCGCACTCAACCCTTATACTCCCCAAGAGAAGCAAGGAGGGTTGACAGGAGAAGCTTTCCCTGTATAGGCTGACAAGTTAGCTGAGTGCAGATAAGTCTATTTTAGCTATGCAATTAGCATAGCTAGAATTGCGTATCTGTGGTCGACTCTCTTGATCTAGTATAGATATAGCCTAAAGAACTACAACGGTGCTAATAAGGATAAAGTTACAAATTCATGAAAATGGAAGGGAGTGTGGATAGATGACCTTGGATCTGCATATTTATGACAATGATATCAATTTATTATTGTTTTTGCTGGGAGTTTGTTTGCTGATAAGAAAATTATAAACTATTTGCTGATGCTAGAAAAACTGTTAAACCAGTACAGGTTACTATGAGTTATGTGCTTTGTTTTAAGCAATGCATAAAGAGATTAATTAGGGTGTTAAATTTGGAGAAATTCACAAAGATGTCTCAATGCATTAAAAGACAGACATCCAACTCCCCACTAGCTATGAGTAAGGGTTGACCACCAGAAACCTGCTGCTGACAACTCAACACCAATTCAGACATTGGGTAACTATACCCGGAGTATTTTAGATGTGTGCTTTAGACTCACTAAAACAAGTATTTTTGGTCAAGGCACTCTTGGGCATATCAATCACTTATCAGATGGCGGAGCTGTCCCCCTGCATTGATTTGAGTACTGGAAAACACCTGAAAAACAAAGCTTTACCATACCTATGGTTTCAGAAAACTCTGGGTAACAGTGTCTCTAATTTGGAATGCCCTTAAAAATACCAAACTGATCGTTGTGGGTTTTGTTCAAAATAGCAATTAAGTGTTAGATTTTGATTCACAGTACAAAGGCTTAGTGAGTGGAATAAAATGACCTCAGGTAAAAGAAAATACAGAGCAAAACTGAGATCTTCTGGTATGAGCCACAACATACCAGGTCACTGAAATGATTGACATTAGAAAACCATTTTATGACAGCAATGCCAACAACCATGGGAGACATTATTTAATTTAAAAATTCTATATAAAAGCAGACCCGGATGGGGCAAAAGAAACGATACTTATAAATAAAATACTTTTATAAGTTAAATTTATAAATTAAAAAAGTGCCTAACATTCTTTCCACCCTATCACACTTTTACATTTCCAAACAGCTGAAGTTCATTTTTTCTGCTTGTGCTTAGTACCACAATAACAATATGAGTTACATGAGAGATTCAATCCAACAAGTGAATGGATAAAACATCAGGAATACGTTTAAAAAACAGCAGTGTATTTCCTTTTATTAAAAGCTTACTGTTAAAAACAGAATTAGAAGCAAGCAAGACCCTTCCAGTTTGGAAATGTACTGGTAAGTGTGATGATAGCTAAAACTGTTTGTTTTTCTACCCCAGCAACAGAACTTTTTGAAACTCTTAAGGTGCTGGATCACTCACTATGGAGGTCCACCTCCACCATCACCCCATCATTTTGAGTACTTCTTCAATGGAGTAAGGGACTTTGAAGTTGCCCCAGCCCTTCGAAGTACTGGCAGGTGAGCTGTGGCTAGACGTGAGCTGGCACTTCGGAGTTTAAAACTTTGAAGTTGCTGCGGGGGTGGGGAGAGAGAATTTGCTTAATGAAGTGCTGCACATGCAGCACAACACTTCATTAATAAACTCCCAACAACCTACTTACCATCCTCCCTTCGAAGGAGGGTGGTAGTATAGAAACAGCCAAACTGTTTTACTCTTTACACTAAGGATTTGTTAACTTTCTTGACATGCTGCAAAGTCCATACTTTTTTTTTTTTCCTGTTTGTCAACCTGGCATAATGAAATTAAAAGGAGGGAAGTAAAGGGTTTTTTCAGCAATCAAGGATTCAAGATGTATGCTTATGTATTTTAAATACAGGGAAGGTATCCAGGGAATAGGTGCTGCTAATATATTTTGGAAATCCATAAATCACTCATACAACAACATTAAAAGTTGTTGTTATTGTGCATGTAAATTAACTTGAAAAAGTCAGATAAAGCTAAATAAAAAATGCCATTAAGTTGTGTCTTTTAGTTATACAGAAAACAAATCTAAAAATTACTACTGTTTTTCCCCTCCAGTAAAATGACACATTCCACTAAATACAGTAGAACCTCAGCGTTAAAAATATCTCAGGAATGGAGGTTGTTCATATTTCTGAAATGTTCTAGAGATAATTTTGCTGACGAAGTGAGCTGGAATTCATGAAAGCTTATGCCATAATAAAACTGTTAGCCTTGAAAGAGCCACCTGCTTCTGAAATGTTTGTAATGCTGAACAAAATATTATGGCGGTTATTTCAAAATTTTCCAACTGAACACTGACTTAAGGCAGCTTTGACATTACCATACAGAACAATGCTGCTTCCCTCCCCAGCTTTTTAGTGGATTGCATTTAATACAGTGCTGGATTGTATTCACTTCTTAGTCCCTCCCCAACCCACCCCACCTTTTTTTTTTTTCTTGGTGGAGGGGGGAGGTGCCTCTGCTGTATCCTCCTGTTCCAAACGAGGTGCATGGTTGACTAGCTAGTTCATAATTCTGCTGGTCGTAAGTGTGAGCTTCTATTGTAAAGAAATCAATAACATCCATCCGCCTTTTGTTAACACTGGGTTTACCATGCTGAAAAACAAAACTATTTGTAAGTAAAGTCTACCATGTATTCACAGCAACAACCACTACATTAAATAAAAGCCTAAGCATTCTAAAGTATGCAATATGAAATTAAGAGGATTTAAAGTGAAATATACATGTCGTTCACATCCTCTCTTAAGTGTACCTTTGAGAACTATCGTATCATGATAAATACCAACCTTAACTCTGCACAATGTTTTCCACGGTACTGCCAAAAACTCTCTTACACGTTATAGACTGGGGCAGGCAAAATACGGCTCAAGGGCCGAATCCAGCCTGCCCCTATGGCTGCCGGGCGGGGGGAGCATTTTGGGAACTGCCCCACCCCGCAACAAACTCTCTCAGCTCCTGTTAGGAAAGCAGTCAGTGGCAGCTGAGAGATTTTGCTGCAGGTGGGAGCGGTGCACAAAACTAGCCAATGGGAGCTGAGAAATTTTCTTGGGGGTAGGGGCAGGCTCCCACTGGCCAGAGCCTGCTGCTGGCATGGCACCCCAACTTCCTCCCAGACCCGACACCCACTCTTCTTTCTCTCCCTCAGGTCAGACTTCTCTCCTGCACCTATATCCAATCCCAAACCCTGCAGCGCAACCTTCCATCCTGAGCTCCCTTCTACACCCAACCTCCATCCCAGACACTGAACCTCCTGCATAGAAAAGCTCACCCCCTTAACCATTTACCAAAATCACGGAATGGACTCCCAATCAAAAAATGATTGTCCACCCTTGCTAGAAATATAAATCAAGTGTGGACTATACACTCTTAAATCGCTGCTCATCCACAGCACACACATCATCCTCTATTTCACCACCTATGAACCAAAAATCCCAATATTTTCCATCTTATCCTCTATACGGCAAACCTTCAAGCTACACAGAGGTTGTGTTCCTGCAACCGCCGCGAAACTCAAACTTTCACACAAGGAGATGTGAACTTCCAGACTGACAGGGAGCTGGGAACCAGCGGGCAGTCTGGTTCCAGTCTCCCAGAGGCTTGTGGAGCCCGGGAAACTGACCAGCTCATGGCTGGTCAGTTTCCCAGTCCCACTAGCCGAGGGGAGCCAGGAACCAGGCTGCTGTTTGGTTCCCGGCTCCCCGCCACTTGAGGGAACTGGAAAGCTGACCAGCTGCTGGTCAGTTTCCCAGTCCCACTGGCGCAGGGGAGCTGTGAACCAAGCTGCTGTTTGCTTCCCAGCTCCCCACCACTTGCAGGAATTGGGAAGCTGACAGGCTCATGGCTGGTCAGCTTCCTGGTTCCCGCAAGCAGAAAGCCAGGAACCAGGCTAAAAGCATGGCTGGGGGAAGAAAGGGAGGAAGAAGGCTCCAGCCCTGGGGCTGCAGGTCTCCCCGCTCCCTGGCCGGGGACTCTGAGGCTGGTTCTGTGAGCCAAGTGCTATCCAGCCAGCTTCCAGCTGTGGGACTGCAGGTCTCGCCACCCCCGCGGCTGAGGACCTGCAAGTAGAGCACAGCCAGCCACAGGGCTGCAGGGTCTCCCCGCCCCCCTCCAGCAGGGGACCCCACAAGCTGGTTCTGCTAGCCAGGTGCTGCCCAGGCAGCTTCCAGCCATGGGGCTGCAGGTCTCCCCACCCCCCCGGCCAGGAACTGCGCAGCTGGCTCTATTGGCTGGGTGCTGCCCAACCAGCTTCCTGGGTCTCCCTACACACCCCCACACTCACCCCCCATGTAAATATGAGATATGTGCAAACTGAATACACGTATCTTGGGTTATTACTATATAAGGAAGCGAGAACCCACCCTCTCGAAACTCTACTGTGATCAGGAAACAAACACTTCCCATCTACCCATTATTCCAAAGCCAAAACCAATCTGGCCTGCCTACCACCCTAGTTGTATTCTTATTACAAACTGCAGACCCCACTGTCCAAACACAGACCACACAGCTACCTTCATTCAACTAAATATACACAGAGGCCGGAGATTACAAAACGCCCAATTCAAACCACACTAATAATTAAACTGTTCATAGAGGAGAGAAGGAGAAAGCAAGTCTGGCAAATGTAATACCAGTATTATGGTTATTATGATAAGCAAGTGATTGTGATATGCCTGCTAAATGGATATGACAGTTTTTCAGGGGCAGAGGTTGTTTCATGAATACCCAATATTTTATACATTTAAGATGTCATCTCAGTATGTCTGAATTCACAGCTCTATATGCTGAACTCATTTCCCTATTTGTAAATGCTCAGTCTTGCCAAAAAGAATTGCTTGTTTTGCAAGACGAATGAGAGTTTTGTACTATAGATATACAATAGCAATCTTGCTTTAAATAAAGTTTTGTCTATTAATGTCCCTACTTAAAGGATACAAGGGCAGTAGAGATTTTAGGAATAAGATAGGGTCCCCTACATCCCTTCTGCATCTCTACCTGAAAATCTGTAGTCAACCTGGTTGCTTGGTTCCCCAGACACACTATTCATCTGTTGAGTTCACAAGCTTTGCAGGATTCAAATCACTCCTTGAGTTTTGCCCTTTCAACAGCCAACTTTAATTTTGGAGGAAATATACCCTCTCCATAATGGCTCCTGACTATTACAAACTTAAATCTGAATAAAATATTGTCTCTCATAAATCAAGCGTAAGGAAATGAAAGCTGAAATCAGCAAAATAGTTTTTTAAAAGATATCTGAAGTTTATTACTAACCTACAAAGTGTATGTTACAAACCACTGTATCTCTTGCTCATAAGCCAACACCATAACAATTATAAGTACCTTGTTGATCTTCCTCTTCATCCTCTTCACTAGATGAGGCCAAGTAAGCTTGAAAATCCATGTCAATAAGTTCATCTTTTTTAAAGTTTCTTTGTAGTGAAGCTACTCTTTCATGATCTGTTTCATCCCACGTAATATCTACCTTCTGAAAAAAGATAAGCTTTCACTTTTGCTTTTTGTATGTTAAGTTCTTGTTCAGGTTGCACTTTGTAACACTTCCTATTATAAGGACAGAAAGGGAAAACAAAAGCTACAAAGAAAAAAATATTAAAGGACCATTTGAAAATTTCATTTCAAAAGGTCACCAACATCTAAAACAGGATTTCATGAATTTGAGAAGCAGTCTTAACGAAGGAGTTGCTATCAAGCATCTCCATAAAATCAAGTTTATATAAACAATCACAAGTAACTTAAAATTATTTCCGTCAACTATATCCTATGCATAGAATTTTGTTTCTTCTGGTATACTCTATATGCTCAAGATTCCAAGGAGTTTTAGTTATCTAGAAAGTCTGAAGAATCTGCTATTGCATAAATAACAATTTGAGATAAAACAGCAAGTGGCGCTACACTTTAACACCCTCAGGTCAGTGCAATTAACATTTACTTTCAAATAATAAACTTTTATTCTGTCCTCAAACTATACGAGCAATGCATTTCGGGATGACAGGCACTATTCTTCATTTATAACAATGAGACTGAATCCCCATTTAAAGTGTGAAACTCAAGTTTTAACTGTAGTCACAACCTATGCCTCTGTAACATGTACATATAACACTATTTGATGTCTACATCTCCAAAATAATGAGTATGTGCGGGGATCCTCTCTCCCCATCACCAATTCCTTATTTACATATCTTACATACACCAAGAAAAACAAAGCTACACAAATTATGAAGGGTTACAAAAACACTGTTAAGATACCTTTGATGTTCCAATAGCAGCAGATGTGAAGTATTTTGGTTTATATGCAGCTCCATCCACTTCTGAGGCTATGTCCTTTGGCTCATCATCAAATACAACATCATCTGGAATAAATCTTAAAGGCAAGATGTCATCTTGTTATTCAAACACATATTGTGATGTTTCAAAAGAACAAAAACAATTACAGGCTTAGCCTCCCTCTAATTAAAACCTTCCACATTAATATACAAGAACTTAACAGGGTAAGAAGGGTATAAACCCAAAGACAGCAACATACAGGAAAAGGATAAAAACCATATCACTCAAGTTAATATTTGTGACTTGCACCACGCACACAATTTCTATGATCTCAGTATCTTATACACAGTAGGCCCGACTTACACAATTTCAACTTACGTGTTTCTTGTAACAACACAAGTCAACATTGTGAGTTGTGGCAAGTGGGGAATAAGGCGGCAGCCTGTCTCTTTATTCCCCTCCGCTTACAGGAGCCAGAAAACTGACCCATGCTGCTGCACCTGGCTCCCAGCTGCCCGTTACTTCCAGGACCCAGGAAACTGAGCCACACAGCAGCAGCGCAGATCAGTTGCCAGGCTCCCACAAGAGAAGGGGAGCTGGGAGCCATGCTGCCGCCTGGTTCCTGACTCCCCGCCACTCCTGGGGGGCCAGGAAGCTGACCCACACTGCTGCACCTAGGAAGCAGGGAGCCAAGTGCAGTTAGGACTGGGGACCTGAAAGCAGCAGGGGCCCTCCCACACCCAGGCCCAACTTACGCATGGTTTTCTAGGAATGCAAATTATGTGTAAGTGAGGGGTCTACTGTAATGTAAAAAAAAAAAAATGCAAGCCACATTAAATTGTAGCTCTTTTGAACAATAAAGTTATACTGACTACTCAATTGCTAATATTTAGTGCTTTGCACATGGCCAGCATAGAAATGGAATGCTTCCAACAAGTACATTGCATGCCATCCAAACACAATAGATTAAAGACCCTAGAATTCATTTTTCACTTAGCCAGCAGCAATTTACATGCACATACAACACGGACTAAAAAAATGGAGGTGAGCAATTTAAAAATGTCACGTGTTAGTGGGATTATTAAAATAAACCTAAATATTTCCTGGAACATCAAAATACAGAATATGTACAACATAATGTTTAAGGAAACAGAGTCTCTCCATTTTGCATCTTAATTATTCCGAGCATAGGTTTGGTAGAATAGAGGAAACTCACTTCACCTTTCTAGGCACTATTTGCTCTTTCAGGATAGATCTACTAGAGCATCTCTGATTATTTTCAGTATTATCACAAATCAGGGGAAAAAATTTGAGGACAACTGAAAATAAACTGGAAGTTAATATGAAACTGAAATCCTAAAGGGTCGTTTTCTTAAAAACCAGAAATCTCTCTGAACACTGTTTATATACCATTGTTACAGATGTTTATAACTAGAGAATTTTTCCCCCTTTCAGTTAGCCAACAAACTGAACTTGGTGTACAGATAAATTCTGCTGTTTACCACATTGTGATGGTCAGTACTGAGGCACATTTAAAAAAAAGTATGACTGTAAACTCATAACTATTCGTTCTGGGACATCATGTGTATTTGTAGTGCCAAATGATTTAACCTAATTTTAAAATGCTGACTAGGTTTCAAATTAATTATAGCTGTTGGCACACACCTGTGCAATAATGGAAATTACCAGTGCAGCTCCAAAAATGTTTACTTTTCTAATTTTGTAAGTTAAGTGGGAAAGAAAGAAAAGCTCTAGGGATTCTCAAACAGGTTCTTCTGCTGTAAGACGATCTTGTTAATTAAACTTTCACATCCCAGAAAGAACACAAAAAAGGATGTGTGTGAAGTATTTCCTTTGAAATACAATACCCAGTGTCTCTGACGTAAGATACCTTTCCCTTTTTCTGCCATATGCAATTTTAAGCCCTCAACAAAACTGGAATCTAACACAGACCATTTTTATTGACAAAAATCACAGAATGCTTTTCTGTGCAAATAAAGAAATCGTCCAGTGACAAACCAGTACTGTAATTTGGCTTCCCACTTCTTAAAATACATGATTTGAACTGATTAAAATTTTTGACTTTGAATCATAATGCTTATACACAAAGAGACACTACAGAATAAAGTAAATAGCAGCTATACATTTTTCATTCATCAAAAACAATAATAAAAAGAATTCACCTAGTGCTTCAGGTTAAGGAAACAAACATAAAACAGCAGTAATATGTTTTTATTTTAGTGTCCTACTGCAGAAGATGACTGAAAAAGCCCATCTAGCAACAGTGGTTTCTTGAACCACTTTCAAAAACCAGTCTCTTTAATGTGAGATTTTTCCATAGAAGTTTTCCACCTGCTAATAAAATCTCCCCTTCGCTTTTTCTGACAAAGCCAAATACAGTAAACTCTTTCATACTTGGCAGTCCCAGATCGGGAGGTTCATGAATATTAAAATATTTTGTATAATAGGGAGGTATACTAAGCAATGCATAACACTAAAGAAAAACAAAATTAGATATTAAGAAACAAAAATGTATGCAGATTACTTTATTTACTGACAGTAGTATTGTACACTGTAAACTCATAGTGTATTTATCTGTACTTACGGAAAACATAACTAAAATTTACTTGTGCTTAAAATGCCAGTTATTTGAAAGTTCTGGATGACAGAATCCTGGATATGAAAGAGTTTACTTTAAAAACCAAAAGGCATGCTTTCCCCCCCAGTATACTGTATACTTTTGCTAAACATTTGATAAGAACAATGCAGCTTACTTCCAATTTTTTAAACTACCTTTTTTGTTTAAAAAAACATTATTTGCTGTACCTGAGATCTACAAAAGAACAGCTACTTTCAAATTCCAGTCCATCACACTCTTCATAAATTTTATTGGCTGTTTCAGGAGAATCACATTCTACCACCGCATAGAAGTATTTCAGTCGTTTGAACTGATAATCCCTTAGTTTTTCTCTGTAAATCCTACAAGAGTGAAGACAACACCCAAATAACTTTTGTTAATGCAATGTAAAGTTGTAACTTCAGAAATAATTTGCAAACTTATCTTCTTAAAAATCATATATTACTTACACATGGGCCTAACCCATCAGATCTTATGCCTATATAAAGTCCCACTAACTTCTGTGTGACTGTGGACAGGTATGGATATAAGTTCAACTACATGGATGCCATTCCAAGACAATATACTTTCTGTAATGCTGATTAGTTAACATTTGAAAGGGCTAAGCCTCTTCTTGATAATGTAGGTACAAACTTCGGCAGCAAAAAATCTGCTCTTGTGCTTGCTAGAGAACCAAGTTTTTGAGAGGTATGATTTACATTAACTATTCAAATCTTTTGTTGTGTTTCCCATTGTGACAATTCCCAAGAATGTTAACTAAGAGTTTAAAGTTGCTAACCTAGGAAAATTCTCCAGTTCATAAATAGAGTGCATCTTGTGAATTTTCAGTTTAATTGTATCCCCTTTCTGTAACTCAGTCAATTATGGCTTTACTCATTGTTATGGGATATCACCATCTAGTGGTGAAAAGTTAACTCACGTATGTCATTTTCCAGTGTTCTTTTACTGACAAGCTATTTGCATAAACAAATATACACATATGGACATACAAAATGTAAGAACAACAATTTCATTTTTAACAATTTTTTTGTTATTATTCCCACAAACTGTCTTTATCGCACAAATTTCTTAGTTATTTGCTAAGTGGCTGGAAAAACATTAAACTTTATTAAATACTAAAGAATAGGTCTAGTATGATGCTGGAATATTTTTTGTTAGCAGCTAAGTACTCGTGGAAAAATGTCAAAACGGTCTTTCAAGCAATTTTTATTTTGAGCTAGCGTGTACATGGTATATGATGCAACAATGAGAGAGATTCAATTAAAAACAGCCTTTCAAAAAACAAGAAAGGTGGAGAAGCATTAAAAAGGATAAAATATAAGACTTCCGTAATAATATTTAAAATGCATTAAGAGCCTGGTATTTTCAAATGAGGCCTGCTAGTATTAATCATTTGTAATTTAAATTAATACCAGTCTTGCTCTGCTGCCTCCTCTGGAATACTTAATAGTTCTACAGGCCCTTGCAGCTCCTCCTCTTTCAATCTCTTCTTTCCGAACTCTGAAGGATAAATCTACAAATATACCAAACGTAAAGATCATAAGCCAACAGAACACGTACAGTACACAGCTGCAGAAAGTAAAAAATGTACGAAGCTAGGAGTTGAGAGAGTCACTTTTTTCAATGAGAAAACAGCACTGAATGGTCCAATCCTGCAAACACTTGTATATGTTAAAAAAATTAAGCACACAAATAGTTCCAGGGTCATCAGTATGACTATGTGTATGAATAAGGATAAGCAACTGTATAAGATAGTTCAAATACGGTAGTGCCTCGATTTAAACAAGGGTTGCATTCCCACGCACCGTCGCGTAACTCAAATTTCATTTAAGTCTGGGGCAGCTGTTTTCCCCCAGGTGGAATGCACGTTCTGCAACTGGATAAGCAGCAGGAACTCTTGGCGCTCCTTAAAAGGTAAGTCCTGTGGTAGGGTGGCAGTTGGGGAGGGTTAAGCCTGGCAGTTGGTTAGCGCTCCAAGGCGAGATGTGGGGGTGGAGCTGAGCTGGAGTTGCAAGCGCCGGGGGTGGTTGAATCAGGGCAGGGGCAACTGAGCTACAGCCATGCACAGGGGTGCTGAGCCAGAGTCCTGCTCAGGTGTTGAGCTGGAGCCATGCTCGGCTTTAAAATGGGGCTGGGAGGATTTGAACTAGGGCTGTACACAGGGGTTTGAACTGGGGCTGGGGGGGTTGAGCTGGAACCACGTGTGAGGGTTTGAACTGGGGCATGGTGGGGAGGGGACAGTGGGGTTTTGCCCAGAGCTGCATGCACAGTGGGGGCTGAGCCAGAGCCATACTTGAGTGGTGAGCCAGCAGGGGGTTTGAGCCGGAAGCGCACATGAGGGGTTGTGAGCCAGAGCAGGGCACGGGGTGAGCTGGAGCCGTGCACAGGTGGTGAGCGGGGGTCGGAGTTGAACCAGGGCTGCGCAGGTCCGTGAGGAGCAGGATTTTGAGTTGCACTTAATGTGTTAATGCAAGTTGAAACACAACTCAAAACTGCGCATTTCAAGGGTCTACTGTACATACAAAACAATGTTAACTTGTGATTACAGAATTAAAGTGATGCAATTAACTTGGAATCAATTGCCCCCCCCAAAAAAAATAAATAGTTTCATTTACTATACATGAGCTCAATTCCCCTGTCAGTTTTATAAGTTTGATTGTATAAAGGCCCTGAATATGACTGCTGACTTATTCAGGCATAACTTTATACCCTCACACAGATCTTTTTATAGAAATTGACTGGACTTCACTCAGGTTCAGGGGGTCTAACCACACAGCTCAGTTTGCAGGAATGGAGTCATATTTATTTTTCGCTCTATTTTTCCTGCTGCGATAAAGACTCATACAAAAAAAAAGGGAGGGGGGGCGCAACTTACGGAACAACAGAAGCAGGGGAACACGGAATACAAAGCAATCATGCCAAAAACATTAGAAAAATACATCTTTGTAACCCATCACTTATTTCACTCTTGTATTACTGGCAAAAGGAACAAAAGTCAGACAGAAGAGTAAGTAGATTATGGGACGTTTAGCCAAGACAGCATTAAGGACTCAACAAATTTATCTCATTCAGTTTATTACGTAAAGCAGCATTTCCCAAAGTGTGGTCCAGGGCCCAGTACCGGTCCTTGGAAAAACAATACTGGTCCTTAGAAAAATATACAAATTATCACGCACAATCCTATTAATTTGGTACGTTTAGTATTTTCCCCATGTAATTATGGTAATAACAATAAGTTAGGCACTTAAGATTTATATTATTATGTACTATTATTATTGTAAACAAACAGTGAAAATTTATTCATTTTACATTCATTTTGTTTTATATGCATTTATATTTTTGGGCCGCAAAAAAGGGTATTGAAAAAAATTGGGTTCCACTTATATAAAGTTTGGGAATCCCTTATGCAAAGAATAGTACAATCGGATCAATTCTTTCGGTAGCAAACATGAAATACATTTGAGAAGGAGAATGTAAAAACCCTTAACAAAAGAACACAGACAACCATTCTGCTACCTCAAAGCCAAATAATAAAGAAGACCAAAGAGGCTCAGACAGCCTAACTTTCAGCACTCTAAACCCATGCTGCAATTGTACAAAATTCTTCTGTTGTATGTAGAAAAATACTTCCCAAAAGTAAATAATATAATGAATTTAAATAGTAAATGATCAGATGAAAGCAAACTTCACTATAGCTGTTTCAATTGTACATCTTTGTGAAATCAATCTTCTCACCCAGGGCAACTTTCTAGTTTTCTAAAACCATTTTAAAGAAATTAAGCATTAGAACTGCATGTTGCTTTTGCACACAGGGCTTGATTCTACTCCTGTTAGAGTCAACTGAAGTGTTGCCACTAAATTCAGCGGGAACAGGACCAAGATCAGTTTCACATATAAAAATTACACTATCTCATCTTACCGTCCTACATGAATATCCATTAATGGATGGGAGAATGAGGAGCTATAGCCCACATTTATTTTATAAAGGACCAATAGAAATCAATTGAATAGGGAGAGGAGAAAGAAAAACAGCATCAGAAACGGAGCAGAGAAGCAACTAGATGAAATCAAAATAAACTTGCATTTGTATTTTCAAACAATTCTTACCTTAACAGAAAATATAACACCCCCTTTAGGTATGAAAGAATTAAACAGAGCCAATAGGTCTTTGGCCTTCAACCGATCCCAGTCCATATTGCAAACTGCCAATCTATTTGTGATCTACATTGAAGAAAGAGAAAAGAAAAGTATATTATAACAAGATTTTGTTTGCTGACTGCTAAGAAAAACGTTATTTTCCAAGTCTGAGAGGTAGCCATGTTAGTTTGTATCTGCAAAAAAACAATGAGCAGCCTAATGGATTTGGCGTAAGTATTTGTCTATAAAAACTACTTGCTCAGAGTGGAAATCCAAGTGTGTGCACCCATTTGTGTACACACACACACACACACACACACACACACACACACACACACACACACACACACACACACACCCCTCTCTCTCTCTCTCTCTCTGTCAAGTGGAGGACTGGTGTTAATGAATCAGGGTAGATGTGGCTCACTCTTAGCAGCTCACGGGGAGGTGTGAGTACCTACAGAAGGAAAACCGGCTTTGCAATTAGATAACATTAAGCCCTTATTCAGTCCTAATTTGATTGTTAAATTTGCAGATTTCTTCTTTCTTCAGTTACTGTCCTTTGAAGTCACACTGTGTATTGAACTTTAGAGAAAAGCATAAGAATGGCATCTCCCACATCACTTTTCTAGTCATAGATGATACAGTGGTTCTTAAGCAGTGACTACAGGGCAAACAGAAACGTTCAGTAAATAGGTTTTGCTATTTTACAAACATATAATCTATTGTCTGATGACTTGACTTTCCTAGAGTTCACCTACTGTTTCAGACAACAGAACCACAGACAGCTTCTACTGCTTCTTACCCACAGCTCTAATTCTTTTAAATTTCTCTAATTTAAAATGTGAATTTTCACTTACCTGTCATGAATGAATGCCTGTAAAGGGTTAACCCTCAGGTGAGTCTCTGTGGGGGGCAGCCAGTAAGCCAATGGGGAGAGAGGAAACTTTTTCTAAATAGGAAAAAATGAAGACTAAGGGGTCTGGGTTCTGCGATTGGAACAAGGACAGACAAAAAATGCTAAGGAATCCAGTAAATACACTGGCGACATCCTAATGAGAGCATGGATGTGTAAGTATGAAGACAACGTTTAGTTAAATGCCTTCAGGTTATTTTCTTTGGATTTGGTGTGGGACTATACTCAAGCTGGTTGATGATTGTTTTCCCCTGTACTCTGTAACTTCAGAACTGAATCCCAGGGAGGTAATTCTCTCTGCTCTAATATCAGCAATCCTTAGGTGCTTTAACTACACCTAGCAGCTAAGTATGCTTGTTTATTTTCTTGGTATTTTCCCATCTTTTGCTTTGTGAATAATTTTTTCTTTAAAGATAACTATTTTCTGTGTCCTAGAGAAGTGTCTGTGGAAACACCTTCCTAAAACAAGGTCAGCTATTCGATTATAGCTCTTTGTTTCCAAACTAACTCTGAAGGAAAGGGTGAGTTTGGGGTTACTGCACAAGAAGATATCCAAGTGTCTTCCTGAGTTTTAAAGTGAGCTTTATCACTTGGTGGTGGCACTCATTACCAAGGCATTTTTAAGGTTTTTGCAGGCCCCCACTTTCTGCACTCGGAGTGTCAGACTGGGAAAGCAGCTGTGACATACTCAAACAACTTCTGCAGGGCTAAAAGAAAACTCATCCCCTACTGACAAAAGTTGACAAGAATAGGTCTGGCCCCGCCCCACCTGCAAGCAATGTTGGAAAAATTTTTAAATGCAAAGCACACAATACACAAAATTGTTTTCAGCACCATTACAGAAAGCTTCATGACCAGTCCAACAAGCAGCAGAAGCACTGGGGATATCTGCATTTGATGACAGACATTACAAGCAAACGTGAAAGGCTGCTTTTGGAACTGTAACTTTTAAAAACTAAAACCTAAAGATCTGGTAAGTGGCCTAGAACAGTGACACTCAACCTTTCCAGACTACTGTCCCCCTTTCAGGAGCCTAATTTGTCTCACATACCCACAAGTTATTCCTCACTTAAAAACTCATGGCTTTGCACAATAAAACTTGAGAATAAAAAAAAAGGCATTCCAGCACCACATTATAAAAAAATAGCTGACTATTCCATTTTTGCCATTAATTAGAAAATCAACTGGAATATAAATGCTGTACTTACATTTCAGTCTATAGTAAAAACAAATCATTGTCGGTATGAAATTTTAGTTTATACTGCCCCTACTAATGCTTCTTAAGTAGCCTGTTGTAACACTGTGCAGATATCTAGAATGCCTTTGTGTATCATCAGGGGACAGAAGTACCCCTTACTGAGAACCACTTGCCTAGAGCAGACGTCCACACACTCAGGGTACATCTACACTAGCCGGCTACTTTGAAGTAGCCGGCACAACGTCGAAATAGCATGCGTCGCATCTATACACACCGTGCGTTATTTCGATGTTGAAATTGACGTGAGGCGCCGATACATCGAAATCGCTATTCCAATCCAAAAATGGGAATAGTGCCCTACTTCAACGTTCGACGTTAAAGTAGGGCGTGCATAAACGATCTGCATCCCACTACGTCGAAATAGCGGGGTCCTCCATGGCAGCCATCAGCTGAGGGGTTGAGACACATTCTGTCCAGCCCCTGCAGGGCTCTATGGTCACCCTGTACAGCAGCCCTAAGCCCAGGGCTTCTGGTTGCTGCTGCTGCTGCTGCTGCAGCAGCAGCTGGGGGTCCATGCTGCGTGCACAGGGTCTGCAACCGGTTGTTGGCTCTGCGGACCCCGTGCTGTGCAGGCTGAGTGTGTCTGGGGGCGGGGGGGGGGGGAGCCTTTAAAGGGGCGGCTTGCTGTTGCCCCAGAAGGGCTAGTCTGCCCTGTGACCCTGTCCGCAGGCTTTCCTAGCCCCCTTATTCTGATTGGGGCTGCTTTTGTGTGTAGACGTTCCCCTGAGGGGCCCATTTCGATGCAGTGCTTTCCTACCAGCCCTGGAGGATGTGTGGATGCTACACATCGAAATAGCTTGTTTCAATTTTGCTACGTTGTAATAAGCTATTTCGATGTAGCGTCCCAATGTAGATGTAGCTGCAGAGAAAGCTTCCAGCACACTAACGCTGAACAGCAATATTAACACAGTTAGAATGATTAAAGGACATGTAACCAGTAAATAGTTTTAATGTAGATCCTAAAGCAGATTCTGTGTCATAGTGCCTGTCCCACCAGCTCCTCCACAGCCATGGGACTGCTCCTGCCCACCACAGGAATTAACAAAGGGCAGTTAACTAGTAAGCATACTGGCAAGCCTCATGCTCAACAGTTAACTGTTTCACACGCCTAACGGTGAACAGAGTTTTAAATGCCATTGAAATAACTTCAAGTCCATAACTGAACAACATGAAACACCTTTTCCAGCAAATGACTAAGACCATTATCATCAAGAGATGCAGAAATTAAATGAACAGATGCATCCCTCATTAGCACTCAATTTTCATTCTTTGGAAGCCTTGTCTGTTTCAAAGGAAGGAATACTTTGAACTCACAGGAAGTTAGTAGGGCTGTGAATTAATCACAGTTAACCCCTGCCATTATCTGAAAACAAAATTAACATGTCTGATTGGGAAGAGACACATCAGCTGCAGAGGGAACTGAGAGTCAACCCAAGTTTACATTTCCACAAGATCTACAAAATTGGTTGTTCATAGATGCTTACACACTCCCCCTCTCCCATGAATGACAGATTTGCTGTGTGGCAAGTGAAAATTTGCACGTTGCTTCGTTCGCAGGAAAGCAAAAGCCACTCATTGGGGACAGAAGATTTTGTCAGCAAAAATGCTGACTAACAGCACACTGACTTTTAGCAACAGACTAAAGCTAAAAGGCTGGGTAGCATAGTCATAACCTCACTTGCAGAAACCCAGTCTACCTCCAGAGGGAAGGCACATGAGAGAAGAGAGAGTTCCTATCTCAGCTCTGGCACAGAGGTGGGGACCCTGACTCACCATGCCACAACACACTCCTGTCAGACTCTCACTCTGGAGAGCAACCCCCACCCCCAGCCTCAGGCTGTCTTTCTGTCAAGGAACAAATCCTCAGTCCAGGCTCCAATGCCCCAGCCAGTCCCTCACTCTGGAAACTGACCCTCCCCTCAGCATGGCCCTCGCACCAAGGATTGATTCCACTCCGCACTGTGTCTCAGTGCCACTGGCCAGTCAGTTGCTCCAGGATATCCCATAAAGAACAGGGGGTCCGGTAAGCTCAGCCTCCCTGCACCAGCCTCCCCTCCCATGCCCTGCCACATGCTTAGTCTGTGAAGTAAAATGCATTGTCCCTAACATACAAGGGCCCTCACAGCTCAGTAAACGGAAGTCGCCCTGGCAAGCCCAGTACCAGAAACCACCTTTACAGTAGCAGCAAGACACCTCGGTCACAAGTCACTGTTTCCCTCCAACCCTGAAGGTGTGTCTACACCAGGAACTAGCTTTGAAGTAGCAAGCAAACTCTACACACATTTTCCCTTAGTTCAAAGTTAACTTCAAAGTAGGGGCCCAACTTCAAAGTCCTAACTCCATGCCCGGGAATAGAGTACTGCCCTACTTCAAAGTTTAAGTTCAAAGTAGGGTGTATAAAGACGCTCAACTTCGAAATAAGCAACTTCAAATTTATTTTTGTAGTGTAGACACAGCCTGGACGTAGATTTCTAAGATCAACTCTCTTCCTCTTTGGACAAGTGAGCCTGGCAAGCTCACAAACCCAACCCAACCACAGCAACATCAGGAATTCACCTTTCTTCTGCACAACTCACACCCCACCCCACCTCCAGAATATTGATTTTCAGAGAGAAAAAAAAAATCTTAACTGCTCAATAAGCCAAGATTCCGCTAAATTACACAGACCTGAAACATTACACATAATAAAAGCTAACCTTCTATTAACAGAGGGGAAAAAAGCCTCCTGCACAATTCATTCCACTTTAGCATACTAATATCCTGAGGTAAAAATCTTTTCTTATCCCCAACAAACACTGAGTGGACTCCTAGGTTCTAAAATTTATGTACAATGTATTATTTTTGAGTGGTCTTATGTTAAAAAAAACAAAAACAAAACCACATTTGTAAGTTCAACTTCCACGAGAAAGTGATTACACCACAGTACTTCTGAGGCAAACAAATACTATTTCTTGTTCATATTTTACACTGTAAATATTTATGATCAAAAACGGTAGCATAAAGCTAACCCTTCAGATTTTGTATTCTGTGTTGTAACTGAAATTAATATTTGAAAAGTAGAACACATCCAAAACATTAAAATGACATTGTATTATTTAACAGTGTGTTTGTGATTAATATGCTTAGCCCCTCGACAGCCATTTTGCCCTTGTGCTCATTTGACTCCGTTACAGTCATTTTATTACAATTTTTCCACTTTCAAAAACTTTACCTCATCCGCACGAGGTGCATCCATATCCAGTCCTCTCCAGGCATGTTCAATTTCTGGCTCCTTTGGAAATATTTCAGACATATCATTTTCCTCTTCATCTTCAGAACTGGTTTCAATATTTCCTTTCCCCCTAGCCAGATCAGGCCCGCTGTCTTCTTCTGACTCATCATCTTCCTCTCCTGTTTCTGCATCATCTTCCGACTCCTCTTCCTCTCCTGTTTCTGCATCATCTTCTGACTCCTCTTCCTCTCCTGTTTCTGTGTCATCTTTGGATTCTGCACAATTGAAAATATTCTTTATTTTTAGAAATGTCACCTATCAACTTTTTTCAAGTTACTTGCTCATATGCAATAATAGCTTGATTCACTGAAAATGTAAACAGATGTACAATTTATACATGTAGGGCAGTTCCCTAAGTGTATATGGTACTTTATGCAGAAATATATAATTTGGTTCCCACTGTAAGAAGCTTACAGTCTAAATTACCAAGTTATGACTGTTTCTTTTATTAAATACACACATACCCATGACACCTGGAGAGATTACACCAGGCAAAAGAAAACCATAAAAGACTGAGTCGCTGCAAAGGGGAGTCTCTTGGATTTCAATATTCCAAGTAATTAAATCCAAACAATGAATTAAACAGGAATATTGTGATCCAATGAACTTTTAATGGTAACTGACAAGGTGCTTCCAAAATCTCCTAATTCTGGAATGTATGTTCTGGGTTCACCAAGAAAATGTCACAGTGTTTTAAGTTGTCTATGCCTGGTGATTCTGTGCATATTCTTCAGATAAGATACTGGACATTGCAGGGAACAGTCCAAGGACTTGGTACTTAATGTGTGCTATACAGAGTGAGCACACCCTGCAGAGGCCTAGAAGGCAGCTCCTGTGTTTCCAGAGGCTGACGGGTTCAGGGAGCTGAGCAACAGCATGCACAGACAAAGCCAGAGTGGTGTAATGGTTCTGAATCTGAAGTACCACTGGGCAGAACCACAAACATTATGGTGCTTGCTTTGTTGCCTGCTTGCATGCCCAAGCTCTTCTTGATAAGATGCATGTGACACACCTGACTTGGATCGATGATAAAGAGAGTGCCTCCAGGAAATCAGCATATATTTGAGCAAAGCAGGAGGCACAAGACAAATTACAGCAAATGAAAGAAGACTGGTGGAAATATCAAGCAGTCAAACATCAAGATGTGGCCGTCAGATGTTATTTTAAAGCATTCTATGATGGGCTGAAGGCAGTCTATGGGCATGCATTGCTTACTGGTACACCAGTGTGGTCTGCTGATGACACCACTTCAATCACAGACAGTGCTAAAATCCTTGACCGCTAGGCTGAACATCTTCACAAAGTATTGAATCAGGCTTCAACTTTTGACAGCAGCACTCTTCATGAGATTCCTCAGTGGGCTAATGATTTACAGCTAACGATTTACAGCCATACCACCAACTCGTGATGAGATACAAAAAGTTGTTTAACAGATGAAATCTGGAAAGGCATCTGGCAGTGATGCAATTCCATTGGAAATTTATAAAGCTGCTGGTGACCAGCTGATGTACCGTCTTACCTGTTTATTTAGCGCCATTTGGGAGCACGAGCTAGTCCCCAGGACATCAAAGATGCCCTGATTGTACATACACAAAAGAAAAGGTGACTGTGCACAACAGGGCATCCCTCTGCTCTCTACAGCTGGTAAGATCCTGGCCTGGATCTTTTACAACTGACTTTTGCTATGTGTGTTCAGAAATGGCATTATTCCTGAAAGCCAGTGTGGATTTTGTCCCAGTAGAGGCACTGCTGATGATACGTACAGCCAGACAGACACAAGATAAATGTGGAGAGCAACATCAGGATCTCCATGAGAATTTCATCCAGTTGACCGTGGCGTTCGACACAGTTAACAGAAATGAGCTCTGAAAAATACTTGGGCTAATTGGCTGTCCTGAAACATTTATCAATATTGTTTGGGCTTTTCATGATAGCATGCATAGTCACGTCCTTAACAATGGACAGACATCAGCACCTTTTGAAATATCAAACAGTATAAATCAAGGGTGTATCCTTGCACCTCTTCTGTTTAACACCTAATTTTCAATAATGTGGTTAGTTGCTTTTAAGAACTGCCTGTTGGGCAAACCTGTTCAGTGCCAAACAGATGGAAGTATTTTCAATCTCCAGAGACTTCAGGCTCGCACTTATGTGGTTACTAATACTATCTGTTACTTTTCTGTTTGCTGATGACTGTGCACTGTTGGCTCATTCAGTGAAGGATACACAGGAGCTTTTTGATCACTCTGTTACTTCTGCTCACTGCTTTGGACTGACAGTGAACCTCAAGAAGACAGAAGGTATGCCTCATCCTATTTGGAAAGAGACCAGCACTCAAGTGATCAGTGCTGCAGGAAGAGTCCTTAAGGCTGTTGACAAGTTCTGCTACCTGGGAAGCATACTGACCTCTAGCATAAACATGGATCATGAAGTATCTGCTTGATTAGCCAAAGCCAGTGCTACCTTTGGAAAACTGATAAAACTCCTGTGGCACGTTCACAGTATTAAACTCCATACCAAGGTAGCAGTTCATCAGGCAGTTGTCCTGAATACCCTGTCGTATGGCTCGGAGTCATGGACAATATATTGCCACCATGTTTTGAAACCTGATCGGTTTTATATGTGCTGTCTGAGAAAGAGTGCCATGTGAATTGGTCGGACACATTTCCTAACATGGAAGTTCTGAAGCCGTGTGCAGTCATGGGCATGGAAGCAATGCTTATGAACAGGCTCTTAATCACTCTGAGTCAGTGTATCCAGGCACAGAAGATGGGATCTGTCAATCAGTCCGAGCAAGCAAGCAAGCAGGTTGTATCTTTCCTCAGATGAACAGAATCTGATTTTCAGAATGGTGTCTCAAAGACACAGTACACCAAAAGGAGATTCTCCCTTACTTCAAATAATTGGGTGGATATCTGTGTTTCTCAAGCAGAGGAATCAGAATTGTATACTACTACAACTACAAAGCATCATGACTACTCCATGCAAATGTTCCAAAATATTTTGAACGTTGTAATTTTTAACTTCGTCATGTCTCAACGTCAGGACAGTTTTAACCCTAAAAAAGAGAAAACATTCAAACATAGGACATTACACCAAAACTGATGAATTTCAAGTCCTGAAATATATCTGCAGCGAATAAAAATGATTCTAACAATTCTAATCTCATTCTAAAACATATGCATTTTCTGTCCTTTTTTAAAGTTTGTTTTTCCCTCTCTGTGATGAACTAATGATCGCTACTAGTCCTCTTTTGAAACAACATTCTTCCCCCATGTAAAAGCCTAAAACTGCAAACACAAATGTTAAAACTGCTCACATGTTAAAGCAATTTTGGTTTCAAGAATTAGGCCTCATTTTTTCCTCATTCTGTGGCAAATGTATTGACAGTTGTCTTTACCGTTTTATTCCTTCAAAATATCATAACAAATATAAAACAGCTTTACCATTGTCCTTGTTTAAAAATTAGTCTCTCCCAGAAGATGAAACTGCAGATAAAGAAGTTACTTAAAAGCTGCAAAAACAAGACTAGTTGTTCAAATGATCACGCAAGTTGGCCTCATATGAGGTACAGATTGAACCTCCCTAGTCTGGCACTCACAGGACCTGACTGGTTCTGAACCAGAAAATTTGCCAGATCATATGAGGTTAATACCATCTAGTCACATTACCAATATTTCCATGGTTTACTGGCCTCTTAGGAAACATTTAGGGTTAAAATTAGAGTTGAATAACAGTATAGAACACCAACAGCCAGGACTGGTGGCAGTAAACAAACTTTTCCCATGATCTCATAACTTGGCCACACCCATGGTAAGTGGTCACATGGCTAAATAAAAGTATGCGGGATGTTGCTGGACAAGGGAGTGCCAGAATGGTTTCAATATGTACAACCTCACACACATTGTCTGACATTGCAAAAAATAGTACTTCTTTTTTTTTTTTTAAATATAGCACGGTCCTTAAATTTAACAAACCTGAGTCAGTTTTCTTTTCCTCTAAAAGAAACTTGGTTTTGGAACCCATGACCGATTTAGTAGTACTCGCTTTTAAAGTTTCTTGTTTCCTCAGTGATGAATCTAAGCTCACCAATGTTTGTTTATTTTCCCCTTTCCATACAAGTTCTTTATCATGCTGTGTAGGATCAGTTTCTACATTCACTTTCTCACAGTCCTTTTTCAACTTTGAGCTACTTGAGCTGGTAAGCAGAGTGACATTTTTCTGTCCATTTTCAGAGCTATCAGATTTTGAAGGAGCTCCCGTTTCCTGCTTAACTACTTTGCTTTCCCCTTCAGTAGGTTTGTCAGGCAGTTTCCCAGAGTCTACACCTCCTTTAGATTTTGACTTTTTTTTCTTCTTCATTTTCTTTCCAGCAAACACATCAGTGTCAACTCCTGAAAGATCAGAGTCTGAATCTGAAAGATCATAAAATCGTTTCAGATCCTCTGTAGAGCTGTGGTTAATAGGACGGCCTCTTTTATCAATAGTGTATTTCAACTTAAACTTCTTGTCATGAAACATAGCCCGAAATCTTTTATCAATCTTGATTTTGCATTCTTTTTCTGGCATTTCCCAAAATCTAGGGTCTTTTGTAACATGGCTAAACCGCTGATCACTTGTCAGTTCCTTCATGGATGCCATTTTTTGGTCAATTTTGGATCAGAATTTGAAAAACCTAAAATATAAAAATAATGTGTTTCTTTATAAATGCTTAATAGTAGAAACATTAACATTAAATCTTACTTTAATGCATATTACTAAAATAAGTTACATAATTGTTAAAAAGTAACACAGCACACAATATTCACCAACTTCCGTATTTCTGGAAGTCAGGAAGAAAAGAAGCAAAGAAGCAAGCCTCGAGGAGAAGGAAAAATACCCCCATTTTAAAAGACCATAATTCATAATGGGGATGTTAAGACCATTTATCGGTTAGATGATAGGTTAAAATTGTTAACTGGTTATGTGCTAAGTCCCACTGCCTGCTCTCACTGCTCCAATGCCACAGGGTTCCATCCCCAGGCCTTCTCCAGCCTGTCCATAATGTGGCAAGGGTCAGTTAACCAGGAAGCCTCATGATTACAGGTATGCTTACTGGTTAAACAGTTAACATCCCTAATTCAAAATAACAACAACAATAATAAATAACAAAAGAGTTAAAAGAAATTTCAAGTTCTATGTTCAGGTCGCTATGCCAGATTTTGTCCTTTTCCAGTATTGTTTTCCTTATTATTTAGGTCTGACTATTATTTTTAGTGGTAAGAATACTACAGTCTACTTTTTAAATATATCTGTTAGTCTATAAGGTGCCACAAGACTAACACGATTATGACTCTGATACTTTTTAAATAAATATGCAAAGTTATTTATAGCACATTTTAAAAAGAAAACAATGTTTGTGTGTAGTAAGCACTCTGAAGTAAGTAAATGTGATTCTATTTAAACTACCTTACTGACACATGTTCTGTAGTTCGAATGGGAGCACTCCCAGAAGTAAACTAGACGACAACAGAGTACAGTATCTAGTTGCAGAATTAAAAATTTATAACTATCCTGTTTCACCAGCTTCCTTCTATGTAATTCCCCCCTGCCCTCTTATAGCTCACTGTCTGTGAGAATAACAATAATTAGACAAATAGGATTACTGAAGAACACTGGTACTGAATACCTCCCTAACAAATGTATGAAGTCTTGTGAAATAGGGTTACCATATTCAAACTTCAATACACTTCAACAATAAACTGCAGAATTACAATTCATTTGAAGATTTGACACCATCAGTTTATGGCTGAACAAAGAATGGAAATGGTTGGCCAACTACAAAAGCAATTTCTCCACTCCGCCACAACAGCCGCCGGGAATGGGCCACATCCTCCCTGACTGAATTGAACTCGTTAACTCTGGCCTTCCTCTTGAATGGAGACTTGCTTCTTTTCATGTGCCCGTACATTTGGACCTGCCCCTGGAATTGCCACACCATGCATCTGATCAAGTGGGTCTTTACCCACAAAAGCATATGCTCTAATACATCTTGTTAGCATATAAGGTGCAACAGGACTTCTCGTTTTTTGGGAGATATTGATGATCTGTACCAGTACCTACCACCTCATGCTGTATTAATGTGTTATAGTATATATGCTACATTAATACAATGTGTGTTGGTAGATACTCATACAGATACCCTCCTTCTCAGGGTGTCCTCTTTTTTGAAACTTCAAATATGGTAAACATGTGAAAAGTACTCAAGCAGCTAACCCTCTCTCCTATGTTCAACACCAACTCCAAGTTCCCACACATGCAATGCAGGAAATTGACTTTTTAAAAGTCTGCAACCACAAATGAGATAGTGTTCATCATTAGACTTCATTTGCAGAGTTGATATAACAGGACATTAGAAAGACAAGTAAGTCCACTGAGGCCTGGGACACTTGCAGCTTTTGAGGACCTTAGCCATAATAAAAATAAAAAATGAAGCACATGAAATAAAAAAGCACTCAAAAAGAGAGTGAGATATACTTTGAATATTAACAACCTAAAACCTTTTTCTGTACAAATGCACTAATTACGGAGGGAGATATATCAAAACAAGCTGCAAAACTTATCAAATGCCAAAAAATTAACATGGGTCTAAATCTGAGGCCCCCTTTTGCATTTGAGACTAAAACCAAATTTGGTCTCCTGCCCCCCAGTGGTCCTGGAAGAGGCAATATCTTTTATTGGACCAATGTTTACTGGTGAGAGAGTAGCTGGGCAGAGCCAAGGCTCATTTCTCTCACTTCCAGGCCATCTACAACACCAGAAGGATGCTGGACCAAGGGGGGCGCTACAACTGTGAGGTCTATTTCGCTCCTCACTCGCATAATGCATCCTGGCAGAGCTCCTCTGGGTGGCATCGACTGGGTCCCTGGATGGCTTTGAAAAGCAGTGGGTGCTATCGGAAGCTCTCTGCTCCGTGTCCCCTTCTGGGTTGCTTGTTTTAAACCTGTGACCTGAGCTCCCGGGCTCCTGTTTTCTTATTAGCTCCCCAAGAAATCGGTGGGGTCCTGGGTCCAGTAGCCCTCCCACGAGGCTGAGGGAGAGGCCTTTGCACTGGGCCTGTCCGCTCTGCAGCATCCAAACAGTCGCTCCGAGGTTGGTCCCATTGAAAATCAGGTACCGCCTCACGCGCCCCCCTCCTGGTGTCTGCGCTCACTATGGCAGCCCCCGGCTCCCGCTCATCAGCCTGGCACGTTCGGGGCAGCGAAACCCGCAGCAGCAGAGGGCTCGCCAGGCACCTCCCCGGAGATGCGTCCCGGTAACACCGCCGATCGCAGCCCGGCCGAGGCACCATCCGGCCAGTACATCTGCGGCGCGGACGGGGCTGTGCCGGTCCCGCAGAGCCGCACAGCCAAACACCGACTATGCCCCACTCTCAGGCCCAAGCGGGGTGTGCGGGGATCTGACTCTGTCCGCTAGTCAGAGGGACGGGGAGGCCTCGGGCTGCCGCTCCCCCACCCTGGGCCTCTCCGCGGCCAGAGAAGGGGGGGTGGTTCTCCCTCCTACCCGGGGACCTTCTAAACGGGGGAGCTAACTCAACGGCCGGCTCTACGTCACTCACCTGGGCCGCCGCTCTCGCGGACACGGGGCCACGCGCGCTGACAGGCGGCGAGTACAAATGCACGAGACGGACAAAAGCAAAAACAAGCCACAACTCCACGCGGCCGAAAAGCACTCGTGAATCGAACTTGTACGCGTGCGCAGTGACCTCTTGCACGCGCCCCCGGCAGAGGAAAGGCGCGTGCGTGGTGATGACTGCGGCACCACCACCATTGGTTGCGGGCCGGCTCTCCGCGACGGAGGAGGTGGTGTTTCGCGCATGCGCAGTGTTTGCTGTTCGGACGCTAGTAACCGAGCGAGCCAGTATCCATTACTTCGCCCCTTTATGGGGGCCGCTGCTCTGCTCTGGGGGTCCCGACCCCGTCTCTTGAGGCCCGGCTGGTGCCGTCGCTTCTCGGCGGCGTCCGGGGCAGTTGCAGCACCCGCCTCGCCCGGCGCCCGGAGCCCCTTTGACCGGGGGCTGAAGCGGAAGCAGAAGAACTGGGCGGCGCTGCAGCCCGAGCGCGCCAAGTATGAGTACCTGAGGGAGGAGGTGAGACCCGGATCCCGCCGAGCGGCTTCGGGGCCTTCCCGCTCCTGTGCGGGGATGGGGAGGGGGAGGCGCAGAGAGGAGATGGAGCCCGGCTCTGTCCGACGGCCAAAGGGGCCGGAGACTTCAGGCGGCCGCTCCCTGCCCCGACCTGCGCCTGCCAGTGCCCGGGGAGCGAGGAGATTCTCCTTCCCCCCCATCGCCCGCGGGAGGTGGGTCCTGTTCCCTCCCCATCTGCTGCGGGTGGGACCTGGGCCCCGCAGATGTGTTCTCAACAAGGCGCCTTTCTGACCTATGGGCGTGTTTGCTGTTGCCAGAGGGGGAAGATGATTAGAGCAGGGCGGCCCTTACCCGTACACAGGTGTGGGTACATATGCAGCTCCACACATAACAAAAAGTCCTGCGGCACCTTAGAGACTAGCACCTGTATTAGGTCCGGAGCTTGTGTGGGCAAAACTCACTTCCACCGATGAGGGTTTTTTTTCATTGGAAGAAGTGGGCTTTGCCCAGGAAAGCTCATGGCCTAATACATGTATTAATCTTTAAGGTGCCATAGGACTGCTTGTTATTTGTAAAGCCACAGACCTAATACGGCTGCTACAGCTCTGAGACTATAATATGCAGCTGTATGGGTGACCCGTACCTGAAAACGTGGGGTACCCTTGAGTCTTAATGTACTCCTACTGTTTCTTCCCCAGAAGATCTAATAATCTTAAAAAGTCAGAAAACGCTTTCCGGTGCTATTAGCAGAACACTGAACCCATGAAAGAGCCATTCAAAGTAGTAATGAAGCCATTTAACAGGCATTTTCCAAAATTCTGCCCCTCCCCCCTCTGAATTTACTGTGTTGTTCTTCAGGACTTTAGTATAAATTTGCTTTAACAAAACAAAAAGCAGTCTAGTAGCACTTTAAAGACTAGCAAAATATTTATAAATTATTTTGCTAGTCTTTAAAGTGCTACTTGACTGCTTTTTGTTTTGATAATATATAGACTAGCATGGCTCCCTCTCTGTTACTATTTGCTTTAACAGTATTTCATTAATGTGTTGCTTAAGATTTCACAAGCTGCCATCAGCCATAGGGCCACCAGTTTAATAGTACTGTGAAAGGCAGGGGTAAGCAAAACACAGCTCCTCAGCCAGGTTCAGCCCTCCAAGCGTTTTAATCCCTGCTGCAAGAGGTGGGAGAGACAGCCAAAGGGAGCTGAAATATTTTGTTGTGGAGGGGGCACAGTTTCTAAGATCCCGTTGACCAGTTTCCAGCCAATAGGAGCAGAGAGTTTTTGCTGGGGTTGGGGGCACCACCCAGAGTCCTTCTTGTGCAGTGCAAAGAGAAACATAATATTGAGTCTGTTCTGGTCTGGATATGGTCTGAAGAAGTGGGTCTGTCCCACGAAAGCTCACCTAATAAACTATTTTGCTAGTCTTTAAAGTGCTACTTGACTGCTTTCTGTTTTGATGGAATAGCCAGTGTGCCAGGATTGCTGGCAGGTAGGGAAGCCTGCCTCAGAATGTTTTGCTGGCCAGGAGCTGCTTAAGTAAGCAGCTCCTGGGCAGAGCCTGACCCTGGCTCCTTACTCCAACTCCTTGCACCCACTCTGTGTCTTTCCTGCAGATCAGAATACCCCTCTGCACCCATCCCCCTGCCAGACCTTGCACCCCAATATCCTGCACCAGATCACAGCCCCCTCCTTCAGCCAAACTCTCTCTGATCCTGCACCTGAGTCCCCTGCTTCAAGCTCCCTTCTGCATCCAACCTCCATCCCAGATCGCGCAACCCCTCCAAAGATAAGTGCAGCCCGTCAACACTTACCAAAATCTTGGTGTGACCCTCCCCAGGAAAAATTGTTGCCCACACCTGGTATAAGGCTCCGTAAATCCTGTGGATGTCCTTGGATCAGAGTATAAATTGGGTGCTTGAAACTGGTTTATAAACTGGTTGGTTATTTTGGGAATGTGTGCCCTCTGGCCTGAGTGTGTCACTGTGGTAATGGATAGATGGGGGAAGGAGTAATGAAAATGCTGTTAGTAGCTATGTAGGAGGAAAGGAAATAAAGTGAAATGCCTTTTCAGCTTTTCTGGACTTTTGTAAACATACAACATTTATTTCTCAGGGGTTAGAGAGCATCAGTATACAACTTGATTTATACCAGTAGTGGGCAAACTGCAACACATTAGGGTAATCCGATTGTGGGCCATAAGATATTTTGCTGATGTTGACTGTTCGCAGGCACTTCCATCTACAGTTTCTGGTGTCTGCGGTTTACGAGTGCTGGACAATGGAAACTGCGGAGGTGGTGTCTGCTGATGAGGGGTTGGCAGGGATGTTCTGGCTGTCATTTCCTGCATTGCCTGAATTTTAATGATCATATGCATCTCTCTTCTCCAGGTGGTGAAGGGCATTAGTGTAAGGTGTTCAGTGTCCAGTTTTGCACCACCTGGTTCTCCCCTTTCTGGCCAAAGACAGAAACTTCTCCTTAGTCTGCTGGCATTAAGTGTGGGGGGGAGATGTTTTAGAGTGTAGTATTCCTTCTTTTCAGGATCCGTGGTGGTTACACTCAAGGTGGTAGGCTCCCAGATAAGTAAAGCATCCAATTCATAAAAGGCATTAAATCAAACAGGTAACCCAAAATCTCATTTTCCTTCATCTTCTGTATTCCTTCCTTAGCTCTTTCCCCTTTTGCAAGGCACTGTGACTTTTACCAGGAGAATCAGTTTTGCTCTTTCCTTTGCCAGGTTGTTGTTAATATATTTGTTACCATAGGAGTAATGCGAGGTGGACGTCTGATAGCTTTGACTCCTGAGGAGCATAGTTTGAAAGTGTTACCAGCAGGTTGCTCCTGAAGGGAATATTGCATTGTGTGATTGTATGTTAGTACAGATGTGCGTATGTCCACACTGCTACTGAATTATATGAGCAAAGGGCTTTGCTCCTGAGAAGGAGCAAAACTATGCGAGAAGAAGTGGAGGGATTATGCTGGTAAGTAACAAAATTAAGAATGGATGCATGCATGGCTGTACTGAAAAAAGTGTGAGCTTCTCTGGGACAACTTTGTAGAGTAGACCCAGGCCTAGGATTATCTGATTGACTCTCTGACAACTCCTTCCCTTTTGTCCCCACCCTGCACTGCCAAGCAAAAGAATCTCCTACCTTCAGGTGGTTAATTCTTGTATATAATGTCTACATCTTAAGTTCTTGCAATTCTCTAGGTTGGTGGCAGAGTAGCGGACCGGGTGTTTGACATAGCCAGGTAAGTTAAAGATCTTGAGAGAGAGAGAGATCCAATCTCTTTGAATCCTGGAACTGAACCAACTAAAAGCATAAGTTACAGTAGATTCTTATACTATTTCTATCTGAGTCATCTTTTCTTATATTTTTTTCCTCTACTACTGTGTTGTATGAGCTTCTTATTTGGGGAAAGTCAATGAGTGGAATATTCAGGAAAATTGTGAACTGGACTATGGATAGAATACTGTCAAATGTATAAAAAAGTATTTTTACTGTGATCTTTGTTACAGTAATGGCAGGTCTCATTTATGTTAATCACTTTCAAAGACGTTAGAATTATTGTGTGCCTTCAGTAAAAAATCAGTTCTCAGGAGTTGCAGTATTTCTATAATAACAGAGCTGGCAAATTTATGAGACTCCCACTATCCACAGGTTATTAGAGAAGCTGAGAGCGATCCAGGAGCAACATCTTAGTATAGGTCTAGTCTCTTTTTGCTGTTTTGTGGGGTTGGAGCAGTGAGGAGGGCATAAAGGATAAATGGGGAAATTGGTGTGATTGCTGTGAGAGTGCTATTTGGCTGCTATATAAAGGGGAACTGTCTCAATCTGTGGCTATTGTGTCTAAGGCTGTATCTACACTACGAGATAAATTTGAATTCATTAATATAGATTCTATCGGAGAGGTAGCTGTGTTAGTCTGTATCTTTGAGAGCAACAAGAAGTCCTGTGGTACCTTACAGACATTTTGGAGCATAAGCTTTCGTGGGCGAAGACCTGCTTCGTCAGACCTACTTATGCTCCAAAATATCTGTTGGTCTGTAAGGTGCTACAGGACTTCTTGTTGTTAATACAGATTTTGTAATTCTGGAATTTATAAATTCGAATTTGATCATGTTCACTTCCTACATGCTCCACACAAAGTCAACTCGTTGCTGCCACACTCAAATTGGCTAACATTGACTGTTGTGGGAACCTATATCCCTCATCCCCATAGCATTCAGGGTATGCTCGCTGGTCTTTGACATCATCTTCCCACATGGCATTTTCCTCATTCCCCTCCCAGTCCCTGAAAATATGCTGATCCCTGGAAATAATGCAGTTACCCTCAAAGTTAGAAGAAAGAGAATAAAAAAAAAATCTAGGGAAAAAAGAATTTTTAGTTTTCCGCCATGTTGCATTGCCAACACGGTGCCACAACTGCATTCTCAATTGGCCATCCACTGAGTGTCCCACCTCCCGTCATTGCATGTGGGGCCTGGACTGTATCTTAAAGTAAGAGGAAAGAGGATAGAAAAGTGTAGGAAAAAAGAATATTTAGTTTCCTCATTATTATGTTGGTATTGGGGAGAGTCTTTGGCTTTCCGGTGCACTATAAGGCTTCCATGCAACAACTGTGTTCTCAAATAGCAATCCACTGAGTATTCCACGTCCCATCATTGCGTGTGATCCCCGAAAATAATGCAGGGGCACAGACTGTATTGTAAAGTTAGAAGGAAAGTGTGGGGAAAAAAGAATTTTTGACTTTCCCCTTCACTACACAGACATTGCCAACATGGTCAATGTCAATGATATAGCATACTGTGAACTTATCACACAAACAGGAATCTCAACTGGCCCCTCCCCACCCTGTGTTTGAGTGGGTCAAGACATGAAAACATATAGCAGATATTAACAAAAATATTTTATAACTGAAATATAAAACCAGAAAGTATCTGCAGTGGACAGCCTGCTCCTGAAAATATTTTTGGTGGGGTATGGGTGGGTGCTGTGGTCTGTGGCTGCTGAAGTATTCCCCCCCACCCCCCCCATGTGTCTTAGCCACTGGGGCAAACTTGCCCCCGCCGGCAGCAAGCCCCATGTCTCTGATGGGGAAGACTTGCCCACCACAGCAGGAAGACCCCGTGTATCTTAGCATCCAGGGGGAGATTTCTCCACAGTGGCAGCAAGTCCCCAAATATCTTAGCCACTGGAGGAGACTTCCCCACATTGGCAGCAAACCCCCCCAGTATCTTAGTCACCGGGGGAAACTTCCTCACAGTGGCAGCAAACCCCTGAGTATCTTTCCCACCTTTGGAGCCCTAAGCATGCACAATTTGACATGTTGCTGCGTGGAAACCTGGTCAGCACTGAACACCAGGCACATCCTTTTATTGAATTGGGGACTACCCACGCAATGTGGCAGAGTGCGAGAAAGACCCAGACTGCATGGCACTTGTGGGGGAGGGAAGGGGGTTTGCACACAAATGTAAACCGCTGAGAAGAAGTTTCTTGGCATGTTACGCAAGCATGACCCCCACACCAGCATTGTTGCCATAAGGTGTGGTGAGGCCACGCAGAAAAAAATATAACAGATGTAGAGACAGCACCACAAACTCCCTGCAGGGGTTATTTGGATAGGTAGATTCTCTCTCTCAGTGCTGATAGCAAAGAAAGAAAGACATTTCTTAGGCTCTCATACAAACATGAGCCCACAGCCAAAGGCTTGCTGCTCACGCTTGAAAATTCATGGTCTTCCTGTTACTGGAGAGTGGTGACCAGAGCAGAGCAGTGAGGGGCATTGTGGGTTACATACAGGACACCTGTGGAGGCTAATAAATTTGATTTTAAGATATGGTGCTTCCACGCTGGCCTTTAATCAAACTTCAGAATTCAAGCTTGACTCTATACCTGTCAGGTAACTTTGATTTTGTAATCTCGAGATTAATGCACCCTATGTCGAGCAAGTGATGTTTACAGTGAAGACAGTCACCTGGTGATATCGAGCTAACTGCTTTAAATTTGAATTTATCTCATAGTGTATATGCAGCCTAAAAGTGAATGCCCCTCCCACACAATCTCCCTTTCATCCCTCTTCTATTGCCAGGAGAAAGAGGACTTTGCTGCAAAGTTTGGGAGAGCGGGGCAGTACAATACCGTGCTAAGTGTAAACTAGTAAAAGGAAAAGTTTTGTGAGATTTTTTTAAAGGTAATATAAGTATTTCTATGTTTCATTGAAGTTACGATGGATAAAAGCTGCATTTATTTTCTGAATACTAAAGTTTCAAAGCTGTATTAGGTACATGTTCAGTTGTAAACTTTTGAAAGAATACCCGCAGCATTTTGTTTAGAATTATGAACATTTCAGAGTTGTAAACAACCAAAGGTCTCAAGGGCTACGTCTACACTTGCATTACTCTTTCAAAAGAGTAATGCAAATGAGGGGAATCTAAAATGCAAATGAAGTGCTGATTTACATCTCAGACTTCATTTGCATAATCTCTTTTCAAAAGAGATTCTTCTGAAAGAACCAAAAGCTGTGTAGATGGGGCGCTTTTGAAAATGCACCCCAACTTCAAAAGAACCCTTCTTCCTATTTTTTTTCAGGAAGAAGGGCTCTTTCAAATACAGAGTATATTTTTGACAGAACCGCATCTACACAGCTTCCCTCCCCCCCTGCCCAAAAGAATCTCTTTGGAAAAGAAATTATGCAGATTAAGTGTGATGTAAATCAGCACTTCATTTGCATTTTTGATTTCCCTCATTTGTTTTCCTCTTCAAAAGAGAAATGCAAGTGTAGACACAGCCAAGAGGTTTGTAACTCTTAAGATTCTAGGGTAGTAGCAGTGAAACTGAACATCTTGTAACCAGTCCTTTGCTGCTATATCACAAAGCTGTGAGCACTAGCAGAGGCAGTACAGCTAGGACTGCCAATTGAGGAAGTCAGCGCTACATGGATTTACAAGGTTCACAAATTTTAATTCTCCAGAGGTTAATGACTTTTGCTTATGGTCACATATTTTGGAAGCAAATGTCTTATTCTACAGATGCTTGAATTAGACAAACCCTTTTCATAACTTTTATGGTCTGTATAAGGAGAACATAAAATGAATTTGCATATTTTTATTTTCTAGAATAAATGTTGCAAGAAAACATACACGTGAAGCCATAAATGAGAAAAACAGTTGCCAAGTTCCATGCATCAAGTGCCATTAAAGGAAATAGAAGAGATATGCACCAAAGGAAAATAACTTTGAGCTGTGTATAATGACATTATTTGGAATCATATAATCAGAAAAGATATTTGGAACTTCATACATGTATGCAATTTAGTAGCTGTATTTGTGTGCTAAAGAATTTAAAATTCTTTTTTTTAGAACATTCCCTCTCGCTTTGGACCTTGGTTGTGGAAGTGGCTACATAGCTCAGTATCTCAACAAGGTATACTGTATGTTTGTACTAATGTCAAAAAATAATACAAAATCATTTTTGTAATGGTGTGGTGTTTACAGATGAAATTTGGAAAGTCTTCTAAATCTCAGAGTTAGCTTGTTGCCTTTTAATTTCTTGCACTGAATGTGTATCAGTCAGTGCTCAATGATCTGCTCTTGGTTTCCTGTGGGGTTTTTGGTTAAGTTGAAGATGTTACTAACCCATTAAACCTTGCAACTTTTTTTTCCTCCGTGCCATACTGCTAAGGATGAAATGTTCTGATGCAGTTAAGCTGGAATTCTCTCAAAATAAGAGATGGGGGCTCTGGCAAGTCCTCCTCTGTGAGTGTTTTTAAAATTTGTATTATGTCCTTCCCCTTGTGACCTCAGTACATGCTTGGCAGCATGTCTTGTTCAGGACGACCACTGAAAAAGCAGATATTGTGGAGGGGAAAAGTGTGCAAAGAATGCATGATGTATTTTTTTCAATTTTGAGGTTCTCTTTTTACTTACTGCATTTAAAATATTTGTAGGACACCTGAAGTTTTCAGAGAGATTTAAAACCAACAAGAGGCATCCTAAGTATTTGACAGATTTTTCTTATTTCAGGAAACTGTTGAAAAACTTGTTCAAGTAGATATGGCAGAGAATGCTCTGGTGAGTAATGGTCTGCTAAGCTTTAATCCCACAATATCTATGAGCAAAAGAAATATAACTTCAAATACAGTTTGAAATTCTGTGTGTTTATTCTAACCTGACTTAGAAAAATACTACGGAAACTGAAATCCCCACTGTCAGTGTTGTAGCTGATGAAGAATTCCTTCCCTTCAGAGAAAACACATTTAATCTTGTTGTTAGCAGTTTAAGGTCTGTATTAATCATTTCAATAGAGTTTAATGTTTGTAAAATTGGGTAAGGGGAGGTAGCTATGTTAGTGGGCAAGAAAAAGGCTTATGTAGGCAAGTGGCACATGAATTACAGTTCTACTATCAGTCATGTACTAGTCTTAAAGGTCTTTGAGAGTACTGTATTTGTACTTAGTCATATGGGCGTACTGTCAAAATTGTTGTGTAGGTATTTAACAACTTGTATAATTTACATTAAAAAACTTGTTTTGGGGAATAGTTGATGATAGTTCTTTGGTTTCTGAAATATTTTTTGCTGTGACAATTCACTTTTATTTGCCACTTAAACTGTTTGTAAAATGTACACTTCTTGTTCTAGTTTGCACTGGGTGAATGAGCTTCCTAGAGCTTTTAGAGAGGTGAGAGAAACTGTTGCTGATAATCAGTAATAACTAATTTTGGTTTGCAGTTACTTCTCATATGCACTTCTTTCCTCTTTTTCTTATTGCTAAGTTGTGTATATAATCTGATATTTTTTGTCATATCCCTAGAAGTCTGATTTAACACTATATGGCTACGTTTACACATGCACGCTACATCGAAATAGTCTATTTCGATGAATAACATCTACACGTCCTCCAGGGCTGGCAACATCGACGTTCAACTTCGACGTTGGGCAGCACCACATCGAAATAGGCGCTGCGAGGGAACGTCTACACGCCAAAGTAGCACACATCGAAATAAGGGTGCCAGGAACAGCTGCAGACAGGGTCACAGGGCGGACTCAACAGCAAGCCGCTCCCTTAAAGGGCCCCTCCCAGACACAGTTGCACTAAACACAAGATCCACAGAGCTGACAACTGGTTGCAGACCCTGTGCATGCAGCATGGATCCCCAGCTGCAGCAGCAGCCAGAAGCCCTGGGCTAAGGGCTGCTGCACACGGTGACCATAGAGCCCCGCAGGGGCTGGAGAGAGAGCGTCTCTCAACCCCTCAGCTGATGGCCGCCATGGCGGACCCCGCTATTTCGATGTTGCGGGACACGGATCGTCTACACGTGCCCTACTTCGACGTTCAACTTCGAAGTAGGGTGCTATTCCCATCCCCTCATGGGGTTAGCGACTTCGACGTCTCACCGCCTAACGTCGATTTCAACTTCGAAGTAGCGCCCAACAGATGTAGCCGTGACGGGCGCTATTTCGAAGTTGGCGCTGCTATTTCGAAGTAGCGTGCACGTGTAGACGTGGCCTATTTTTAATATGGTCCACCATTTTGTTATTTTCTCTCTTTAAGAAAACTCAAATTCCGCTACTGTGAGACATTAACTAGAAGAGAAATGACACCAGTCTCCATATACTTTATATTGATAAGAGTGTAAAAGTGAGATTCACACCTGTGAACTGATGTATTCATATTTATTTTTATACCTTGTTAAGATGGTTATTTGATTAAACTTGTGGAACACCCATCTTCCTGAGTGGTGATAAATAAGTAACACAACTTGGCATACATTTTAGTCTCAAAGCAGTTGATAAAATATCATTATATTTCACTTTCTTAGACTGCAACAGTTTTCTATGCATAAGAACCACTTACATAAGAATCACTTACAACTTGTGATTAAAAATAAAGGATTTTTTTCAGTTAAAAACTGTATTTTATGAGTAACTTCTTACTATTTAACTTGGATCAGTGGCATAAGGATAGTGAATTTGCAGCTAACTTCTTAAACTTATCCCCTGAATACTTAATATTTTTTGAATGGTGTTATCTGCTTGTCGAGCTGATCAAATGGCTTAATATCAGCACAGAATACAACAATTTGGTGGATAACTTGATTAAATACCACTCATTCCCACACTGCCTTGCCCTACAAATTACTTTGTAAGCCAAATCAAATCTTATTAGAAATCCAGGCACACACTTAAGATCCATCTGGTGTAAACAGTTTCCATTTTTTCAGCACAGAGAATCAGATACATTTACTTGAAAATGGCCAGTTAAAAGTACAATTGCTTTTCCTTTTCAAAAACAGTGGGAGTTGAACTAGGCCCTGCCTTATCCTTTGGTATTAAAATTCATTCAGTTGTACTTTACTATTGCGGCAACTTAAAAGATAAATTGTGTTGAATGAGTGTTTTGAATAGTGTGTGATAGAGAAATTTGACTAAGGTTACTGCTGAGTTCAGACAGCAAATTGAGTTGATTACAATGAACGCTTTCATTTTATCTAGTCTTAGCAAGTATTTTTATATTTCCTGTATAAAAATGAACTAAAAGTAGACATCCAACAGAAATAAAATATCAGTTTTAAGATTTATATTTCTGTAATCCTTGAAGTGTTGGAAACTGAGAGAAAGAGATACACAATTTCAGTAATCTTAGAGCATGATCCTGTCTGTACTGGCAAAAAGAAAACTTTTTTAATTTTGTTCCAAGTAGAAACATTAGTAGACCTTGACTATTAAGTAGATTTTCTGTATTATAGATTCATCAAGTCCTTAAACCAGATGGAGTATTTATTGGTGCTATGTTTGGAGGAGAAACTCTATATGAACTTCGCTGCTCTTTGCAGCTAGCAGAACTGGAAAGAGAAGGAGGGTTCTCTCCACATATATCTCCTTTCACTGATGTCACAGACTTGGGACACCTTCTTGGAAGAGCTGGCTTTAACACATTGACTGTGGTAATTATCAATACAAGGAGTGAAATGGTCTAAAAATTAACAGTGGTGTTAAAGAACATTATTGAACTTCTTGTTTTAGGATAAAGGATGTTGATTTGTTCCTATTAGCCTTCCTATTAGTACTGAAGTAAGAGTGCTAATAATCTGGGCATGATCATCTTGATTAGATAGACAGCATGATTTTTTCAGTAAAGCCAGGTACTCTTCATGGAAATTAATATAAAAATGTACAGTTGATCTTTGTTCATTGTTTCAAAGCTTTAGAAAAAAGCGGCACAGAAGATGCGACCTGCCTTCATACGACTGGTTCTGCCTTCAGCCTAATAAATTGGCTCTTAATTTTCCTAACAAGAAAGTCTCTGGCTTGATCTAATCAGAGATGGATGTGATAGCTAAGGTGGTAGAGATTTTTCCTTCCTCACATTTCTAGCTCTAAAGGCCAAAAAGATGCTGAGACTAGCAGTAATACATGCCATTAGGTAGTATTAGGTAAAAACTTGTTGCTACTGGGTAAGTGCAAATTAAAAACTTAAGTAGATGAATGCCATAAACTACACAAATGTGGAATACTCACTTAGACATTAATTCCCCAAAGCATCTTATTGTTTTTTATGAAACTGAGTAAAATAATATAGACACTTGGGTGCATGTATTCTGTATACTCAACACAGCTTGGTGGATAGTCACAAAACAGGTGTGCCCAAATGCATAAAACTGCCTCATAGTTGTTGGTCAATTACGCGCACTACAATTAACTCAAGTGATTTGGTAATTCAGCTTGAGGTTTACAATTAACTTTTTCTTGAACATTGAGGTAAATATTTTCAATTTTGGAGTCAGTTATTTATTTGCCTTAGCAATGTAGGAGTGTTGTAATTAAGAACCAGTGTTCTTTCTGAAAAGTATCTTGATAGAATATACTGTGAATTGTGCTGTAAATGCATGCAAAAAAGTTATAATACATGGAAGAACAACAAACATGCTAGATATGTTGCTATTCATGTCAGGACTGGGAATGTAAATTGCAGAAGAAATTGTATTCAAAATAGTCAAATTGTGGGTACAATAGAGACTTTCATAGATATTTAACCGCCATATATGGAAGGGGACTTGCACATGGTGGTCTTTTCCTTAGGCAGCGTAGAACAACTCTTGTAGTTTATGGAGACATCTTCATTTGCTTCCCATGTACACCTCTTGCAAAAGGGGTCTGAAGTGTTGTGATGTAGTGGGGGATACATGTGTGTATGGCTCACAGAGGGTGTGGGGTTCCTGCTGAGGGTAACTTAGGCAACCAGGTAACACCTCTGTACTGCAGACAAAGGGGGAGGTGGAGCCTGAGAGTTTTGAATTGGAACTGGGAATTGGAAAGCAGTTAGTCTGGGCTGGGAGGGAGAGAGAGAGAGAGACAAAGGAAGGGGCAAGGCCCTGCTTGGAGGGACCGCCTGGGGCCTCCTCTCTCCAAAATGGATTGGACTGGCTGTCTCTGATTGCTGTACTGACTCCTCTGTATGGTGCTGTGCCCTGTTGGCTAATAAACCCGCTGTTCTTCTGCTGAGTGAGAGTCATTCCTGCCTGTGGATGGGGTGCAGAGCTTGGGACTCTTGACCCCCATTACAAGAGTGGCTCACAGTGTTTTTAAATCAATAGATTAGAGATGTCAGTGTTTCCTTTAGGATTCAAAACTCTCTTATCATCCATCTCCTGAATATGCTTTATAAGGGGCAGTAATCCACTGCTTCACTTTAAGAACACTGGATCAGCTAGTTCAGAATTTGGTAGCTCTGAATGGGTTGCCTCTTTAGTTCTGCTTACAGTTCAAACTCTTTTAATATAAAATCTTAGTTTTGATACCTGTCTAAATAGCCTTCCTATGATCTCAGCACCAAAATTTACTGAGATCAGCTGACGTGGTTCTTTTGCATTTAAAGATCCAGAAGAGGTTGATTTGGTTACCTTCTGGTCCACAGAACATTTGAGAATTTCAGACCTACTACAGGTTGAACCTCTCTACTCTGGCACTTTTGGGACCTGCCTGTGCTGAACGAGAGAATTTGCCGGATCATGGGAGGTCAAGATTGCCTCGCAGCATTACTAACACTTCCACTGCTTGCTGGCCTCTTAGAAGACATTGAGGAATAAATTACAGCTAAATGACAGCACTGAACACAGAGAAGCAGGACTGGTGGCTGTAAACAAACTTTATGGGACCACGGGAAACTTGGCCACATACAGGATAAGTGGTTATGCGGCTAAAATCATGCCGGATTACAGACTCTCTGCTAGATGAGATAGTGCTGGACTAGAGAGGTTCTACCAGTAATAAAAATGCAAGCCACTGTTCAATTGTTATTTTTAATCCCTTTTACGTATAATGACATGTTATCTGATTTGGTGTTTCAACATGAATTATGAAATATATTTTTGAAGGAAAGTAGCCATGGCTATCCATGTGTAGTGTTCTTAATATGTGATTATATGGCATAAGGTGGAGACAAATAGTAGAATGAGTTGTATGTTATTGCAAATTAAATCTCTTTATTTTGCTTTAGTTAATTGTACGCACATAACATTTTTAGGATACTGATGAAATCCAAGTCAACTATCCCGGGATGTTTGAAGTCCTGGAAGATTTGCAAGGCAAGTCCTTTTTTTTATAAATAACATGTAGGTTACTGTTCAAAATAGTGATTGACTAAACTCATCAAGGTGGGGTAGGGTTTGAAGAGTAGAAGTTGTGCCTGTTTCTTAACTCCAGCTAAATCTTTTGCAGGTAAATTCTCATGTTATCTCAGAATTGTGAAGTACTTGATTAGGAAGAGTTATTCAAACTAGCCTTGGAGTTCTTGAATTTACATATTGATCAAATACGTATCTACTTAAACTGCTACCATCCAATCAATAGTGGGAAGTAAAATCCAGAATCCTGGCTTCTTCTTAGCCAATGTCTCCCTAGTGCTTCTCTGGTGCCTCTGTTGCTGTAGAGTTCTGCAGGCGGAAGGTTGAATGTTACAAGAGGGTGGAACCTCGGGACAGATTTCAAATGGCCTTTTATGAGAGGCTGCCTAAAAATTAGAATATTCAGGTAGCTGCTTGGGAACTGAAGAGAGGGAGCCTTAAATCCAAGTGTGAGGGAAAACTGGAAGACCCTTGATAATAGTTGCAGATATATAGGTATTGCTTCTATATAGTCACTTCATATTTCTGTTTTGAATCTTTTTAAAAATCCATGAATAATAGTGGAGAGTGTAGATTTTTCAGCATTGGTACTGAAATTCTGACAATAAGCAGACTAACTTGCATATTTAAAAAATCAAAACCATTACGTAGCAGAATAAGTCTTCTGGAAGATAGTATATTGAAGTGGCTAACTTTATAAACCATAAATTTTAATGCAAAAGCCTTGTATTGCTTCTGTTTTCACAATATGCAGTAGATGTTCCCTACAATCAAATCTCTGTACTGTGCCTTTCTGTGATTAAACTTGGAGGGTTCTGCCTCTGGATTGGCTTAATATAGGGTATGTCCACACAGCAACCTTATTTTGAAATAAGCTGTGTGGGAAGAGCTATTCTGGAATATCTTATTTTGAAATAACACTGCTGCACACAAAAATGCATTGCAAAATAGCACGTAGCTGTTTCAAAATATAGCATCTACACACTATAGCAATGTCTGCACTTGCATTCCTCTTTCAAAAGAGGAATGCAAATGAAGGAAATTGAAAATGCAAATGAGGCACCAATTTACATATCCTGTTTCATTTGCATAATCTCTTTTTGGAAGAGAAAAGAGAAAATGCAGGGTAGATAGGGCTCTTTCAAAAATAAACCCCCTCTTTGAAAGAACCCTTCTTCCTATTTTCTATCAAGAGCAAGGGATCTTTCAAATATGGGGGTTAGTTTTGAAAGAGCCCTGTCTACACTGCTTTTTTTCTTCCAAAAGGATCTTTTCCGAAAAGAGATTAAGCAAATGAAGTAGTATGTAAATCAGTGCCTCATTTGCATTTTCAATTTCCCTTATTTGCATTGCTCTTTCGAAAGAGGAATTCAAGTGCAGATGTAACCATACAGCCTATTTAGAAGTAGAGCCACTGGACACACTGGCCATGTCTACACTAGCACAAATCTTCGAAATGGCCATGCAAATGGCCATTTTGAAGATTACTAATGAGGCCTTGAAATGCATATTCAGTGTCTCATTAGCATGCCGCCAGCCACGGCTCTTCAAAATTGCCACATTTTGCTGCCGCACGGCTCATCCAGACGGGGCTCCATTTCGAAAGGACCCCACCAGCTTCGAAATCCCTTATTCCTATTTCGAAGTTCCTGGGGTCCTTTCAAAAAGGAGCCCCATCTGGACGAGCCATGCGGCAGCAAAACACAGAAATTTCAACATGCCACGGCTGGCGGCATGCTAATGAGGTACTGAATATGCATTTTAGCGCCTCATTAGTAATCTTTGAAATGGCTATGTACATGGCCATTTTAAAGATTTGTGCTAGTGTAGACATAGCTACTATGGCTTATTTTGAAATAGGCTCTATTCTCTGTCCTAACGCTACCTATTTCAAAATAGGAAGTATTCCTCATAGATTGAGGTTTACCAATTTCAAAATAACCCAACTGCTGTTTGAAAATTATTTCAAAATAGCAGTTGTATAGATGCTAGGATAGTTATTTTGAAATAATAGCAGTTATTTTGAAATAACTTCACTGTGTAGACCTACCCATAAATGTGATTTGCACATGAAATTTCAAACTCATGGTATGTGCTGTATCTTTTTTTTTAAAGCTGAAACATATTTTTAGGTATGGGAGAGAGTAACTGTTCGTGGAATAGAAAGCCTATGCTACACAGAGAAACAATGTTTGCAGCTGCAGCAATATATAAAGGTAAAAGTATGCATTTATTAGCTATGTTTTTAACTTTCATTGGTTCCACTAATATCTTTTTTTTTTTCTATTTTACTTTTTTCTGTGATCTTTCAACCTAAGATGTAGTGTGGACTATATTTTTAAGCATGAGAGTATCATTTATTTTTCTAGTAACAGAGAGGAAGCCGTGCTAGTCTATACACTATCAAAACAAAAAGCAGTCAAGTAGCACTTTAAAGACTAGCAAAAGTGTTTATTAGGTGAGCTTTCGTGGGACAGACCCACTTCTTCTTCGAGTGTCCCCGTGGGTGCTCCACATTAGGTGTCGGGCTTGCCCGGCGCCGCAGATCGGATCTTCCAAGCAGTTTCTGCCGGACCGCGCATGTTCCGGTGCACGCCGCTCCCTTGCGCGCTCCTGGCCACGTGCGCGATCCGGTCCCCGCCAGTTCCTCTTAACCACCGTCGGCTGCAGACGGAATCTGACTAGGCTACGGCCAAGTTAGCGTATTCAATGGTTTTAGCTGTTTTTTCTTTAAAGTTTTCAAGTTCTTAGTCTATTGTTAAGTTAGCCAGTTGTTATTTTCAAAAAAAAAAAAAAAAAAACACAAGAAACAACAAGCGGGATGGAATTCAGTCCAGTCCTAGTAACAAGCGGAGCACCGGAGGCCAGGAGCCTAGGGCCATGAGCCCTTCTGCCGCGGCAGGCTATCCGAGAGGGCGCAAACAGCTCAGAGAAGGTGCTAAGTACCCCATTAACAACTAAAAGACTCACCAACAATGTCCTCTTCAGGATTCAAGAAATGTGAGTCTTGCCGAGAGGCAATGCCAGCGTCTGATGGGCACAGTCACTGTATAAGGTGCCTTGGGGAGTCCCATGTCACGCAGAAATGCTCCTTCTGTGCAAAATTAACAGCTAGAGCAAGGAAGGACAGGGAGATGCGGCTTAAAATGCTGCTATTCAACAAGGCCCTCCAGCCAGACGTGCCGGAGCGGCCGCAGCAGGAGGGACCCTCCGGGGCCCATAAAAGGAAAGCTGCCTCCCTCACCCCATCAGCGCAAAAACGGAGGAAAGTCTCCCCAACCCGATCCCTGCCGGCAGCAACAGCGAGCGGGACGGGAGGAGTGCACAGGCCCCAGCCGCAGCAACAGCTGATCGGCGGCGGCACGGAGAGCCACGTGGAGGTGGCTCAGCCTCCGATGATCAAACAGCCGCCCCGCACTGCAGGCAGGGCGGCAGCTAAACAAGCGCCGGTACCGGCGGCACCGCAGGCAGCGACACCGACCCCCGGGGAACCGGCGGTGCACAGCGCGCAGGCACAGAGCCTGCAGGCACCGGAGGACACCACCCGTGCGGCACCGCCCATGAGCGTGCCGAGCACGGCGTGGACGGGGCCGAGATCCCCTGCACGTCAGGGGACGGAGCCACCCCCTCAAGGGAGGGGGAAGGCTGCACAGAAAATAAAGCACCGCAGCCCCTCTCCAGACAGGGCTGCGGAGTTGCTTCTCTCAGCCCTCCGCTCGTGCTGCAGACTCCAACTAGAAGGCAGGGGTCCCCCCTAGCCTACCCGGAGCCCTCGTCTCCATTTTTACAACCACCCTCACCCTGGCTGGGACCACTTTCACCCTTCTTGGGGTTTGAGCTGCTGGAGTACTATCACAAATCGCTCTCTCCAGTGTTCCAGGTCTCTCGACGATCTCGCTCCCCCAGACGCAGGGGGTATGCACCAAGGGAGTGGTCCAGGTCACCTTCCCAAGAACAGTGCCCATGCTGCCATGGTCGCCCCTATCACGCGGGGCATAGACACCACCGGCAGTCTACCAGGGAAAGATCACCACAGACGGTCCCGTATCCCCGAGGGCAATCGCGAACGGGGACAGAGACTCAAGTGTCTCGGGGGAACTGGTTATGGAACCCCGAGATTTTCCCTTACAAGCTTCCAGCGAGCGGATGTACCATCACCAACAGGAAATGGAAGGGTCCAGAGAGGCGTATCCTCGTGGTTCCTCGCTCTCCTCCCTGGATGAGGCTACGGCCCCAGGGGACGTCCATCCTCCGGACGATCTCAAACAGTTTCAAGAGCTGTTTAAGAGGGTGGCCTTCATGCAAGGCATCCAGACAGCAGAGGTGCAAGAGAAACACCATAAGCTCCTCAAAAATCTGAGACCTCCAGCCTCCTCCAAAATAGCAATACCACTTGACGAAGCAATCTTGGAGTCCGCCACTATGATATGGCAGACCCCTGCGACTATTCCGCCTGTCCACAAGAGAGCGGATAAGAAATACTTCGTGCTGGCGAAGGGCATGGAGTTCCTGTTCAGCCACCCACAACCAAATTCCTTGGTGGTAGAGTTGTCGCAACAAAGATCAAAGACATCTCAATTCAAAATGGGGAACAGACAAAGATGCCAAGAAGCTAGAGCTGTTCGGCAGAAAGGTCTACTCCTCCTCCACACTACTGTTGCGAATGGCAAATTACGCAGCGCATCTAGCGAACCACAATTTCGACAACTACACTAGGTTAACCTCCCTCATGGACTCGCTTCCAGAGGACAAGAAACCGGTGCTCAAGGCCATCATGCAAGAAGGCTACGCGGCCTCGAGGATGGGAGTTCAGATCGCCCTGGATGTTGCGGACACAGCAGCATGCTCCACAGCTGCGGCAGTGGTGATGCGAAGGGAGTCCTGGCTCCAGACTTCGGGTATACCGAGGGATCTGCAGGCAAAGATTGTCGATCTTCCCTTCGACTCGCAGAAGCTGTTTGCTGAATCAACTGACTCGGTCCTTCATTCCAGTAAAGATTCAAGAGCCACACTTAGGACCCTGGGGATTTACACCCCTCCACACAGAAAGAAAAAGTACTACCCTCAACAAAGACGATACCAGTATCAGCAACAGCGTCCCCAGTACCACAGGGGTTACGAGCAAGGGCGACATCAACAGCACCAGCAGTACAGAACTCCCAGGCGACGTTCTCAACAGAGCCGTGCATCCTTGGGGCAGGGCCAAAGGCCACAAGTTTGACACACAGATCCAGGGCTGCGCCATCACTACCATCGCACAAGGTCATCTGAAGCGGTTATTCCACCATCGCCTCCGACCATTCTACGACCAATGGCAAAGGATCACCACAGACAAATGGGTGCTGGAGATCCATAGCCACGGGGTACGCCATCCCCTTCCAGTCGCTCCCACCACCACGACCTCCACCCAGGCCCCATCTCCAGGAGGCCTCCCACATAGCGAGGCTCAAGCAGGAGATAGACCATCTCATGCTCATAGGGGCAGTGGAAAGAGTGCCGGAGCAACTGCAAGGGAAAGGGTTCTACTCCAGATACTTCCTCACGGAGAAAAAGACAGGAGGCTGGAGGCCCATCTTAGATCTTCGAGGCCTCAACCGGTACCTGCGCAAGCAACGCTTTCGGATGATCACAATGGCCTCCATCCTTACGGCACTAGACGATGGAGATTGGTTCGCAGACCTCGACTTACAAGACGCGTACTTTCACATAACTATCCATCCAGCTCACCGACGATTCCTCCGGTTCATGGTAGGCAAAGAGCATTTTCAATACAAGGTCCTACCGTTCGGCCTCTCCTCGGCCCCCAGAGTCTTCACCAAGACCTTGGCAGTGGTGTCAGCCTACCTGCACAGACAGGGGGTATTTATATTCCTGTATCTGGACGACTGCCTACTCAAAGGGGCCTCGAAGGAGGAGGTACTACGCATGATACGCGTCACAGCAGGCACGTTCTCTGCGCTCGGCCTGATTATCAATCTGGCAAAATCAAAGATAGACCCCGCACAGGACATAGAGTTCATAGGGGCACGCATAAATTCTATTACAGCGAGAGTGTATCTACCAGAGACACGCTTTCGGGCCATCGGCTCCCTCGTGCAAGTTATCACCTTCAGCCCTACGGTGCCGGTTCTGACGTGCTTACAGCTGCTGGGCCACATGGCAGCGGCGACGTTCGTAGTACAGAACGCCAGGTTACACATGTGCAGCATGCAGCACTGGCTGGCGAGCGTATACAAACCGGCAGCACACACCGTTCACAGGGTGGTGTCACCCACAACAGAGGTGCGCAAATCCCTGCAATGGTGGGTAAACCCCAAGAACTTGCTAACAGGGGTACCCTTCCACCAACCACAAATATCGGTTTTTCTTACTACAGATGCCTCCCTCATCGGGTGGGGAGCACACATGGGCAAAGAGGTGACGCAAGGGCTGTGGTCCTCCACGGAGCAGTCACTGCACACAAATATACTGGAGCTCAGAGTAGTGTTCAACGCTTGCAGACACTTTCGAGACCATATACAAGGCAAAGTAGTCGAGATCAGTACAGACAATACCTCCGCCATGTTTTATATAAATCGGCAAGGAGGAGCTCGGTCCCGTGCCTTATGTGCGGAAGCAGTCCGGTTGTGGAACTGGTGCATCGCCAACAATATAACCTTGAAAGCCTTGTACTTACCAGGCGCTCACAATGTGAAGGCAGACCAGCTGAGCAGGCGTTTCGCACTCACGCACGAGTGGCAGATCGGTCCCGATCTGCTACGACCTATTTTTCACGCATGGGGTTTTCCCCAGATAGACCTGTTTGCTACTCAACACAACAAGAAGTGCCCACGATTCTGCTCCAGGGCAGGACTGGGATAGGGGTCCCTGGGGGATGCATTCGCGATCTCCTGGAGGGGCCCCCTGCTTTACACTTTTCCTCCCACAGTGCTGATCCACAAAGTCTTGCAGAAAGCCAGGAGGGAAGGAGCCCGAATGATCCTGATAGTCCCAACGTGGGATCGACAGCAATGGTTCCCCCTACTCCTGCGCATGTCGGACCGTCCACCGATGCCCCTCCCGGTGGCGCCGGATCTGCTCACGCAAGCCCAGGGGTCCATAGTGCATCCGCACCCCCAAGGCCTGCGACTACAAGCGTGGTTAATCCATGGCTCAGCTCCCTAGAGAGCACATGTACGGAGGAAGTGCAACAAGTCCTAGAAAGTAGCAGGAGGACTTCCACCAGGAAGACCTACAAGCAGAAATGGACTCGCTTCACGGCTTGGTGTGCTACCAAACAGCTGGCCCCCCTTTCGGTGCCTATACCTGTAATATTAGAGTATTTACTGGACCTCCAAGAGAGGAGGACTCTCACTATCCTCGTTAAAGGTCCACCTTGCCGCCATTTCGGCGTTCAGACACGAAGAGGAAGGGCACACGGTGTTCGCCCATCCCATGGTTACCAGGTTCCTCAAAGGGTTGGTAAACCTATACCCCCTTCGGAAACCGCTTCCACCTTCGTAGAACTTTGGACCTGGTGCTTAGTGAGCTAACGGGACCACCGTTCGAGCCTTTAGCCACGGTTTCCCCCCGCCTCCTTACGATAAAGACTACCTTTCTTCTCGCAATTACGTCAGCTCGCAGGGTGAGCGAACTTGCGGCAGTTATGGCAACGCCACCCTGCACTGTTTTTTTCCAAGGAGGCGGTAACCATACGGCTGCATCCAGCCTTTGTTCCTAAAGTTTCTTCTGAGTTTCATATTAACGAACCTATTGTTTTACCCTCGTTTTATCCAAAGCCTCATAACTCTAACAAAGAGGCGCGCCTACACCTCCTGGACATGAGGAGGGCGCTAGCCTTCTATATAGACAGGACCAAGTCCTTCCGGAAAACGGATAGACTCCTAGTCTCTCTCACTCCCAAATCGAAAGGAGAAGGTCTCTCCTCGCAGAGAATCTCGAAGCACATCGTATCCTGCATAAAAATGTGCTACGAACTCAAAAAGACTCCTTTACTGGCCACGCCCAGGGCTCATTCCACTAGGGCGGTGGCAGCATCAACAGCCTTTTTCAAGGGCGTTGCACTAAAAGACATTTGCAGAGCGGTGACCTGGTCATCCTACGACACCTTCGCCAAACATTATGCCCTTCACAGGGTATTCCAAGAGGATACCCGTCTCTCAACAGCGGTCCTCTCGGGGACAAGCTGCACATAATCCGATTACCCACCTCCTATCTTGGGTTACTGCTGGGTAGTCACCTAATGTGGAGCACCCACGGGGACACTCGAAGAAGAAAGAAAGGTTACTCACCGTAGTAACGGTGGTTCTTCGAGATGTGTCCCCGTGGGTTCTCCACTACCCGCCGATCCTCCCCGCTTCGGATCTCTGTTTAGTGTTTTGCAGGATCATCCGAGGCGGTTGGTCAAGGAACTGGCGGGGACCTGATCGCGCACGTGGCCAGGAGCGCGCAAGGGAGCAGCGCGCACCGGCGCATGCGCGGTCCGGCAGAAACTGCTTGGAAGATCTGATCTGCGGCGCCAGGCGAGCCCGACACCTAATGTGGAGCACCCATGGGGACACATCTCAAAGAACCACCGTTACTACGGTGAGTAACCTTTCTTTTTTCAGACCATAGTCAGACCAGAACAGACTCAATATTTAATATTGATTAATATTAAATTAAATATTGAGTCTGTTCTGGTCTGGCTATGGTCTGAAGAAGTGGGTCTGTCCCACAAAAGCTCACCTAATAAACTATTTTGCTAGTCTTTAAAGTGCTACTTGACTGCTTTTTATTTATTTTTCTAGTATCTTTTTAATAGCAATTACAATAGATTTGAAATAGACTCCCATTTTTTGTGGCTGGGATCTCGTCTTTTCTTCTGTCCTTTATTACAATCAAAATGTTAAGAGTTACTCACAGTGAAAATAGTTTTCAAAAACGTATCTGCTTTCAGCAAAAACTGTTTTCAGATTGAGCATTTCATACTTACGTCTCCACAGTATATTAAACTTACTTCTCTCTCTCTAATAGAAATGTATGGAAGTAAGGATGGTTCAGTACCTGCTACGTTTCAGATTTATTACATGATAGGCTGGAAATTTCAAGAGTCACAGGTAACGTGAAACCTATCCCTTGCATTATGTTTGAATGTCAATATCTCCCATATTTCATAGGATGGTCACTTAGAACAAAAAAGATGCTAAAGTTGGTTTTGGTTTGGTTAAGGCTCATGTAATTTGTTTTGAACATAAAGATGAGTCCTTTTTTTGTTTGCTTTTTCAGGCAAAACCTGCCCGGCGAGGTTCTGCAACAGTGTCATTTGGAGAGCTGGCAAAAATAAATACATTTATTTCAGGAGAGAAAAAATAGTTTGTTGAACAGCTACAATTATACCAGATCTTCTACAGAACTTTGCGATGGAGATATTCCATAGATGTCAAGTTTCTTCTGTCACGTCACTTTGAAGAGCTAATAAATGAGTTACAGAACTTTAGCTTATATTTTGGTCAATACAGTATGAGTAGAAGCGTAACATAATATCCATAAACATTTCTATAGAAAGATGTTATCAGTGCATTCATACAAGTGTGAACCTTATTTTTTGGTAACTGACAGTTTTCAGATATAAAGTCTTCTCCATTTCAGTGCTGAGGATTGCTCCAAAGGGAGTAAATTTTGTATATAATTGTGTACTCTGGGACTAGTGATATTAAAGAGAGCATCTGCCTGCGGTGAACAGAATTTTCAACTGAAATAATAGAAAAAGCATCTGCAAATTTACAAATCCAGTTTAATGTATGAATAGTCTGAAGGTCTGTATCTTTTATGGGCTTCAAACTATGGGTAAAAACGCTTGTCCACATTTCAGCAGTCTGTAAAGAGAAGTGAGGGAAACCTTACCTGTGAGACTGAACTAAGTATCTTATTTCAAAGTATGTGCTGCTAAACACTGTTTCTGTGAGATCCTTATTTTCAGACAACAATCCATAGTGTGCATTGAAGTGCAATCGTCACAGCCTACTTCTTTGAAGAAGACTTCATCAGTGAGGCATGGCTGTTCTATTTGTCTCCAGACTAACTTGCGTTCAACTGCTTTAAAGAAAAGACATATCACCTATAGTAACATTCAGGAAACCCCAAACATCACTTCAGGGGCACGAAGACTACAGTGGTAGCCTGACGACAGTGGTATTCAGCCTAGGAAGCTTAGACAGCATTCCATCATGGAGTCAACATTGTGGAACCTACATCGATAATATACAAGTCCCTAAATTAAGCACAGTTGTTCTTCAATTAGTAACAGCTGAATAAGCATTCATCAACACTGAATTAGTTTCATGAATCCAAAAATCAGGATTTCAAATGGCAGACAAGTCTCTTATGTCTGTCAAAGACAGAAACCGCTCTCTACTGGGCTGAGTAACATCACTGACATCAGGAAGGAGGAACATCTTGTTTTAGCATTAATAGGCTTTTGGTTTCCACCCCGCCCCCAGGCAGCTTACACCATCTGGGCTCTTCTATTTACTGCAACTGATTTATGAGTTTACTTCAAAAAGTGTGACAAGAAACAGTTGCCTATCAGATATCCATCTTTATTTTGGGATCCAGAACCTCAAACAACCAGGAGATAGTCACTATAGAGCTGGTAGTCATTAAATAAATGTTCCTGCCCACCACTCAAGGTGCTAAACCCTTTAATGCTGTAATATTTGACATTAAAAAGAATTTCTAATTAAATTCTGCCTCAGTGGTAACCATTGATGAAGAAAGCATAACATTTTTTGCCCAAGAGCATGAATTAGATGTTTTCTTTAGGTAATAAAATCTTTTTTCTCTTCCTGACAACACAAAGCTGGTTTTTGTCCTGGCTGATTATATTGTAAGAAACAGTAATGAACCAAAGTAATCTGACAGCAAATGCTAAAGTGCACTGGTTCTTCTCTTATTTGTACTTCTCTGCATTTTTTGGCAACTACTTGCTGTATTACAGGTCTAGGATAGTACTCATGAAAAGCATTAGCAGTAATCCCAAATATTATTTATACATTGTGGCTGACACAATTTCAGGCTTTTCATGTCTAGGTTGACAGCTTTAAACTGCATTGTCATAATTGGACATTGTGCTATTAGCACTGTCAACGCAGAACTGGTTTACGATACATTGTTGTAAAGTAGCTGATGTCAACTTAAATATGTTAACCTGTTTCCAATGCAAGTCTCCTCCTACACTGAAATAATAACCACCTCCATGAATGACAGAGGGATGGTCTGTGTAGTTAGGGTGATAGTGTCTGTGTAAACACTGTGTTATATTGGTTGTTACCATTCTCTTCAGTTTCACCACTCCAGAGGAGGAGGCTAAGAAGCCAGTGCAGCTGGATCCCACTACCTGTGGGCAAGAAGCCCCAGGCATCCCTCACACCTGGCAGGGAATGGGAGCTAAGGGTATGCCTATACTTACTCAGCATTTGATGCACTGTGATTGTTCTTTTGGCGTTTGATTTTGCCACACGTGTGAAGACAGCAAAATCAATGACTCTGGGCTCAGCCATTGACCCTGATACTCCACGCTATTGCATGGTGTAAGGAATGTCAGCATGAGTGTGAAGAGCCCTGATCTATACTAGGGCAGCAAGTTAATTCTGATACATCAGTTCTAGCTATGCTAATGGCATAGGTAGGATTACATTTCTGTGATCAACTTTGTTGCCTAGTGTGGACCAGGTGTAAGAGATGGGACTCAGCTGCCTCTCACTGCTCTTGTTAGGTTGGTGGAAGCGCTCTTGGTGAGGATGTGCATCATCAGTCCAAGGAGGGTGGTGTTGATTTAAGTTTTTGGTGTATATCTATCCTCAGCTTTCTTGTGCTGTTGTAATAAAATAATACAGTAGGTGGCATTTGATGGAATGGTACAGCATCACCAAGCAATAGAGAGAACTTATATAAACCTTCAAATAGGAGTGAAAAACCATCCTTTTTCAGAGTCTTCTCTCTCCTCGCAAATACTATGGAAATGCACGTGAATGAGAAAATTATTTATTTTAGGTCAGTCTGGGACAGAGAGATCTTTCTACATAGAAAAGAAAATTGCCATGAAAATTACTTTTTTGATATGGTCTGTTTTCTGTTGTAGGGAAGAGAGCAGTACATTTGGATTACTGTGTAAAGCAATTTTTATTAGGTCTGCCCTTGCCACAATTCAGAATACATACTGTGCAGCTGAATATAAAAGTACAGTGCAAGTAGACCTATGGCCACTTGAGTAGATGCAATTTGGACTTCTGAAATAAGACATTTGCTGTCATAATTAAAAATACTATTTTTACAAGAGAGACTATCCATCCTCAGGTAAATCGTAGGTAAGCAATTGATCTAACACAGTCATTTCAGTTCTCAGTGCAAGTACCACTGTACCACCCTCTCAGCAAAACCTATTAATAAACCATTCATTTGTCAACAATAACACTTTGAGTACCTGATGTGTGGCCTTTAAAAGAGCTATATGGTAACCAAAACCATGGTTGCTGTGAGTAGTTTCTTGGATATCTCTTTATCTTAAAATTAACTGCACTGAAATTGGAAGGAATATTCATGTTTTCTCAAATTTATGTGTTTAGTGAATTGCACGTAGTGTATTTTCTTCTGCTTTGAGTTTCTTCTTAAGCACTGTTGTTCCTGGTTATGTGTGAAGACATTAGAGAGCATGAAATGTATTAAAATAGTTAATTAGGAGGACTGCTGGTGTGCTTGGTTCCTCTAGCACTGAATCAGCAATTGGATAGGTGAAAACTGAAGTGTTGGGAACTTCTTCACTATTTCCTTTGTACAGATGAAAAAGGTGCTATTGGTATTAGGAGAATGTGCACTGCTGGACAGAGAACTGCAGATTTGTTTCCATTCCCAGTGCATGGAAGAAAGTTACTCAATCTGTATTCTAATTTGGGAGAAGGCTTGGAGTTACAGGTGTAGGGAAGATTAAGTAGGTACTTCACAGGATCCCAGTTAGTCAGTAGGCAGGAGCTGTGTCTTGCTGTTTGCTTGAATATTTAAAAACTTGAACGATACTGAATTCAGTAACTTCCTCATGCTGCTCACGTTACATAATATAGCAGTTTGTGTCCCATTCACTTTACAAACTTAAGAGCAGGATCTGTTTTATAAATCTTCAGGTAAAAAAAAGTTTCATTTATGAGGATTTCAAGTGATACAGGAACCAGGATGTTACAGTACTGGATCAGATCCTGCTTTCATGGAAGTACATGGCAAAACTTTCCCATTTGCTTCTGTGGGCTAGAATTTAGGTTGGTAGCACCTCTGAAAAAAGAAATGCTATACAAGTGCTTATTTCAGCAGTATTAACTGCAGCTTCTGAAATGTTACACCAGAATAGTGATTAGTGGTAAATTCATGAAGTGTATGACCTTTACTGTGCAAACTTAATTAACTTGAAGCATGCAAGTAATCGTACCTAAGTGAATGGGATAAGGACACGTATATAAGTGATTGTAGGTTCAAAGTATATGTACAGTATTACCAGTAATGATTATGAGGTATAAACTAAGTGCTAAAAACAGTACTACACCATTTAGTGCAGAGCATGATACTTAATAAAAGTGGGAGGGGAGGCAAACCCTGCTTATCCATTCAAATTCTAAGCTGGGTGATTATATGTGGCCTACTAACATTTTTTCTGGGCTGTGTCTACATTAGCAAGTTTTTTCAAAAGATTTTTTTGAAAGAAGGGAGCTCTTTCAAAAGATCCCATAGAGTATCTACATACAAAAGCTGCGTCTACACTAGGCTGAAGTAGCATGCAGCGCATCTACACATGCCGCATGTTCTTTTGAGGATGAAATTGACATTAGGCACTGCAGGAATCAAAACTACTCTTCCAAACAAAATAGAAAGAGGCTGCTCTTTCAATGCCTTTTTTTGAAAAAGGATGGATGTAGACTTTCTGCATCTTGCTTTTTCAAAAGAGTGGGATCTGCCATGGTGGCAGTCAGCTGTTAGGTGGAAATGTGGTGCCCAGCCCCTGCAGGGCTCTGACGTGTGTGCAGTGGCTCTTAAAACTGCACAGACCAGGAAACCCCACTGCAAGAAGCTGAGAGCATACAGGCAGCAGCTGCTACATGTGCTGTCCCTGCATGTCTCATTGCAACCTCAGCAGCCCCCTACTCCTGATGGCCACCAGCCAGCCACACAAGGAGCCCCAAGCTCCTGGCTCTGAGCGCACCCAGCACTTCAAAGGGTCCAGCTGTGGGGGGGAAGCACGCCCCCTCCTGGACCAAGGATGTGCTTCAGGACTTGCTGGAGCTGTGGCAGGGGAAAGAGGTGCTCTGGGTGATGGCAAGCAAGCGCAGCTGGTCAAGGGCCTGACTACCCAGGGTCACCCTGCCTCCCCTCCTGACCAGGTCAGGAGTAAGGTGAAGTAGTTATGGCAGGGTTATACCTGGGCCCAGGACTGGCCAGCCAGCTTGGGGCTGCCCCCGTTTCCCATCCTGGGCCCATGGGACACTTCCCTGCCAGCCCTCCTGGACACCTTGACTGAGGAGGCCAAGCTGGGAGAGGAGCAGGAGTTGGCACCAGTGGCCAGCCCTGCACCGCCAGAGAGAGAGCCAGATTCAGCTGGGGACTGGTCTAGTGAGGAGGAAGACCTGGTAATCAATTCTCCCTCCCACAACTCCACCCAGGCGTAAGCCAGACGGCCATCCCCTGACCTCGGAGGTGGAGCCTCAGGTATGTACCCAACAGGGCGCACACCCTGGATCATGGAGTGGGGGCACCATACATGACTGGGGGCCCCCACCCCTTCAGCAGACCCCAGCCCACCAGAACCCAGACAGACCATGGCCCTGGGATGCAGCATGGCTGCCAGTGCCCATTGGTACCTGCTCCCACAGACAGCGCCACACCCTGCCCTGAGGAGGGGGCAGACATCACTAACGGGCACCCACAGGGCCACTGCACTCAAAGATGGGGGATGGAATGGGGACCTAGTGCCCATGGGGGAATCGAAGCATGGAGCATGGGTCAGTGGTTGGTACTCACGTTCTGTTCCTCTCTTCCTGTTTCACCAGCCGCACCGTCCAAGGGCCAGACAAGCCCTGCCCTGTCCGTGGAACCAGACAGCCTCCCATAGGCAAGGAAAGGCAACCAACGAGAGCCACCACCAGAGCCAGGTTGGGTCCTGTTGTGGCGAAGGACCCCCACCTCACCACCTCTATTTGGTGCCAGGTGGAGCTGACCGAGCGCTGGCTCCGCTTTGAGTAGGGCAAGGCTGCCTGGTGCTGGGTGGCCTGGGGCGAGTTCCTGACCACCTTCAGGGATGTGGCAGCTACCTCCCCCCACCCCAGCAACCTCCCTGCTTCCCCTTCCACCGTGGCCCCACCCGCCAGACCCCCTCAAGAGGATCCTGCTGGCCCAGACTGCTGGCCTGAGGCTGATCCCTGGCACCACCTTCCTGTATTTCCCACCCCCTCCTAGCCCTGCCAGGGACCCCAGACGGGGAGGGGTATGGGACCCAGAGCCGGCATGAGTTGTGCCCCCCCACCCCACCCCAGTGATGGCCCAATGGGCAGGCCACCTCGGTCCCCCTCCTGTAAATAGTTAGTCCCCCCATCATAAATAGTTGGACATTCCTTTATATTTAGCAATAAGTATTACCCACAGAGGTTTTGTAGTTAATAATACACCTGTTCATTTTTCCAAAACCTCTGTGTGCTCTGTGGCAGGGGGTGGAGTGCGAGAGACCCAGCGAGGGTGGCTGGGGTGGCACTCACTGGCGCCCAGTCAAAGTACTGGTGCAGGGCCTCCCAGGTGTGGATCCCATCCTGGTGGGCCTTGTGGTTAGGGGCAGCAGCTGGCTAAGGGCAGCCTGTGCTGGCCTCCACCACTCACCCCCACACAAAGGCCTCCCCCTTTCTCTCCACAATATTGTGGAGCATGCAACAGGTGCCCATGACGTGGGGGACATTGACAATGCCCATGTCCAGGTGGGTGAGGAGACAGTGCCCCTAACCCTTCAAGCACCTGAATGTGCACTCAACCATCTGGTGGGTGTGGTTGAGTTGGCCGTTGAAGCACTCCTGGCTGGGGTGGCCCATAGGGGACCGCATGAACCAGTGCTGGAGCAGGTATGCAGTGTCTGCCACCAGACAATGGTGTCCCCCCGCAGGATATTCCTCTGGGGGATGTAGGTCCCTGCCTCCAGCTGGCAGCACAGGCCCAAGTTCCAGAACACCTGCCTATCATGGGCGCAGCCAGGCCAGCCCACATATACATCCTGGAACTGGTCCCAGCTCTCCACCATGGACTGCAGGAGCACAGAATGGTAGCCCTTCCTGTTTATGAATTGTCCTCCAGGGTGCTCCAGGGTGCAGTTAGGTATGTGGGTCCCCTTGGAGGCAATTTGGGAACCCCAGTGCAGTGAAGCCTGCGATGGCCACGTCCAGGTCCCTGATGTGGATGACCCTCTGGAGGAGCATGGCATTTAGCGTGTGGGCCACCTGGGGGGAATGGGGGGAACAGAGGCACCCTTGAGGGTGTGTGGAGTGTACATGGCCCCCTCGACCCCCACCCCGGTGGGTGTGTGCCTGGCCCTCTTTACCTCCATCACAATGGCCCCAACTGTGGCCTTGCCCACACCAAATTGGTGTCCCACGGAGTGGCCAGCTTCCAGACAGCTATCGCAACTCTCTTCTCCATGGGGAGGAGGCACCACAGCTGGGTGTCCTGGTGTCTCAGGGCCAGGGACAGCCACTGGCAGAGCTCCAGGAAAGTCTGACACGGTATCCAGAAATTCCAGAGCCACCGGTCATTGTTCCACTTCCCCAAGACCAGATGCTGCCACCACTCGGAGCTGGTGGGGTAGCTCCAGAGCCGGCAGAGTGCCTGGGGGGTGTTGGCAGAGGACCCCATGGTCTGGGGTGTCCCCTTCTGCCCCTTGGAGGAAGCCCTGCCAGGAGCTGCAGAGTGGCCAGCAAGGTGCCCACTCTGCTGGTGGTAGCCAGCAGAGTGTTGAGGAGCTGCTGCTGCTGCTCCATGTCCATTCCTGTGAGCATTGTTTCTCCAAGGCTTGTGGCAGCTCTGCAGGACTTGTGCTGTGCAAGGTGATGGTGCTGGGGAGGGGCCCTTTAAAGGAGCGGCTTGCTGTGGCTCCAAAAGGGCTTGGCCACCCTGCGACCCTGTCTGCAGCATTTCCTGGCTTGTTCTCTGGAAAGAGGCCATTGGTAAGTGTAGACACTCTCTTTTGATGTTCTGGGTGGCTGCTTTTGATGTGGCACATGGCCCTTTTGACGGCACCAGCCCCAGCCTGTGTGTAGATGCTCCCTTTCAAAAGGGTAGCTTTCGAACACTTGTTTTTGAAAGAGCGCTCTAGTGTAGATATAGCTAATCTGTTTCGAAAGTAAATTGAAACAATGCCGCGTGCCTTTTGAAATCGCTTTCCTTTCCTGTTTCAGGAAGCGTGCCCCCCTTTTGAAAGCCTCTTTCGAAAGCAAATGTGTGTAGATGCTCCACAGGCCCTTTTTTTCTGGTTTTTGGTTTTGAAAGAGCAGTCCTCATGAGGCCTGATTTTTCCATCCCTGGCCCATTCTTTCGAAAGAGCAGGGACTGTGTGGATGCTCTTCTTTTGAAAGAGCAAATCACTCGTTTCATCTGCTCCTTTGTGTGCGGATACACTCTTTTGAAAGAAGCTCTTTTGGAAGAGATCTTTTGGGAGGGCTTCTTTCAAAAGATCTCTATAGATCTAGATGTACCCCTGAGGTTTCATACTCAGTGTGTTCTGTTAATGAATAGAACATAAAGTTTTAATAGGTTCGATTTATCCCTTTTGCTTTAAACAAGAAAAAATAAACATACCTCACTGCACTGTCATACTTTCACTTTTGAACTTTTAGGAACAATATACAGAGACACATTTAATTGGTAAACTCTCAATATTAAACACTATTTTTAGGGTTAATCTTTCATCTTGATTCTCTCAAACCCCATTTAGCTACAATGTGAAAAGTTATATCCAAGGCTAGATATAGTTAAATGTTATTTAAATATTTTATTTTAAAAAATTCAGCTGTTGCATAATAAATGACTTAAATTCCAGTTCTTAGAGTGACATGGTTTCTCTTGTAAGATGAAATACTTTATTTAATGCATAGAAGCTGGTTTTCTAAGTTAAGGCAAGAGAAAGCAAAATGCATTCTGGGCGATTATTATTTCTAACTTTGTCAAAGACGTAAGAAGGCCAAAATTAAAATAAAAATGAAGTAAGAACACCCTGAAGAGGAAACATATACAAAGAAGATCAAGATCTGACAACTATGATTAATTGACATGTTTCTGCAATGTTTTGCAGTGGAAACATATACATAGTGTTTAAGCTTATTGGAATGGCGGAATATCATGACATATGAGGCACTGCATTTTAAATTAATAATTGTGCATATATGACCTTACATTCCATTTGCCTTTGGAATTTAGGGAGCGTTCAGGAAATGCAATGTCAGGTATTTGGGAAACTGTCAGACTGAGAGGCACAGTGCAGACAAGTAAAGAGTTGTCACATCTAATCTTGCAAGCCTAAAAGCCTCCCAAGGCATTGCTACTGTAGCTCTGCCTGGAATTCCCACAGTTAATGACACATTCACTATGTCTATATATTGGGCTGCCCTGAACTGACAGGTTGGATCCTTGAACTGGCTTGCAATCCCACAGCTCGTCACAGTCTACACCAGACTTCATTAACTATGCACTCTCCCTAGCCCTGAATTTTCCCAAAAACATGTTCTAAAATGTTCAGCCCTGTCCCCAGACTATCAGAGGAATGTCAAAGTTCTTTTTTTTCCCTCCAAAAGCCAACTGTTGTTTTAACTAGCATTACCCCACAGTTCAATTTGAACATAGTACTGGATTATTTTAGATTAAAAATAAAACAAATTTGTTTAGTTACAAAGAGAGATTAAATGGGTACAAGAATTAAAGTCAGAAATGGTTGCAAGAGAACCAAAGATGACATGTCTTCTGGTAACTAAAATTTAACAAGCAAGACGTAACTCAAGGTAAAGTCCTCACCATATTTCTATCAAGATGGCTGACAAAGCTCTTGATTGAAGATGTATCCCCAAAAGTCAAAAGGCTGGTATTTCCCCATCTTCTTAGGTGAAAAGATAACCTGGGCTTTCTTTGCCCCTCTTTTATATAGTCCAATGAACCTTTGAAATGGAGTCTTCTGAAGGCTATCTCCAGGTATAAATGTTTTTGTACCTTAGGAGGTAGCTTCTGTGGCTATCTTGAAGGAAGTGGTATACTACTCCTTCCCAGACAGATTTATCAGATAAAATGCATTTTTTTTAAATTCCTGACTAGTCCAATACAATTGAATGAAAATTAGAGCTATGATTTGTCAATCTCTTCTCCTGCTATAATAGCATGAGCTTTGCATCTCCTTGTTAGCTTCAAGGATCTGTTCATGCCAGAGGTGAAAGTCAGCTGGTGAGCCTTAGTATGATGCTCCATCAAGAAGCTAGCTGGCTGGGGCACTTGCCTGCAGGAGGAGGAGAGGGGCACTCCCAGCAATCTCTGCAGACTGCCATGCTCAGCTCAGCAACAGGCAGCCAGGGAGGTGAAAGGGGCTGGCTGGGGGTGACCCCTCTGTGGCTGCCCCAACTCCCCCTATTCTGAGGGGTGTGGGGGGCTGCAACCACTCATACCAGTCTCTCTCTGATGCTCCCTGTTCCCTATGACTAGGGAATGAGAGAAATTTGCAGAGCCTCATGTGTTCCCCTCTTTCCTGGCTGGCAAGGGGAGGGTCAGGGGAGAAATAAACACACACACAAAGCTCATAGACCAGGATGAGACCTCCGAAGGTCATTGAGTCCAGCCCCCTGCACTCACAGCAAGATCTATCACCATCCCTGACACCTTTTTATTTTTTAAAAAAATCTAAGCTGTCCTACATCCTTGAAAGGCCCCTTCAAGGATTTAACTCCTAAGCATTGGTTTGCAAGGCCAATGCTCTACCCCCAGAGATAACCCTCCCCTTTAGAAGTAAGTACTCATTGGGCTCACTCTCTGAATCATCACCTGGTAATGGTGAGTGGGCTTGTGTGTTCCAAAGAATTTAAGAGCGATGCTGTAGGGAGTCTCATACTCTGTTTGAGGCACCTTTTCTAGCCCCCTCACCATATGGAGTGAGCAGAGTGGATCCTAAATGGGGCTGCTCAGTCATGGGTGCAGCAGCCGACCCATACTCCCAGCAGGATCATCCATGGCAGCAAGGTCAAGAGGAAGAGTCCAGAGGAAGAACAATCCTAAGTCCTCAATGGCAGAACAGGTGGAGGATAGCAAGGGTAATGCTACAACAGCTGTGAAGGTGGACGAAGGCTTCATGGGATAGAAAACTTCCAGTTGTCATGGATCCCACGCCATTGGACCTGAGCCTTCCATCTGTCAAGAACCATGTGGTGGCTGCAGCGCAACTGTCTCCCCACGTTAAAAGAGTCACACACAAGCATCTTTCTCTGCATATTGTTCTCCTAAACGTAAGCCCTACAGCGACTGGTGAATGGTGACAGAAGCAGGATTGTGAAATCTGGAAGCTTTTAGTCATGGACCAGCATGTAGGTGGTGGGTGTACGTATCAGTCATTCTATTTCAAGGACTGAGGTAGTAGAACAGTCTGGCTGCTACCTCCATGAATGAGCAGCCCTATTTAGAATCTGCTCTGCTCACCCACATGCGGAGGGGGCTAGAAAAGGTGTCCTAAACATAGTTCACCTCAACCTCTCCCAACTGGATAACCGCATACAGTGGGTTCACCTCTATGCAGTCAAAATTGAACAGTAAACTTTTGAACTAGGAATATTCAACCTCTAATGGACGACCCAGACAGTGAGCAACCGAAAAGGTGCACAGCAATTATCACCCACTAGCTGCAACAATTAAACATCAATATAGCTGCCCAGAAACATGTAGACCAGAAGGACAGCTAAGAGAAGGCAGAGGGTACACAATTTTCTAGATAGGAACCCCAAAGAAAGAAAAATAAATTCATAGAGTAGGATTTGCCTTCAGGAACAAACTGACAGATTCTATATAAAGTCCCTGTCAGCATCAATGAGTGTCTTACGACTCTCTGCTTGAAGCTTGCCAGAAAACAACAGGCAACTGGCATCAGTGCTTATGCACCCACTCTAGACACTAAAGATGACATGAAGGAGAAGTTCTACACTCAGTTGGACACAGTCCTGAAAGATGTTCCCAAGGATGACAAGATTATTCTCTTGGAGGACTTCAATGCCAGGGTCAAAACAGATGTGGACCTCTGACAGAGTACCATCAGGAAAGAAGGAGTTGGCAACAGCAACTCCAATAGAGTGCTTCTCCATACAAAATATGCAGAACACAAGATCGTCATCACAAATACGTTCTTCCACCAGAAAAACAAATTTAAGACCTCGTGGCAACATCCTTGATCAACACACTGACACCTCACAGGCTACATCATCCTCTGTGCCAGAATCAGTGTGATGTCCTTCTCACATCTGCAGTGACTAGTGCTAAAGACTGCTGGATCGATCACCGCCTTATTCAATCCACAATGGCAGTTAGGATTGCCACCAAATGGAGAACTCAGAAGAAACAGATCCAACAAAAGATCAATGTACAAGGCTTGCAGGACCCCATCAGATGAAGAGACTTCTAGGTAGCCCTCAAAAAAAGGTTGCCAGTAGTACACCCTGAAGATGTGCAAGAACACTGGTGTCAATTGAAAAATGCCATCACTGGAGCTTGTGGAGAAATGAGTGGCTACCAGTGCAGGAAGCATCAAGATTGCTTTGATGAGAACAACGTAGAAATTAAACGCCTGATTGAGGAAAAAGGAAATCCTTTAGGGCCTGGTAAAGTGACATCAACTGCACAACAAACAGAGAAGTGCATGCCAAGGCCAAGGCAGAAATCTAATGTAAAACAAGGACTCTGAAAAACCAGTGATGGACTGAGAAGGCACGAGAACTCCAGCATCATGCTGACCTCAATGATACAGGAGATTTCTTCAATGCAACCACAGCTGTTTATGGACCAAGAAACCATTAAATTAATCCCTTAAGATCCAAGTATGGTACCCAATTCTTGAAAGACAATGAAGCCATTACTTCTCACTGGAGAGAGCACTATAATGAGCTCTTGAAGCACTCCTCCATCATGGTCCTAGAATCCCTTGATGAAATCGCTCAGCAACCACTGAGGGATGATCTTGCAACACTTCCTACCCTGAGTGGGGCCCAAGCAGTCAAAACGATGAAGTGTAACAAGGCAACTGAACTAGATGGAATCCCCACCAAAGTCTTCAAAGAAAGCGGGCCAGAGCTCCACAGACTCCACCTCCTGATTCTCAAGATCTGGGATAAAGAGTAGATACTGTGGTATTTCAGACACACTGATCATCAGTCTCTGCAAGAAGGGTGATAAGTTGGACTGTGAAAACTATTGTGGCATCTCCCTCCTAGCAATGGCAGGGAAAATCTTAGCTCGAATCCTTGCAAACCAACTCCTGCCGCTCTCAGAAGAAATTCTCCCAGAATCCCAGTCTGACTTCCGACCATTCCAAGGAACAGTGGACATGATCTTCACTGCCCTGCAACTGCAAGAAAAACGCTGTGAACAAAACCAAGCCTTATACATGAGTTTCATTGACCTGACCAAAGCATTCAACTTGGTCAAACATAGTGCCCTGCGGACCATCCTCTCAAAGATTGGCTGCCCCAAAACATTCCTTACCATCTTGAGACTACTTTACGACATCACTGCCACTCTATTGATCAACAACAGATCCAAAGAGACCCCTTTGAGGTCAAAATTGGAGTAAAACAAGGCTGCGTCATTGCCTCATTACAGTTCTGCATCTTCATCACCATGACTCTTCACCTCATTGATGGCAAGCAGATTGTCTATAGAACAAATGGGAAGCTTTTCAATCTCAGCAGCCTGAAGGCTAAAAGCAAGAGCTCCATGACCTTGATCATGGAGCTTCAATACGTGGATGAGAACATGATTGCTTCTCTTTCTCCTGCAGACCTTCAGACCACTGTAAGTGCCTTCCCTGACATATACAAGAATCTTGGCCTCACACTGAGCATCAACAGAGATCTGAAGAAGTGGGTCTGTCCCATGAAAGCTCATCACCTAATAAATTATTTTATTAGCCTTTAAAGTGCTACTGGACTGCTTTTTTGTTTTGTACTGAACATCAAAAAGACCAAGGTGCTCCACCAACTGCCGCTGACGGGACAATCTCATGTACCTTCTATTGAAGTCAATGGAGAACTGCTCGAAAATGCAGAGCACTTCCCATACTTTTGGCTCAAGTTGACATTGATGTGGCAATCCAGCATCGTTTGAGCCACGCAAGCTCTGCTTCCACCCATCTGAGACAAAAGGTCTTCGAGAACTGGGGAATCTATCCCAAGATAAAGCTCCTTGTGTCCTGTGCAGTGCTTGTTCCAATGCTACTGCATGCATTTGAAACCTGGACAACATACAAGCATCATTTGAAGTCTCTTGAACAATGTCATCATTGCTGCCTCAGGAGAATCCTAAATATCTCCTGAAACACTAGCATCCTGGAAGAGTCAAACATGACCAATACTGAAACCATTATCATTCATCAACTTCATGGAACCGGTCACATGTGTGGAAGTATAACATTGTATAAGTATAACATTGTATAAGGGGACATGCTGGATACATTGTATATGAGAGGGCATGCCAAAACATGTTACAAAGTATCTGAGGGAGCACAGGTAGGGACAGTTAGCTTTTGAATGGAGAAGCAATTAAGATGGAGCCAGCGCGTCTAAGAAGCAGGCATCAGAATGGAAGGTGTGAAGGGCAATTAGTTAAGTTAACTGGAAGCTGTTAAAGGAGATTGTTAAGGGTGGCAGGTAATTGAAGATAGGTGACTGGTCTCAGGGATCTCGAAGGGTGGTGACTAAACTCTTTTTCTTCTTTTGTCTGTAACTTGTCTGTAACTTGTTCTCCAAAAAACTGTATAAATTAAGAGACACAAGCCCCACTTGGGGGGCTCACTTCTAAATGTATTAGCAGAGCGGCTTTGCTAATAAAACAGAGTGGTCTGACAAATTGTGAGTCTGAGTCTAACTTTGACACATGGTTCAGATGTCTGATCAGTACCTCCCAAAAAGAGACTCAGTTTTCTGAGCTGGAGGGAGGACACAGGAGAGTTGGGAGGCCAGCCAAAGCAATATAAGAACATGCTGAAAGCACACATGAACAGATGCAGCATTGGTGTCGACACTTGAGAGAAGCTTGTCCAAAACCATCCCCAGTGGAGAACGGGTAATCCATGAGTGGGTGGCACAATTTGAGAAGTCCTGTTGTAGTGCAGATGAGGAGAGGCAGATAAGAAGAAAAGAGAGTCAAAAACTGCCCCACGCCCCTCCAATAGCTACTAATACCTGCCCCTTCTGTGATAGATCTCTGGCTCCAGAATTGGGTTTATCAGCCATCACCGGATTCACAAAACAGGAGGGTGACATGAAGGCATCCTACTCATCATCGAGTGACCGCCAAGAAGAACTGGTTGGGGAAATCACATTCACTTCTCACAGCAAGCTAATTCCTGTCTGACACATGCATCTCAAAAATGATAGCTTTAGTTTATGTCCATGAATTTGCATGCTATGTTTGCACTTACATTATATGATAACTATGAGCTTTTCACTGATATTTTGTATGGCACTTATCAACACATTTCCTAACAGAACAAAGGTACTCTTGAACTGTTTAATCCAGTTATAGTTCGTTACCATTTATTAGGGTGCTCCTTGTTCGCTGCCTTTCAGCTGTTCTTAATTTCACAGAAACATCTCTTGATTTAATGAAAAAAAAATCCTATCCCACAGCTTTCAGAGATGAAGCCTACATAGAAGGTTGAATTCAGCTATCAAAGATCTTCATAGCCACACTTACATGTATTTTGAGTTTAAAATAGGAAAAGAACTTTTGTTATTGCTGACATGCTTTATAACTGATTTAAAATTAAGGCTAAACAATGAAGAACAAACTTCATATTTTCATGTACAGGAGCTTTGTGAACCCATCTGATTCCAGAATCTTCACAAACAAACCCACTGTGCAGTGTACATATGTTGAGCTAGCAAAGTCAGCAAGTACATTAGAACTGAAATTAACCTGTTTATGCTTCACAGACATTCAGCTCAGACAGATAATAATTAGAAACACCATTGAGCAACCTATATGTATATCCCATAGCTGTTTTTCAAGTCTTTCTGTAAATTCTCAATAGATACAAGATTGTAAAATCCAGGTGTCAAATACCAGTCATTACAGCTTGCCACAATATTTACCAGGCTCCACTGGCTATATTTGTACCCTTTTGGAGATGGATGATGCCCATCTTGCTTTAAAACAGCATTTCCCAAACTAATTTGGCCATGGAACACTTTTGGGCTTGGAATATATTGATGGAACACATACATACTGGTTGGGAGGAAGGGGAGTGGAGGGTTTCACACTGAAAAATTGCCACACCCAATGCTCAAAAGTTCATTTAAAAGAGTTAGGTTTTTTAGATGTCTTTATTTAACAAAGAACAAAAAATAAGAGAAAATCATCTGACTAATGTCCTGACAGGAGGAGATTTAGCAACCCTATAATTAAGTATAAAAATTAAAAAATAAGTACAAATCCAAAACACAAAATCAATATAACGGCTGAAAGAAGGATGGTTAGTGTCACTCTTTTTTGTACAAAAATAGATAGGACAATATTGTTCACAAAAGGACTGTCCTTTCTTAAAGCTTAAAAAGCATTTTTATGAAAAAAGAAATGCAAAACAAATTAGGTCTGGAAAATATTTTTAAATTTTCTGTTCTTTTATAATTTTTTTATTTTTATAGGAAACTACTGGAAAATTAGAACAAGTAACATTTGAACATTTTTTTAAATGGGAAGAGTCTTTTCACATCTTTTGGTCACACATCTGCTTAATATTAGCAATGATGCTGGAGAGCTGGATCCTCCTGTCAGCTGCAGCATCATGTGATTTCTCTGAACACGACTCATGATGAAACAATCTGAACCATCTGATTGTTTTGGCACAAGTTGCATAATAACTATACAATTATGAATGTGTTATAAACTTTAATATTCCTACAATCAAAATACCATTCAAATACATTAGTATTTTTGATACACACATAACTTCATATTTAATATTTTAGAAGGAAAAATATCACTAGCATCAATTCTTTTTTTCATGAACACCTGTTCACATCATGCGGAACACCAGTGTTCCTCAGAACACAGTTTGGGAAAGGCTGCTTTAAAGGCTAGCATTCCCTCAAGCCATGCCATTCAGCCAAACAGGACAATCTGGGGCACAATTAAATGAAACTTTGTCTAAGATGTATAAAAACAGATATATCGTAGTACTCCAGTAATGATGTATGCTCTTTCCTCCCTCCCCACAACTTTTCCTTTCCATTAGAGAAGGAAAAGATCTATTTGGTAATTTCGTTCATTTTTCTAGAGTATTGAATATTCCTTTCACCAGTCCTACAATCAAGGATGTTTTACATAAAAATTCTGATTTACAGTCTAGCCTTTTCACCCTCTTAAGTTTGTTCCACTACCCGATGTTCTAACACCCTAAATATTTCCTTAGATCTTTAAAATGTTAGGTGCTTGAAAATCTTTGTTAGGTCACCTTTTCACAAGTATCTAGTAATGTTTAGAGGTCTTAATCTGACAGCCAATTTGATATCCTTAAAAGTCATTATTTTTTCCATGGGACAGGTGCTTGGTAGTTTTTTAATATCAAGCCCTTTGAGATGTACTGTGCTGAACATACAAAATTACTAGTCATTTGAGAAATTCTGGGGTTATTTATGTTTAGTATTTTTTCTAATTGTAACTCATGCAATAGATCAGTGTCTGTAGGCTAATATTCATTTACTACTTCTCTCAATGCAAGCCAATTTGTCTTTCTTTGTAGATGTGCTCTCACCACTGTCTTGTAAACAGGTTCTTGATCCTTTGGTCAGTTAAGTGATAGTTATATACACAATCAAAAATCTGATTGGTGATATAGCCTTGTATTGCATCAGTGGAAGTTCATGTCTAATTAAAAAAAAACCTTCCACTTGTATGTTTAGTTCAATTTTGATATTGCTGTTCTTGCTCATACAGTAGTGTTTGCTAATATTGGGAATATCTTCCTGTTATATATAGTGACAGGGTGAGACCAGTGGAGCAACTAACAAGAGGAAAACCAGCTCGACACAGCCCTGGCAATCAGGCTGAGTGGGAGCAGCTGGGGAAGAGGCTGCCCTAAGTCTATTAGGGCCATCTGGTGCCACTTAAAGCTGCCTTTAAAAACCCTCCCCCAGAAGGCCTGAGGGAGAGAGTGTAGGAGGAGGTGGGTAAGGAGTTTGGAGATTCAAACAAGCAAGGAGCGAGTTAGAGAGTGGTCCAGAGACCAGATATTCACCCCCAGAGACAGTGGAGTTGGGAGAGTGGGGGCAGCTCCTGCAGGTTCCCTGAGGGCTCAGATAAAGGCTGAGGGGACTGAGCCTGTTTGAGCCAGGCATGGCTCTTACCTGTTGCACTTTGGGACTTGGAACCAAAGCCTGGACCTCCAAGAGGGTTCCACGCTGCAGGACCATGACTGAACAGAGGACTGGGGTCCAAGAGTTACATGGACCCTGCCACAATATATATGTATGTGCAATTACAATTCAAGCAATTACAAGAAACCCTACCTCTTTTAAAACTGGTCTCATTCACTTCACATTTTATCATCTAGTTTTCCAAGATAAAAGTACCAGGGAGGCAGATTGTTGAGCCTGTGCTTATCCAATTAGAAACACTAATTTCATTGAAACCATTCCAGTGATTAAGTGCTCTTGAGGGAGAATAAGGGACCCACAATCTGGCCTTTTATTATTTCATGAATATATTAAACATGACTTCTAAGAGGAAGGAAAAATTATAAAATGGAACTGACAGAAGTTAGGTCAAAAACTAGGAACTACCTGCAGTTTACATGGGAGAGAGAGATGCGAATCCTTAAGAGAAAAGGATCTCGTAGCTTGACAAAACAAGTAACATGCGCAGCACAGATACAAAATGATCAGATGCGCAGAAGTCTTCTCCCTTAGAAAAAATGTTTTTCTTCAATGTCATGCTTGAGGCCTGAACTTCCACCACTGTTGTCCAGAAAGTTTTTGCCATTAACTCTGAATGCAGGATGAAGTTCTCTGTTAGCTACTACAATAGTTTTCAACCAGTGTGCTATGAGAATTGTCCAAGTGTGCCAGGAAATTTGAGGAGGGGGCAGGGAATAGGTGACCCCACACCAGCTGGGGCTCAAGCAGTGGGGTGCTTGAGTCCCAGCTGGGTGTGGGGTTTGTCAGTTCTTCCCCGTGGTAGCTCTTTGCAGAGCCATCATGAGGGGAAATGATGACCCTACAGGACCTTGTTCGTGCCAGGAGGCAGCTGAAATGCTGCTTCCTGGCCCAAATGAGCTGACAGGGAGCCTGTTCCCCGCCCTCCCCTCCACTCTCTGCAAGGGGAATGGAGGTAGGGCAAGAGCCTATTGGAGATAGAATGCGGTTTAAATGTCATATCTTGACTCCAGTGATGGTTACTTGATAACTCAACATCCCTAGCACAGTGTTAAGCACATTTTGAAAAAGTGTCTGTACTCACTGTTGAAGATTGTGTATTCAAAACATTCATACATTTGAACCTTGTTTAGCTTGTTGTATGCACTATGTTGTAAACCTCTCTAGTAAGACTGTAACCATAGTAAACGTGAGGTTTATGAGCAATTGATTTAGCTGAAAAAGTGGGTGTACTGTGGAATTGTCTAATTGATGTGTGCTGTGTTACTGAAAAGCTTGGGAAGCACTGAGGTAGTAGAAACTGTGGTGAACATTATATGTACTTAATTAAAGCAGTAAGCAGGTAACAAACTGAAGAGAATCTATTTCAGTGACTGAACAATGGATTAATGGCATGTCTGGTCTATTGAAATGGAACGTATTCACAGTAAATAAAATGTGTTTGCTGTCTAGTTTCTTACTGGCAAGTTTTTGTTAATTCTTGCTGCTTTCCTGATGCATGAGTTGATCTTTTAATGCAATTAAAAGATCACTGAGTTGATCTTTTAATGTAATTCTTTAAAATAAGCAGTGTAAACAGTATTTAAGTGGCTTATAAAATAAGGGATTTTTTTCAGCACAACATACCCCTGAGAATGAGGATAGCTGCTATGTGCAATGTTTCTGTCAGCATGCAAATGGAAGAACTTGCTGAACTGACAAGTTTTAGTTTCCATAAGCAAATTACCCATTTTAAATTAAGAACCTAGTTTTCCTTACTAACTTTCCCCAGGGCTACATATATTTTCACTTTGTTAGATAAGCATTAAAAAGAGATGTTAGGAAAATGAATAATAGAATTTTTATTTAGAATATAAAGGCAACTGCCAAAAGATTTCCAAATTAACTTTTTCTCAGTTTACCTATTTCTTATCAGTAGTATAAGCAAAATAACTATGACTACCATTGTAAACAGATCCCATTGTGCTTGCAGCATGTTGTTCAGTTTTGACAATTTCCAACTTGGAGTAAACTGGCAGGACAGAAAGGGAGAACTCAGCAATACAGAAAATACTTTTTTACATGTAAAATAGAAACTATTTTTCAAAAGTATAAAATGAAAGCATTATGCTCTTTTTAATGTTCGTTTTAGACAATGCTACGATTAATGAGCTTATATCAGTGCAGGTTGTATAAACCTTATAATAAGAATATCCATAGTGGGTCAGACCAATTGTTCATGTAGCCTATCTTCTGTTATGATGGGGCCAATGCCAGATGCTTCATAGGGAATGAACAGCAGAGGACAATATATATGTGATCTATTTCCAGTTTTCTGTCACTAGATTCTGGCAGCTAGGGTTTGTCTACACTGCAACTATAAAGCTGCACTTCGTCCATACCACCTGACTTGGACTTCAGGGCTGTTTAATTGGAGTACAGATGTCCAGGCTTGGGCTGAAGGATCCCAGAGCTTGGGTTGCAACTTGAGCCAGAAGATATACTCTACAATTAAACAGTCCCTTAGCCCAATCCCTGCAAGCCGTGGTCAACTGGCACAGGCCAGTTGTGGGTACCTAATCACAATGTGGACATACCCTTTGAGGCTTAGGACATCTAGAGCATAGGCTTGCCTCCCTGATCATCTTGACTAAGACCCATCTTCTGTGAACTTATCTAATTTTTTTTAAAATTCACAACTGTATAATATAAACACTCTAAGTTTACCTATTTGTTTGCTTTGCCTTTTGAAACATCTGTAGTTGGGTGCACAGTTCCTGCTTGGCTCCAAGGGAGCACCAAGCTTGCTTACTATGTGAAACCCCCATCACATGAGGAGGTAGTATAGGAACAGCTTTACACTCTCTGCATTGCACTGAAGAACCAAATGCCATTCCTATAGAAATTGTGACTAAAGGTTGCGTTCCAGATCTCAGATTCTGAGAGAAGATGGTGGATAGATGTCAGAATAGATGACCAGAAATACTTCGGTCCTTTCACTGTGTGAAGAGGAGGGACAAGCGGTCTTGTGGGGAGTAGATTGCTTAAGAATAAGCAAGGACACATTCCCCCTCGGCCTTCAGAGGAGCATGATGTGCTCCCAGGCCCTGATGAGCCTATGACACAAATTCAGATGCCTTGTATTGTGAGAAACAACAAGAATTCCTGTGGCACCTTACAGACTAACATATTTTGGAGCATAAGCTTTTGTGGGCAAAGACCCACTTTGCCCATGAAAGCTTATGCTCCAAAATATGTTAGTCTATAAAGTGAAACAGGAATTCTTGTTGTTTTTGAAGATACAGACTAACACAGCTATCTCTCTGATGCTTGTATTGTGAGGGCAATGCATTGCCACTATCCTTGGCAGATTTGCAGTTAAGCTAAAGGTTTGAGGGGCTTCAAGCCACGTGAGTTAACAACTAAGATTACACGTTTCTCTTTTGCAGAGTATTCTGCATTTATACAACTGGACATTGCAGCATGAAGATGGGGAGATAATATATTCTGCAATTTGTAGGACAAGTCTTGGGTGGCAGGCCTCCTTTTCTGAAACAGTTCTTATTATGTAGTATACCCAGTGTCTGGAAGAGGTACAATAAGCAAATCTAAAAGTATGAAATAAAATGTAAAAAGCAATTACAGATGAAAAATGTTAGGATTAGTCCTGGTGAAAGCATGTCACTATGTCCCTATCATACTTACCTTGAAAAGTTGCATCTCGGTGAGTAGAAGATTAATTTCCAGCTTCATACGTGCCAAGAACACTGGAATGGAAGCATCCAGGCTTGTTTCTGCTGCCAGGTCATACCACCTTTTAGCCAAATGTATATCCTTAAAAAAAGGGAGGGTAGTCTCTTTTACTTAGAAAATGTAGAATGTGCTTAGATGAATGTTGTGATGCTTAGCTAATCTTAAAAGCATTTCTATTTGTCTTTTAGGTTTCTGCTTTTCAAGTGTTATATAGCTTAGTAAATGCACACAAATTGAACATCCGCAATAGTAAAATTCCAAAATCAAAAGGAGATCACTTCGATCTCATTGGACACTCAGTAACAGACTTGGAAGTTGCCATATGTCAGCAAAAACTTCAAAACCAGACTCCGGTGCCAAATTACTGCAGAGCTGGAATTCATATGCAAACTTGACACTATCAGACTGGGTCTCAGTAGAGACTGGGAGTGGCTAGCTCACTACAAAAAGTAATTTCTCCCCTTTAGTATTCACACCTTCTCATCACATCCATCTTTGAATGTGTATTTATACTTGCCAAACTGACGTTTCCACTAGGAACCTAGGCCTAGGGGTAGGTAAATCCCTAGCCCTGCCCCTTCTGGCCAAGACCCCATATCTGCCATGCTGGGACCCCCTGGAAGCCAAGGTCCCCATCCCCACTCCCCGCAGACTGTAGGGACAGGCCACCCCTCCCAGCAGGAGGCACACAGCTCCTGCCCCCCACTTCCCCTGAGCATGAGGAGGGAGGGCAGTTGGTGTGAGGTCCTAGCCTTCACCAGCCCCAAGAGCATGGGTAGAGAGGGCAGGTGGTAGGTGCAGGGTCACAGCCTTCCCTGGCCCCAGTTGCATGGGGAGGGATGAATGGCACTGTTCCGTATATGCTGTGTGCCTGTGTGACCACTCAGGAGAGATTCAGTTGCCACCCAGCTGATTAGCACAGCACCTACAGCTAGGTTTGTGTTTCTATTCCTGGTGCACATTCACACACGTTTCATCAGTCCATGTATGGATGGAAAAAAAAATAGAGGGAACATCGGCTGGTGGCACATGGCCCCAGCCTCTCTCAGAACACAGAGACGGCAGGCAGCTTCCCCACCCCTGGAGGGCAGGGGCCCCTCTGGCTTCAGAGTGCAGGCAGCACCTGGCCCCAACCTTGTGAGGCTGGCAGCATGGTCCCACCTTCAGTGGGGCTGAGTCCCAGGCAGCCCCTGAAGACGTGGGGACCCATGCTGAATTGGGGAGCTGGGTATGGAGTGTGGGTAGGGCCAGCCTGATGGTTTGGGATGGCATTGCCTTTTCCTCCCTCTTATATTGTCTGCCCATGTTTTCCATCCTATGTGCTTTACATTTTAAAAGCCTATCTTAATTCTCTCCCCTCCTTAAGAATGAACCTTTCTAACAAAACAAAGTTGAAATATATCTGACATGGGACGTGGGGAGGAGGGAGGAAGAGGCCTGATTCACCTTTATGTTAGCCTAGTATGGGCTAAGAGGCTTTCTGGAGTGCATGTTTGCACTGCTCATGAAAATTTCCAGTTGAAGGCACATGGGATACACATGCATTTGAAGTGGAACACCCACACTACTAGGAACAATAGGGACACCATTCAAAGTAGATTGAGCTCAGGAGGAAAAGGAGAGTTACGTAAAAGGAAGACTGAATAAGAGAGCTGTACCATAGTTAGTTGGAGTGCAGAGTGGATTGGGAAGAGTTCACCAATGGCAGGGAGAAAAGAAGCAAAAGTGATACCACTTAGGTTAAAAATAAACAAACAAACACAAAGATGAAGAGAGAAAACCTAACCAAGGAAATAAAATGGACAGCAGATATCAACCTTTAAGCACTGTTCAAAGTTTAGTTTAGTAACATTTGTTTTTATACATTTCTTAAAATCCAAACTATTGTTGAAAAACAGTCTCGAAAACTAAAGGCTGAAAGATGATACTGTCTGCTTATGGGCTACAATAATTCAGCTGATTGTGTCTGTATAGGAATGACTAGCTCTGCTCTTATTTTTACCAAACTAATTTAGCTTATTACTTTGTGCTTATAGACTATCTGCAAGACAACTGAAGTCTTCTCAAATTGACTGATTTGGGGAAATTATTCAGTGTTGTTTGCCAGCACTCTATATTGAGGCTGGTTTAGTTAGAAGTGATTCATCAAAATTACATGGATGGGGATATTTATGAGGGAAGAAATTAGTTTGGGAAGGAGTAAAGAGATTAGGGGAGGGGGAGAGCTGGGAACGGATGCTGAAGATCTCCGGGGAGGAGAGAGATCAGAGAAGCCAGACAGAGCTGTGGAGAGGTGGAAAAGAGAGGCACAGAGATATTGTGCTTGAGGAAGAAGAAAATCAAGAGAGACTAGGGAAGATGATAGAAATAAAAAGGAGAAGCCACAAAAAGTAAGAGGGGGAATGAGAAAAAGGTATGGAAAAAAATGAGGTGGAAAGAAGCAATGGGGGAAAGAACAACAAAAATGGTAAAAACCCACAAAACTTCAGACATAGTAAGTTGTATCATTGTTTCTATATTGTACTGAGCAGTAGACAATATCAGGCCACAGGTAGGGCATCATTCAGGCTGACCAGCCCATCTTATGCTCTGCAAGCATGAGGTTATGGTGGGACTCCTTTATGATTCTAGGGCATCAACTGAATGACCACTGAAACATGAAGAATTATAGCTTTGTATATTTCCAGCCTTTCTGATGCAACTTTAGATGTTTTTCTTATTTGTAAATAACCAATTATATTTTTGAATATTACTGAACCACTCTCATTGATATTATGTGGGCCGAGATTTGACAGTTTGATCATCTGCTACTTAAAAGGGAATTTCCATATTTAATGCTTCAACTTTATTTTCATTTCTCATTCTTGTTTTTTTCTGGCAAGATGAAAAAGCATTTACTGGCCCCACCATATCATCTATTATTTTATGTGTTTCTCTCAAAGAAAGCCTACCTGACATTCCTTTATAATTTTAATAATCTCTGTATGGGAGATTCTGCCTCACTCAGAACATTATATTTGAATATTATAGCTGTAATAGCTTTGGCTTTCAACAATACCTATTAAGATTAATTTTACACATGGATTACACCATATGGAGTCCGCATTACCTTTGGAATACCTAAACCATGTTCATACATATAGGCCAAATTAAACATGGCTTGAGCGACGTGATGATCAACTGCAAGGCTGTAATGAATTGCTGCTGTGACATAATCCTTCTTGGTTCCATAACCGTAGAAGTGATAATCTCCGGTTTTAACTCTAGCAAATGCATTGCCTGGTGAAAACATTAAAAAGAAAAGCCACAACAAAAATGTAGATTAAACTATTCCTCCTGCTAAATTTCTTCCTCTAACAAAATTATCTTTTTTCTCTTAAATATAAATAAAATACAGAAAATCCTCAAGAAGTGCAATTTCAATTTGCGCTTAACTTGTATTAACATGAGGTAAGTGCAAATCAAAACCACCACCCTCCCCCAGCTCCCCTACCTGGGAGAGCCCAACAGGCACACAGCTGCTTGCAGTGCGGTTTCTCTCAGCTGGGAGAAACCATGCCGCAAGCTTCTGTCTGCGCTCCGGGCTCCTGGAGAGCTTGGCACACTGCAAACAGCTGTGTGCACCCCAGCTGGGAGAAGCCAGGGGTTGCGTGGCTGCCCACCCCGCTTCCCCAGCTGGGGGAAGCCAACAGCTGGAGCCAGTGGCCACACCACTTTTCCCAGCCAGGGGGAGAAGCTGGGGAGCAGCAGAGCTCCACAGATGCTGCAGACGCTTACCCACCCCGAGTCAGGGTAATTCTGGGGTCTCCCCAGTCCTCTCTGCATTTTATGCGAAATTTGATTTATGTGGAGGTTGCCCAGGATGCAACCTCCTTGTAAATCGAGCAATTACTGTAAATAAAATGTAAATTTTAAGCATTATGGTTTTAGTCATTGTAAAAATTATCATAATTTATGAAGGATAGGAAATAGAAAGGATCTGGGGTAAAAAAAAGCAAGGTGTTTACAGTACAGAAGTAGGAAGGAAGTCCTACATGTAAGGAATGGCATGAAAAAGGTAATGCAGGAGAATAAGAAATGGACTGACATGTGAGCCTCCTGAAATGCAGATAGCAGAAAGAAAAGTAGGAGGAAATGAACACAATTACACGTTGGGCAGAGTTGGCATGCAACCTTAGAGGTGAAAGCTTCACTTTGCTATGAAAGACAAGAGAGAGATTTTATGTGGAGCGGGTGGAGAAAGGAAGCAAAATGGTGGCAAGATTTTGGGTAAACTGAGGGCAGCAAGATGAGACATTGGCCGTGTCTACACGTGCCCCAAACTTCGAAATGGCCATGCAAATGGCCATTTCGAAGTTTACTAATGAAGCGGTGAAATGCATATTCAGCGCTTTATTAGCATGCGGGCGGCAGCAGCGCTTCGAAATTGACGCACCTTGCCGCTGCGCGGCGCGTCCAGACGGGGCTCCTTTTCGAAAGGAAGCCACCTACTTCGAAGTCCCCTTATTCCCATGAGCTCATGGGAATAAGGGGACTTCGAAATAGGCGGGGCCCTTTCGAAAAGGAGCCCCGTCTGGACGTGCCACGCGGCGGCAAGGTGCGTCAATTTCGAAGCCCTGCTGCCACCCGCATGCTAATGAAGCACTGAATATGCATTTCAGCACTTCATTAGTAAACTTCGAAATGGCCATTTGCATGGCCATTTCGAAGTTTGGGGCACGTGTAGACGTAGCCATTAGGAGCAGTGCCATGCCAAAGGCCTTCAGGGGATGGAGAGAAAAGGGGCGATTTTATGTCAAAGGCAAACAGATAATAATGCAACAGCATGAGTGTGGACAGGAAAAAGCGGTAAATGGGCATCTTGGTGACAAATTTTGCATAAAACAGAGAGGGAATTGGGGAGCTCCCCAGCATTCCCCTGGCTGGGAGAGTGGGCCGGTGTTTCCTGACGGTGGATTTCCCCATGCTGAACTGGTTCCCAATGGAGCGATAGCTATCCAGCATGGTGAGCTCTAATAGGACAGGGTTTCAGGACAGCTACAGAAATCAATCCATTGTAACTTTGCTTAAAATCCGGGTTACTCGCAGCCCCAGGCTGTGATTTTCTTCTCAGTAAGGCAAATCCAACCAGCCACAACAGCATTTCTGCCAGCCCTTAGTCAGCCAGAAGCCATACAAGCAAACCCACAGACTTTCCAGCTGCTATACGAGCCCAGACCCACAACCCACAACTTCAGGTGAGAAGCTCTTAAGCCTGTTTCAGCTACTCCACACAGATTATTCCCAGACCCAGAGGGCCCAGCCACAGCCCCTGATCAACATATAGCCGGATCTTACCCAAATCACCATGCTCACCAATCCTTTATATCTAAATATCTGAAGATTTATTAATAAAAAAGAAAGAACAGGGTTAGGGAGAAAAATAATTACAGCAACACTTTACATACATAAGTTTCAGTTATTGATTCAGGCCAATGGTGTTATTTGCTGATTCTTGAAAGACTCTGAAGGTCCATATCAGGTTTTAGTTACTGGAGAATTGTAGATCTGTACTGCTGGGGTCAACATGGTGGGACAGGGACTCATGGAAACAGGCCCCAGAACAAAGAAGCAAAATCCAGACCAAGATGGACACTGCTAAGTCCACCTTCATGTTCTACCTTTTGTCCAGGGACAAAGGCCTTTCTTCTTCCTATCAGGCCCTTGAAGGTCAAAAGTCACCTGACCCAGGTGAGCCGCTGTGTCAAAATGCCACTGGTTGCTGGTTTTGCTAGCACTGCCCAGTCATTTACAAGGCAGGTGGGATGGATGCGTGGGCATCTCATTTCAATTTCTTTGCTCAGGCCAGGTCATCTGACCAGTGGGCTGCATTCCACTGACAAGTCCCGAGCCTCTGGGATGTGGATTTGACTGTCTGAGCCTTCGGCTGTAGTCCAGTCATCCTGGCTGGGGCTGAGTTCAAACCGCCTATTGTGAAGCTTAGCACTCAAACATTTTCTAATACAGTTACAGAGCTAAAATCTGTAACTTTACCCACATACATGATACAGACATATAAGTAGCAGACATAGATACAGGGCATTATCAGTTTCATTAGACACTTCACACGCACCCCTTGGCGCAACGTTCAGAGTCAATGGATACACTGGACACATAAAATGGCCCCCATACCCAATATAAAAATCCAGTCACATGACATGAACTCCCACTGGGTGATGGTCATGCACTTCTGCACGGGCGTGGTGGGTCTCATGCAGGTGCCCTATTGTCTGAAGGCAGGGGTGAGCCACTTGCACAGCTCCTGGAAAGTAGCTTTCCTCATGCAGGAATTCCACAGCCACTGCTGATTGTCCCATCCCTCCAAGTGACATGCCCCTAGAAGTGGTGCTCCACAGTGTGCAGGCTATTGAGGGTATCATGCAGCAGCAGGAGCACCAGAATGTGGGTGAGGGGAGTCCATCTGATCCTTGTCATCATCCTGCTGGATTAATCGGAAGGTGGCTTAGAGGAAGTGTGCTGTGAGATGCAGCACGAAGCCTGTGAGCCCAGCAATTGTTGCAGCTACTCTGGGTCCATGCTGTGAGTGCTGTGGTCTTCACAAGGACAACCAGAGCATAGGGTTGCATGCGCTGAGTGCATCTTCTTTATGTCCTCAGGAGGGGAGAGGCAGTGGTGAAGTGACTTGTGAGACTGCCATACAGAGCAGCTTTCCTGGCCAAGCACCCATAGGAAGTACCCTCCCTGGTGTGCTTCTGGGGGTTCTAATCCAAAATAGGCTCTATTGTGTGTGTACGCACTATTTCAGAATAAGTTTTGTTTATCTAGGGCTTTCATGTACTGTGAATGCTTTATTCCAGAATATCTTATTTCAGAATAATAACTCTGGAATAAACTATTCTGGAATAATTCTGTAGTACAGACTTGTCCTCGTTGTGATAGGCAGAAGACTGGTGATTTAATTTCATAGATTTTTAAAGCCAAAAAGGACCATTATGATCATCCAGTTTCAACTCCAGCCTAAAGCACTTTCACCCATCAGTTTCTCCATCAAGCCTATAAATTCTAACTGACCTGAAAAATTTCATAAAAACATCCAGTTTTGATTCAAGGACTTGAAATGACAAAATTCACCACATCCTTAGGTAAACTATGAAGGAAGAATATAGCCAAACAACACAGGAATGCAGGGGCAAGATTAGAAAGCCAAAGGCACAAAATGAGCTCAAATTAGCTACGGGCATAAAGGGAAACAAGAAGGCTTTTTATACATACATTAAAAACAAGAGGAAGACCAAGGATAGGGTAAGCCAATTGCTCAGTGAGGAGGCAGAAACAATAACGGGAAGCTTGGAAATGGCAGAGATGCTTAACGACTTCTTTGTTTTGGTCTTCACTGAGAAGTCTGAAGAAGGAATGCCTAACATAGTGAATGCTAGTGGGAAAGGGGTAGGTTTAGAAGATAAAATAAAAAAAGAACAACTTAAAAATCATTTAGGAAAGTTACATGTCTGCAAGTCACTAGGGCCTGATGAAATGCATCCTAGAATACTCAAGGAGCTGATGGAGGAGGTATCTGAGCCATTAGCTATCATCTTTGGAAAATCATGGGAGACAGGAGAGATTCCAGAAGACTGGAAAAAGGCAAATATAGTGCCCATCTATAAAAAGGGGAATAAGAATAATGCAGGAAACTATAGACCAGTCAGTTTAACTTTCATGCCAGGAAAGATAACGGAACAAGTAATTAAGGAAATCATCTGCAAACACTTGGAAGGTGGTAAGCTGATAGGGAACAGCCAGCATGGATTTGAAAAGAACAAATCATGTCAAACCAATCTGACAGCTTTCTTTGGTAGGCTAACAAGCCTTATGGATAAGGGAGAAGTGGTGGATGTGGTATACCTAGATTTTAGTAAGGCATTTGATATGGTCTTGCATGACATTCTTATCAATAAACTAGGCAAATGCAACTTAGATGGGGCTAATACAAGGTGGGTGCAAAACTGGCTGGATAACTGTACTCAGAGAGTAGTTATTAATGGTTCTCAATCCTGCTGGAAAGGTATAAAAAGTCTGTATTGGGACCGGTTCTGTTCAATATCTTCATCAACAATTTAGATATTGGCATAGACAGTAGGCTTATTAAGTTTGCAGATGATACCAAGCTAGGAGGGGTTGCAACTGCTTTGAAGGATAGGGTCAATATTCAACACGATCTGGACAAATTGGAGAAATGGTCTGAAGTAAACATAATGAAGTTTAATAAAGACAAATGCAAAATGCTCCACTTAGGAAGGAACAATCAGTTTCACACAAACAGAATGGGAAGTGAATGTCTAGGAAGGAATATGGCTGAAAAGGTTCTAGGGGTTATAGTGGACCACAAGTTAAATACGAGTCAACAGTGTGATGCTGTTGCAAAAAAAGCAAACATGATTCTGGGATGTATTAACAGGTGTGTTGTGAACAAGACACGAGAAGTCATTCTTCTGCTCTACTCTGCGCTGGTTAGGCCCCAGTTGGAGAAGAGAGCAACTAGAATGATCAAAGGTCTAGAGAACATGACATATGAAGAAAGGCTGAAAGAATTAGACTTGTTTAGTTTGGAAAAAAGAAGATTAAGGGGGGACATGATAGCAGTTTTCAGGTATCTAAAAGGGTGTCATAAGGAGGAATGAGAAAACTTGTTCTTCTCGGCCTCTGAGGATAGAACAAGAAGCAATGGACTTAAACTGCAGCAAGGGAGGTTTAGGTTGGATATTAGGAAAAAGTTCCTAAGTGTCAGGGTGGTCAAACACTGGAATAAATTGCCAGGGGAGGTTGTGCAATCTCCATCGCTGGAGATATTTAAGAACAGGTTAGATAAACGTCTATCAGGGATGGTCGAGACAGTACTTGGTCCTGCCATGAGGGCAGGAGGCTGGACACGATGACCTCTCAAGGTCCCTAGCATTCTATGAGTCTATGAAATTATTCAAATGGTTAATTACTCTCACTGTTAAAAATTGCCTCCTATTTCTAGCCTGAAATCCCTGGTCTCAATTTGCAGCCATTGGATCTTGTTGGCTACATCTATACTACAAATAACTTTGAAGTTGCTCCCTTTGAAGTGCAACTTCAAAGTAGAGCATCTACACACAAAAAGCACCCCTCCCTTACTTTGAAGTAGGGTCCCTCTTCTTCAACATGAAGACTCTACACAGCAACAGTCCCTACTTTGAAGAAAGGGGCCAGGATATGATGAAGGCATGGGGTTGCATGGCGACAAGCCCTTCTGGGCTCGCAGCCAGCTGCCTCCTTAAAGGGTCCCTCCCAACACACATACCTCGCATGTGCTCAAGGCTTCTAGGCTGCACACAGCAGGGCAGACCGCATGCTGGGGAGAAGAGCTGGAGAATTGCCCGGCCAGACACTCCCCGAGGATGAGCTCCTCACCACTGTGGCCAGCCTGCTGGCCATGTTGCTCACCATGCTCTTCCAGCAGTACAGCTGCATCACTTGCACAGGCCCCATCCTCCAGGCCCTGGCTAAGGCCCTGCTGCCCCTCCCCTGGAACCCGCTGATCCGGCACCGATGGGCTTTCGCCACCAGCACTGAATGGTGGGACCAGCTAGTGCTGGGGGACCGGGACAACGAGCGATGGCTGAGGAACTTCGGAATGACCTAACAGACATTCAAGAACCTCCGCTACTGGCTTGCCCCAGTCCTCTAGTACCGGGTCACCCTGATGCAGCCAGCACTCCCTGTGCAGAAGACCATGGCCATCGCACTGTGGAGGCTGGCCACCCCAGATAACTACCAGTCTTTAGGCCATAAATTCCGAGTCAGCAAGGCCACTGTTGGAGGGTGTTGATAGAGGTAAGCCTGGCCCACACCACAGACCCACCCTGGGGAAGGGGCTACTGGGCAAGGGGGAGGGGGGCCCTGCCAGGGAGGGGGAAAGGGGCAAGAGGAAGGGGGACACTGCCGGGAATGGGGCAAGGGGAAGGGAGGCCACCCGGTCTGGTGTTCATGGATGTGTCTTCCTTCCACCCCCGCAGGTCATCCAAGCCATCAACAGGGTGCTACTCTGATGCAACATCACACTCAGGGACTTGGATGCCGCCCTCGCTGGGTTCTTGGAGCTGGGGTTTCCAAATTGTTTTGGAGCACTGGATGGGGTGCATGTGGCAATCTGGGCCCTGGACCACAGCGGGGGCACCTACATCAACAGGAAGGGGTACCTCACAGAAGTACCCCAGGCCCTGGTGGATGGGAGGGGCTGCTTCCTGGACATGAGCATGGGGTGGATGGGCAGGGACCACGATGCCCAGGTGTTCCAGATTTTGTGACTGGGACACTGGATGCAGGAGGGCACATATGTCCCCCACAGAAGCTCCCGCTCAGGGACATCACAATGCCCCCTTGCATTGTGGCTGACACCGCGTAACTGCTGCACCTCTAGCTCATGCGGCTCTACACTGGATGCACCACCCCGGCCCTGGACACCTTCAATGGCTGGCTGAACCACACCAGGGCACTGTCGAGCAGGTGTTTGGTAGGCTGAAGTGGAGGTTCCACAGCCTCCTCACGAGGCTGGACATCAGCCTCATCAACCTCCCCACAGTGGTCACCGCCTCCTGAGTCCTTCACAATCTTGTGGAGGGCAGACGGGAGCCGTTCATTCAGGGCTGGGCTGCAGACCCAAGGGCCTGGTATGAGCAGCTGCCTGTTGTCCTGTGCTGCCAGCCCCAGAGGGATGGGGTCGGAGTCCAGGAGGCCTTTTGCCAGGCTTTGGCTGAGGGCCTGCCCTGACCCTCACAGCTACGCTCGGCACCCCATGCCCCGCACCCCCATCCCTCTAGCTTTGCCACCAAATGCACCGTCTCTTGCTCCCCACCTCACCACTCTATGGAGGGAAGGTGGGGGGGCTGGGATGGGGGAACCACACGTGGATGGAGGCTGGGGTTGGAGACCAAACTTGGATGCCGGAGGGGATGGGAGAAGGCTCAGTCACCCAGTGGCGTGGAGGGCCAGGAGCTGCAGTAGCTATGGCTGTCTCTACTGCTCTGGGTCCGGGGCCCCCTGCAGGGCTGCGATGGGACTGGGACCACAGGGAGGTAGAGATGGGGTGGGGGTGTAGTGAGCTCGGCCTCTGCAGGGTGTGAGGGGGTAGGGGCCAAAAGGGTTGGGGCAGGTACGCCTGCCCTAGCCAGGAGCCACCGACCCAGCTCGATGTAGGTGGCTGGGGACAGGTCTGCACATAGTGGGACCCTTTGGCCAGTGGCTGTTGGAGGGCTGGCTGCAGGGGGACAGCTGCAGGGGGGCAGCTGTGGGCCAGGTTGGCAAGGGGGGCAGGAGGTTGGATGAGGCAGGCGGCCAAGGCCTGAGCCAGGGTGTCCAGGCTGCCAGCCAGCCAGCTGCACCCACACCTCCTGTTCCATCGCCAGGCAGTCCTAGAGCACGCTGGTCATCTCCTGTATGACCACCCAGTTAGCAGCCACCTCCTCATCCCACCAGCACTGTTGACATGTGGCGTGACTGCAGCCACACAGGGACGCAGGCTGGGGTGATGGGGCAGCCTCCCAGGCCTCTGTGGCTGCAGCCCACTCTGATGGGCTGGGGCGGCTGCCCAATGAAGGACCTGTGGAGACAGAAGGGGACGGGGGATGGTTGCTGTGAGTGCTGGCTCCCAACCCTGGGAACCGGGACCCCCGCTACACTGGCCCCCACCCCACTCCCCTGCTGTCCAATGGCCCGTGGTTCCTGTGGGACCCTGGGTGCTGAGGGGTTCCCACCTGGCAAGGGTCGGGCCATGTTTGGTGCCCCCGCTCCTTTCCTGGACAGATGGGCTGTAGGGTTGTTCTGGGGGGTCCCCGTCCCCGGGCTTTGTGACATCCGGATCACTCGGTACCTACCAGCTGTGACCTCCAGGGGATCGGGCAAGGCTCAGCTGGATGAGGCATGACTGGGTGTTCCTGATGGGATGGCGACGATGAGGGTCCCGTTGTGGAGGAGGGGGGAGTGGTGTCCACGAGGTGCTCCAGGGTGGCCACCACCCTCGGCCCCAGGAGCCTATGCAGCTCTCTGTAGTGGGGGCAGTGGGCAGGTCCCCACTGGCTGGCAGTGTCACGTGCTTTGCAGTAGGCCTGACTCAGTTCTTTTAATTTGATGTGGGTGCTGTTCCCAGTGCAACTAGGGTGGCCTCGGGCAGTGAGCCCACTGGCCAGCCTCTTGTAGGAATCCGCATTTCGCTAGTGGGAGCTGGTTTGGCAAAGGACCTTCTCCTCCCACCATAGAGCAAGGAGGTGCTTCAGCTCCCTCTCGGTCCAGGATGGTCCCCTCCTAGCATGCCTCTTGCCCAGGTGCTGCAAGCCCTTGGACTTGTTGTCCAGGGACTCCAGTGGGGAGGGGAGGTCCTGCCATGCTGCCATGGTGGCTGGGGGGTGCGGATGCTGACTGGTGAATCGAGCAGGGGCAGTCCAAGTGGGAGCTTGTGCTGCCCCTGCTTGTGGCACGCTCTCAACTTCCTGCCTGGGGTTGCCAGGGAGCTGGTTCTTGTCAGGCGGCCAGAAGGGACCATAGAGCCATGGCCATGGCTGACCCCTTACTTTGAAGTAGTGAGTGCAGAACGTCTACATACATCCTACTTCAAAGTTAAACTTCGAAGTAGTGCACTATTTTAATCTGGGAATGGAGTACTGACTTCAAAGTTAGCCTGCCTTACTTCAAAGTTAACTTCGAAATAAGGGAAAGCGTATGTAGACACTCTGCAGTTACTTCGAAGTAGCTCCTTACTTCGAAGTTAACTTCAAAGTTATTTTGTAGTGTAGACATGACTGTTACGTCTTTGTCAGCTAAAATAAGGAACCCTTTATTTTTAGGCTTGGCCTACACTGACATAATTATATTGGTCAGGGGTGTGAAAAAACACACCCAAAGGTACAGCTGCATCAATAAACACTCTGTAGATGCAGAAGGATGTGTCTTTTGAAATAGCTAATGTTAGCCAGGGAGGTGGTATTCCTACACTGACAGAAAAACTCCTGTCAATATATGTGACATCTACACTAGGTGGCTATACTGATAGAGCTATGATAACATAAGCTCTGCAGATTAGAAATCTTCTCCCCAGGTAGATAATTGCAAATTGTAAAGATGGTTTTCCAGATCCCAAATTATTCTTGAAACTGTACTGCAGTAGAGCATACAAATGTTGCACATTTAACAAGTAAGCTTATTTTGCCTATCTTTACACTTCTAAATTCCTATAATTATTCTTAGTGAGTATGTGTCAGTTTTGCTTGGTGTTCACTTTGCAAGAAATCATTTTTATGCAGTTTTGAAGGCTATAGTCCAAGTTTCATGATAAAGTACCCATGCATGAAGATTAATCAAAGGAGGATAAATGAGTAGTTGGGTGTTTTAACATGGAACGTTGAGAAGTTCCTGAATGTTAGATAGTTTTTAACCTGTCTTAGCCTGCAGTATAGATGTCCTTTTAATCATGAGCTAAATATATGAGAATCAACCCTTTAAAGGTGTTAGCTTATCTTAAGTTTTTTATGGTATGCTCTTGGGCCACTGAATGTTCATTTCTCTTCCAGCTGTATAATGTGATGAGCAGTTGAAGAAAATCATACTTATAAGAGTAGACAGCTAACTGCAAGTTATTTTTAACTTGGTGCTCCATACCTTGAGCTGCAGCTCTGTTCCACAGGAGAAATGCCAGTGGATACATCTGACCATTAGTGAGAATTTTAACCCGTTCTGTAAGAGAAAAATAGAATTTGCATAATTCACAATAGAACTTGGACATACAGACAGACAAACAAACTCAAATATATAGTAGACAGAGAAAATAATGTAACTTTTCTTACCAGATTCCAAAATGTAAGCTGAATTACTTTGAGCTACTTCATACCCCATTTCTGCTAATAGTGCATATTGAATCAGAGATGAATCTATGTTACCATCCTGGTAAGCAAAGTATGCAGTCAGGAATTTCTCAGACCAACTTCCTAATTCACAAACACTTCGGTAAAGCTGAACAGGGGAACAGTGAAAGAATAAGCCCATGAGGTTTTACACTTCACCAAAAGCAATTAAATCTGAGGAGTTGGCAGCTCCTACTCGGGGACACAAAGGTTAAATTCACAACATGTGCATGAATTATTTACAAAAAAATATGCCAAATAGCATTCTTTACTGGTACAAAAAGTATTAAATCATTAAAAGTCAGGTAAATCCATATCTAATGTGACTCTAAAGTTGTTTTCTTAGTGGCATATAAAGAAAAATTCATTGATGAAAAGCAAAAATGTTTTCCTTTTTACAACAAAAAATTATATATTTTAAGACGCTCTGTTGAATATTAAACCACAAATAGGATTGCAACTAGAGATGACAGAGATTTGTCAGACAATTTTTCAGACAATTTCAGACTTTTGTGTTGACAAAACTATTTGTGAATTTGACATATTTGCCAAATACTATTGGACAAAATAAAATGTGTTGGGTTAGATTCTCAAGAGGACTTGGCACCAGTCACAAAAGACCCAGCTGATTGTTCTCCCATCTGCCCTACACATTCAATAATCAGGGCACTTCCTGAGATGTGAGAGATAAATGTTTAAGTCTCTACTCCGGAGCAGGGATTTGAACTCAGATCTCCTCTCTCCCTACTGAATTCCTCAAACACCAGCCTGCATGCAGGGACTCTAGCAATCGCTCTTGTTGAAACTCTTCCACTAAGTATAAATAATTATGGGAACTTGAACCTGGATTTCTTGCTTCCCCCATAACTATCATTTTTTGGCTCAATAGCTATTCAACAATTTATGAAAAGTGGGACAGCTTCAACAGGCGAAAGTGAGAAGAACTCAACCTGGATACCTTGTTTTCATCTTTGTTCATAGCTTATGCCACACGACAGCCCCCAAATTCACTGGTCATTTGTAACTAACATCTGCTGGTGAGATTCAACTGTAAGACTAGCTATGACATGGTAGTACCACCACTATGTAATAATATTTTAGCATTTCCCCACTCCCGTTATCTTAAAGCACACCACAATTAAGATGTGTATCGGAGAACAGTGTCCCTGAGTGCTGGGGGAGAGGGGAACCCACCCTGCTCTGTGGTTGGATAATTTTTGCAAGATGTAAAGATTCCTATGCAAGAGTATGTCTTAGAGAAATACTTCTTATGTAACTATAAAAAGTCTTGGAATGCATATGTATTTCCTAAGAAAGCCAGCAATGTAAAACAAAAAAAAAAATCTAGATACAGTGCACATGTTGCCATCTAACTGCCTCAGCTGAAAAGGGGCCAGTTGAACTGAATGTATTTATAGTACACGGAAAACTTGATAAAACTAGAACTGCCATTACAATTCTAAAATAGCAACGAAGGGTCCTGTGGCACCTTATAGACTAACAGAAAAGTTTTGAGCATGAGCTTTTGTGAGCACAGACTCACTTCTTCAGATGCTGGTCTTGGAAATCTGCAGGGCCAGGTATAAATAAGCCAGAGCAAGGGTGGGGATAACAACGTTAGCTCAGTCAGCAAGGGTGAGGCTTACTACCAGCAGTTGATCTGGAGGTGGGAACACCAAGGGAGGGGAAGCTGCTTCTGTATTTAGCCAGCCATTCGCAGTCTTTGTTTCAGCCTGAGCTGAGGGTGTCGAATTTGCAGATGAATTGTAGCTCAGAAATTTCTCTTTGGAGTCTGGTCCTGATATTTCTTTGCTGTAGGATAGCTACTTTTAAGTCTGCTACTGTGTGGCCTGGGAGATTGAAGTGCTCTCCTACGGGTTTTTGTATATTGCCATTTCTGATGTCTGATTTGTGTGCGTTTATTCTTTTACGTAGAGACTGTCCAGTTTGTCCGATGTATGTAGCAGAGGGGCATTGCTGGCACATGATGGCATAAATTATATTGGTAGATGTGCAGCTGAATGAACCCACGATGGTGTGACTGATCTGGTTAGCTCCTGTAATGGTGTTGCTGATGTAGATATGTGGGCAGAGCTGGCAACGAGGTTTGTTGCATGGATGGGTCCCTGAGTTAGAGTGACTGTGGTCTGGTGTATAGTTGCTGGTTAGGATTTTCTTCAGGTTGGCAGATTGTCTCCTTGCCCACAGACAACCTGCCAACCTGAAGCAAATCCTAACCAGCAACTATACACCAGACCACAGTCACTCTAACTCAGGGACCCATTCATGCAACAAACCTCGTTGCCAGCTCTGCCCACATATCTACATCAGCAACACCATTACAGGAGCTAACCAGATCAGTCACACCATCGTGGGTTCATTCAGCTGCACATCTACCAATATAATTTGTGCCATCATGTGCCAGCAATGCCCCTCTGCTATATACATCGGACAAACTGGACAGTCTCTACGTAAAAGAATAAACGCACACAAATCAGACATCAGAAATGGCAATATACAAAAACCCGTAGGAGAGCACTTCAATCTCCCAGGCCACACAGTAGCAGACTTAAAAGTAGCTATCCTACAGCAAAGAAATTTCAGGACCAGACTCCAAAGAGAAATTTCTGAGCTACAATTCATCTGCAAATTCGATGCCCTCAGCTCTGGCTTAAACAAAGACCGCGAATGGCTTGCTAAATACAGAAGCAGCTTCCCCTCCCTTGGTGTTCACACCTCCAGATCAACTGCTGGTAGTAAGCCTCACCCTTGCTGACTGAGCTAACCTTGTTATCCCCAGCCTTGCTCTGGCTTATTTATACCTGGCCCTGCAGATTTCCAAGACCAGCATCTGAAGAAGTGAGTCTGTGCTCATGAAAGCTCATGCTCAAAACTTTTCTGTTAGTTTATAAGGTGCCACAGGACCCTTCGTTGCTGTTACAGATCCAGACTAACATGGCTACCCCTCCGATACTTGAATTCTAAAATGGGCATGAACAAAGCGGGCAAGGAATAAAAACAACCACAGCAACTCTTCCCTAAACAGTTTTATCAATGGTCCTATACAAGTACTTTGGATTTCTTAGGATGTATGGTTCCAAGTTAAATCAAACCTTGACATTTTAGGCAGACTCGACTTACTTTAAAAAAGGGAGCGGCAAAGTGATAAGTACTGTACTTACATTTGTAAATTACTTGGGTGATGAGTTATGAAATAGATGTAAAGATTGAGCCTAGAGCTGAGGGATTTAATACTCTGGGTTAATTTCAGTTGCTGAGTTTATTGTGCTGGTGCTAGGTGATCCCAGTGTCCTGTGAGGTCCAGGAGGCCAGCCTGGATGTTTGACATCCCTTCTGGCCTTAAATGCTATAGCCATGGCAACATTATGCCTTGCCTTCGAAAGTGCCGCTTTCGAAACGTATGCTGCTCGTGTAGACAGGGGCCTTTAAAAAGGACCCCCCCCATATTTCAAAAGCCCCTTTTCCTAAAACCAAGTGGGAAGAAGGGGCTTTCAAAATCCAGGGGGTTCTTTCAAAAGGCCCCTGTATACATGAGCAGCTTGCATTTCGAAAGTGGCACTTTCAAAATGCACTTGGCCGCCATTAGAATAACGAGGTGCTGCATATTCATGGCAGTGCCTCATTAGCATCTGCCAAAGTGGCTCATTAGCATACCCCTTTCAAAAGGTGGGGGCTAGTGTAGCCATGGCCTATGGATTGTCTACGTAGCATTTTGTAGAAAGCCTTCCAGTCTTTCACTGCAGCTGAAGCCACAACCTCAAATGCTATCTACCCATCTATTTTTAGAGCATTAGTGTGAGCTCCACGAGCCCAAATCCGTCAACCTGGACTGGAAGGTTTACTCCAGAACATAGGTGCCACTTCTAATGAGCGCAGGGGGCAGTCCTGCCCTCTCCAGAGCAGTGTGGCCCAAGAGCAGTGCGAGCTTCCTAGCTCACGCTAGTTTCAGGCCATGCCACTCTTGGGGAGTGGGAAGACTGCCCAACACTCACTGGAAGTGATGTAGTACTTCCATAGGAAGAGGCGGGCAGGAGCAGAGCCAGGTGGAGAGAGGGTGGAACATGGGTGGAATGGGGCAGGAGGGGGCATGGGTGGGGAAGAGGTGGAATATGGGTGGAGGAGGAGGGGGATGGAGGGAGCAGGGCCAAGCTATGTGGCTGGTGCCCCCACAGAATCCCCACAATAGTCACTTCTGCTCTAAAAAGCTGTGAATACATATCCTGTGACTCCAAGGTGTAAAGACCATTATACCTGCATGCTATGGGTCCCCATCCTCTATTCTAATTTATATTGGTCCTGTCTGGAACAACTTTACTGACATCAATGGATTTGTGCTGGATTTAGACTAGTGTAGCTCAAAACAGAATTTGGCTCAGATATAATAGTTTTCCTTCTTCAGAAAATGCAGATTTCTGACTCTAAATCATAGCATACAGGGAACTTTCATACAAGTGGAAGTTAAAATAGTAATAAAAATGCTGGGTATTACTTCTATAACTAATCACAAAACTTTAAAAAATATACTATTTACCTCAACTGCATTTTGACATGATCTAAACACTCCAGTTCCTGCAGCATACATCTGAGCCAAATAATAAACAGCAATGGGTTGCCCATTTTGGGAGGCCAAGTAAAAATATTTGAAGGCAAGTTTATAGTCTTTCCTTACTCCAGAGCCAGCTGCAAATCAAGTTGAGATTGGAGCCTTTAGTTTTTGAAAAATTATAAACTACTAATTAATGCACATTTTAATTAAAAATGTATAGTGCTTACAGTAATACATGACTCCTAATTGGAACTGTGCATCCGCCAAACCTTTCTCAGCTGCTTTATGGAAGTATTTAAAAGCTTCAGTATAGTTCTGAAAGGTAATTACCCTCCATTAATGAAAATTCTATGTGCCTACCAGCAAGATAAGAATTGTGAGTTCGCGAAAAAGACAAGTTTTGTCCCACTTCTGAGTGGCACAATTTAATGACAGACTGTTATGCTGTATCCCAAACAAAGTGAGAACAAAAATCAAACTAACATTTTTCTCTGATGTACAGCTTGTATATTGTTTGAGATTAGGGTCCTAATCATGGTTTCACACCAATTATCCACATTCCAACTCCACAGAGCTCAATGGAATAACACCTACAAATGTTTTTCATTTATTTAACTGGACACTGGGCCTCATTCTGTTCAAAGATACCCTAGTACACAAGAGTAGGAACTCCATTAAAGACACACAATGGTGTGTTCATGATTGTATTCAGAGTACTATACAAGAAAAATTACTCGTATTTGCCCATTGACTGCATCACTTGAATAAGATACATTGCAGCTATTTGAGCTACAGTCTCCTGTTAAAGGGTGTGTTAATCTAGAGTAGATATTTATTTTCTCTGATTTTTTTACTAGTTATACTGTGAATAACATTTGAAAAGACTAAAATAATTCTTACCACTGGAACACCTTTTCCTTGAAAATAAAGAAGGCCTAGTCCCCACAGTCCAACTGCATTACCCTAAAATAATGTATTAAATTTGAATGTAATTTTTCATTAAAGACATTGAAAAACACTTGTAATGAACATCTATCAGACAAGTTACTAACCAATTAGATATTTTGGTGTTCTTTTTCTAAGATATAGTGAATGTAGAACTATGAAGTCTGATAATGATTAAGGATCAGTGCTGAAGTAGTAATCCTCTGATGATTCTAATGAGAGCTCGTGGAGAGATACCATATCTGGCTTGCTGCAGGAGGAAGGGGGTGGATAAAGAGGGCGGTAGCCCAGAGGCCCAATGTTTCAAAGGGCCTTAGGGTTCTGGTTGCCACCTCTGCTACTTTGGCGGTGGTGGCTGGAGCTTCAGACCTGTTGAAGTGCTGCAGCAGTGCTTTTCCAGCTGCAGTGCTACTGTTGGGGTGGGGCTGAAAGCTGACTGCTCTTGACTGTGCCCCTTCCAACCTGGCCCCGCCCCTTCCCAGACACAGAGCCAAGCTCCCCACCCCCATCTTGCCCCAGGGCCCACAGCAGCTGTTAGTTCCGCTGACCATATCTTATGTTTAAAAATGGCTTTAACCTTTATTATCCATATGTTATTTCATTACCATTAATAAAGGCTCCTTAAATGTGGCTTCAGTGAATGGTAAAACAAAAGCAGGGTATTCTACTCCCCCCTCCATACTACTAATGACAAAACACATTTTTCATCAGCATTTGTGAATTTGACAAAATACAATTCTTTTGAAAGGCTCCCATCTACACAGGCAGTGTGCGTTCCAAAAGTGGCACTTTTGAAACACGCGCAGTTGACATTATGCTAATGAGGCACTGCATATTCATGTCAGTGCCTTATTAGCATCTTCTGAACTCCCTCCTTTACATACCCCCTTCGAAAGGGAGGGGCCAGTGAAGATGCAGCCTAATTGAGGCATAAATCAAGTACACTCTTAAAATATTATATACAAACAGATACTTTTTCTTACATTACCTTTTCAGCTGCCATTGTGAAGTACTTAAAGGCAGAAGCATTACTTTGTGCCACTGCAACACTTCCTTCTAAAAACATCTGATCAATGTAAAGAAAAGGAGATTTGCTCCTTAGATATGTGTTACAAATCCATCCCTATTCAGTTTTTCATAAAAAAAATTATAAAGAGTGGAACAATGTCTGCTCCTATTTCCATTTATACATCCCCCCGTAAGGCCAATGACATTGTACAGGTGTAATTCAAAACAAAAATTTACCAGTTTTATCCCACTTATAAGTTTTACTGACTAGATTAACTTTCTAAAATGATTCTTACTGAGTACACACTAACAGAATCATGTTAATTACTTGTTTGTAACTTGTTTTCTTAAAAAAAAAAGCCATTAGGTTATTTGCAGTAACTCCAGAGGCCATGATTTTCAAAAGTAACTGGTGATCTTTGGGTGCCTCCCTTTTAGCACCCAAACTGAGACATCTTATAGCGAGATGGTGAGAAAATGGTCAACCACCACCTCTGGAAATTAGGCCCTCAGAAGGCCTCTCAAAATGCACCACAAAAAATGGAGGCACCCAAATTGTGATTCAATTTGGAAAACCTTGGCCTAGGTAGCTTGAAGACATATTTTTCTCTATCAGTTTTATCGTTTCAATAGTTAGTTAACACTGATTGCCTCCTAGGGTATCTACATTGTTTTGTTTTGGTTTGGTTTGTTTTCCCATTGGCAGTATTAAGTATCAACAGAGGTCGGAGTATAAACAGGGAATGACTGTTTTTATGATGAGCAACTAATTTTATAGGGTTTTTTATATTTACTTGGTGACAGAATAGCAAAACTTTATATGTCTCTCACCAGATACAAATATTAAAGCACTTTGGACCCCAAACCTGGCCTTTATGAAAACACCAATTTAAAGTTCTATTCCACTGTAATTTTAATCATGATAAGTATTGTGGATGTAAATCAGTCCTCAATTCTATCTCTGGCATCTCCCTGAGCTCAATGTAAATGAAGTGCAAAGTTGGATCTATATCATTAGACACAAAAAAGAGGCCTGGTTGCAGCTCCGCTTGCAAGCAGAAGTTGGGCTGGAAGAAAGTTCTAGATGGAAACTTGTTGTAATACACATCTAAAGTGTATGGGTAAAACTCCACAATGGCTGCAGAAGATGCTCTCTTGGGGGCTGTGCCAGTCCCTGTGCTGGCTGAGGGAGGGATAGGGCTGGCACAGTGTGGGGGGGGGTGCTACATTGGGAGGGGGGTCTGGACCAGACCCTACACTGGATTGTGGAGAGGCTGGGGCTGGCATGGTGCAGGGGGAACTCTGTTGGGGGTCTGGACTGGGCCCTGCAATGGATAGGGGAGGGTCTGGCATGATGGAAGCCTTCCATGGGAGGGCCTCTGTGTTCTGTGCTGGTCGGGGAGGGGCTGGGGTTGGCACAATGCAGGGAGGAGGCAAACATGGTAAATCCTTGCCTGGACAGACAGACAGACACAGCAAAAATAATATATAAGATGATATAAAATTAGAACTGGTTTGAAATAAATAATTCATTTTTATATAGTATTTCCACAAACTTTGATTCATTGGTGGCTTTGGTCATAAACAGAACGTGTCTTTGGTCTTCTGTCTCTTTATGGTAGACACAGGGCTGCTGACAGGGTAAGGTGACCATACATCCCATTTTCACCAGGACAGTCCCATATTTTAGGGAGGTGCCCTGCCTTTTTTTTTTTTAACAAAAAGGCAAATTGTCCTGTATATTCACTCCCCCTGCTGAGCTGCCCTTTCCCCAAATCAGTGCAGTTGCAGCTACAGGTAAAAGCAGTCAGGAGCTGTCTGGACAACGCATGCAACATGTACTGACTGGCCAGTACAGGAAGCAGCAGGAGAGGGAGGCAGGGGCCCTGCCATACCGGTAAGGCAGGGTTTGGTGGGGGGTAGTTTAGTGTATTTTTGTCCCATCTCTATGATTTTAAAGGGGGACCTGGTGCCCCAGCAGTGCTGGGCAGACCCTCCGTGAGGCAGCTGCCCCTGCAGCTGGGGAGACCACTGTGGAGAAGTAGCTCAATCCCTGCCGCAGGACAGCCTCCCATGTAGCTGCTCCTTTCCCCATGAGGCAGCCGCCTCCACAGCTAGGGAGCCCCCACAGCCACAGAGTTCTTCTGCAGGACAGCAGCCCCACCGCCAGTGCCCCAAGGGGTGGGGCAGCACCCTCTGCAGCCAGGGAGGCACCCTCCCGGCAGGGCAGCGGCCCCATTTCCAGCACCCAGAGGTGTGGGGCAACCAGGGAGGTCCCGGGAGGGGTGGCAGCCCCATTCCTGGAGCACTGCCACCACAGGACAGCGCCCCCCTCCCCGCCCCCCCCCCCCCGACAGGGCAGCCACCGTTGGAGCCAGGAAGCATCCCTGCAGCAGTCCAGGAGCCCAGCAGTGTGGGGCAGCCGGCAAACCCCTCTTTTCCACAGGGCAACTGCCCCTGCAACTGGAGAGCTCCCCCATGGGATGGCAGCCCCATTCCGGTGCCCCATGGCATTAGGTGGCCAGGGAGCTGCACTTACTTGGCAGCCACAGCTGAAGAACTACCCCCAACCCAGTGTACCAGATTTGGCATGGCACAATATGGTCATCCTGTGACAGGGGGACAAAAGGGGCAGTTGCCCAGGGGCCTAGCATGTCAAAGGGGCCTGGGGCTCTGGCTGCTATCGCTGCTACTTTGGCAGCAGCAGCGGCCAGAGGCCCAGGGCCCTTTCAAGTGCTGTGGCAGTGCAGCTGTGCCATTCCACTCTGCTCTGAGGGAAGGAGTGTGGGCCCAGCACAACAATTGGAGCAGTACAGAGGCTGACTACCCTAGGCCCTGCCTCTTCTGTCTTTGGCCCCACTCCCTGTGGGGGTGTGGAGCTATGCCTCCTTCCTCCCTTATCCCAGGACCCACGCTAGCTGTCAGCCTCCTCAGTAGGGATTTTTTGTGGGCATTACAGTATCTAAATTTAATTACACAGTTCTAACCAGAGTTACTAGATACTTGATTTCTAAAGGTTAGGTTCTAGTGTGTCGCTCTGGGGAGTGGGTGGGGAGGAGAAGGGATAGTTTGCTAACCCCCTCTTAACAGTTCTCAAATATTTCTCTACCCCCCGCCCCCCGTATATTGGCTCAGTTCTACTGAATTTGGATGCTGTCCCCTCTTGTCCCTTCCCACCTACCATCTCATGGTAGGGAATAGCAGTTATATGGAGTCTGCTTTGCCTGAAGGATCTCTGAGCCAAGATTTGGGGTGGCCACATGGGGACGTGAAGGGAAAGGCCGACTACCAATACACCTTGGCCGTGTCTACACAAGCCCCAAACTTCAAAATTGCCATGCAAATGGCCATTTCGAAGTTTACTAATGAAGCGCTGAAATGCATGTTCAGCGCTTCATTAGCATGCGGGCGGCCGCGGCACTTCGAAATTGATGCGCCTCGCCGCCACGCGGCTCGTCCCAACGGGGCTCCTTTTCAAAAGGACCCCGCCTACTTCAAAGTCCCCTTATTCCCATGAGCAGATGGGAAAAAGGGGACTTCGAAGTAGGCAGGGTCCGTTCAAAAAGGAGCCCCGTCGGGACAAGCCACGCGGCTGCGAGGAGCGTCAATTTCGAAGTGCCGTGGCCGCCCGCATGCTAATGAAGCGCTGAATATGTATTTCAGTGCTTCATTAGTAAACTTCGAAATGGCCATTTGTGTGGCAATTTCGAAGTTTGGGGCTAGTGTAGACACAGCCCCTGAGTGGCTTCTTTAGGTTTAGTCATTATCTAGTCCTCAATCATTGCAATTTGTCAAATTAATTTCATGCAAATTAATACGTACCTTCCCCAGGAATGCCATACCATGTGTATTCCCTGCTTGTGCTGCCTTTAGGAAATAGTACAAAGCTTTCTGAATAAAAAGCAATAACAAAGTTATATTTTTCACCTGAAAAAGGTGTGTTTGTCAATTTCCATCAAGGCAAATATTTTGCACAGCTTCTCAATTTCTCTTGATTTAGACAGACCAAAAAGTGTCTCAACACGGCCTTGAAAATAGCTTTATACAATTAGGCTCTGAACCTAGAAACGCTTGAACACTAGTATAATTTTATGCTCACTCAGGAAGACTATTGACTACATGTTGGCCTTTGGAGAATCACGGCCTTAGTCTGGTATGAATCAAAGGTAACATTAGCTAAGCATGCTTAGGAGCAAATTTACACGGTAGAGGCTATGTGAACCCAATTTTTACAAACTTTTGTTACAATGCATGTGACCATTAGAAAAAAACTTTAGTGCTCCCCATAATGTGAATTAGCTTTCAGAAATATAATTTTTCCTTTCAAATACTTCCCCTCTTACAATTGTCAATGTTAGTTTTGTGTCTGAAAACACTCAGATAGGCACAAAATATCAACACTATCACATGCTATTTATATGTACATGAATTAAAGTATATGTCTTTTTACAGGGTCAGTCTGAGGCATAAGGAACTCCTTAGATTTTTGGATTTCTGAAGCTCCTGAAAAGCCGCACTATCCTAGTAAGTCAAAATTTGTCGCATCTGCTGCTCTGACAGCAAGAATAGAAAGGGGAGAGACAAACTGCCTTACTTGTTCTTCTTCCCACAGGACTAGAAAAGGAAGAGACTTGCCTCTAATTTCCCTCTCTCTCATATAAATTTGCAGTTATCTTGATATGAAACTTTTTGGCTACTTTGGGGTATTGAGATAATTACGGGACCCAGACAGTCTGTCTGAGCACTTTTACCTTTATAACTATGCTAGCTGAAACTCTGTATAATAAAGTCTTTTTAGTGTATAATGAGGTTCTTAATTGTACAGAATCAATGAAGTTAAATTTCTTTAGTTTATTACAGAATAGTCATACGTGCAAATAAACTGGCTGTTGTGAAATCTAATGTTGCAAGATTAAATCATCAGCTGTTATTTAAATATACCTACAGAATGATCTTTCTCTAGTCCTTTCCTTCCTGCAAGATGTAATTGTCCAAGATATACCTAGAAGTATTTATTAAAATATATATATAAGAAATAGTCTCTGAAATCCTTACAAAAAATTTCCTGGGAAGAAAATAAAAGTAGTTAAAGTACTTTATTACTGGCTTCTGACCAATTAATACATCTCAAATTCTTTCATACAAATATTGTAATGGTTTTTGCTTAACCTAATAAAATTTTTACTTCATTTCTGCATTTTAGTGTAACACCCAAAACCGCTAATCAAGGTTGGGACTCCATGGTACAAATGCATGGTTCATGCCTAGACAGCTGACATTCTGAGGCCCTAATTCTGCAATCAGATCCATACAAGCAGACTTTTGTGTCTGCATGGAGTCCCGTGGTAGCAAAGGGCTCTGTATCATATCAAAAAATCTCCTGTACCCGCTTCTCTTGTGTACGTAAATCCTGTTCCCATTGACTTGAGTGCTGCAGGTCAACGCCCAATATGACAAAACATTTGCAGATTATGACTATTGTTCTATCCCCAGAAGTCAATATTTTTGCCAGAAAAAACATCCTAGCTTTATGCATTACCTGTATCTGTGTGTCTCCTCTCTCAGCCAAAAATCTGTAGTATTGGTATACATCCCAGTCTAAGAAGTCATTGTTAGAACTCAGATTTTCTGATTTTTCTATCAGTCTCACTTTTTCTACTGGCATATCTTCATTTTTTTCTAATTTATCAACAACTGTTAATATAAATGACAACCGGCAACACAGAACAGTGGTATTTAGCAACATCGAGATTATTAATGTGGACAGTACGTATTACATCGATTTTCATGAAATTAGGCAAAATCTGGTTAGCCAAATAAAGTAGAACAAGTATAACATGCAGTACTATACTGCTTTCCTGTTTTAGTAATTGTGGTACAGTTCAGAAGAGTATTGCTCACTTAAGGAAATAAAGCAATAGCATTAAACAGGTATATTTTCTCTTTTTAGATATTGTTTTTTTCTATACAATGCTGAATTCAGACTGGAATTCCCAGGTCCGGCATCTTATGTAGCAGGGACAAAGAAGAACTTGGAAGAAGGAAAAAAGCCTACATTTGCATCTGCTCATTATGGCTACGTCTACACGTGCCCCAAACTTCGAAATGGCCACGCAAATGGCCATTTCGAAGTTTACTAATGAAGCGCTGAAATGCATATTCAGCGCTTCATTAGCATGCGGGCGGCAGCAGCACTTCGAATTGACGTGCCTTGCCGCCACGCGGCGCGTCCAGACTGGGCTCCTTTTCGAAAGGACGCCGCCTACTTCGAAGTCCCCTTATTCCCATGAGCTCAAGCGAATAAGGGGAGTTCGAAGTAGGCGGCATCCTTTCGAAAAGGAGCCCAGTCTGGACGCGACGCGCGGCGGCAAGGCGCGTCAATTTCGAAGTGCCGCTGCCGCCCGCATGCTAATGAAGCGCTGAATATGCATTTCAGCGCTTCATTAGTAAACTTCGAAATGGCCATTTGCGTGGCCATTTCGAAGTTTGGGGCATGTGTAGACACGGCCTATGTCATGTAGATGAAAGGCCAGTATGCGCTGACCTGAGAAATGATAATTATGTTTATCAACATAACAATCGTTCCCACCAGAAAAGTACTGGTTATTGCTGTGCTTATGCAACTCCCATAAAGATTATTTGTATGTATTTGAGGAACTAGAAGTAAAATGTAAGAATTATTTTCATAACTTTTATGCTAAGGTCAATAATTCTTGCTAAAAGCATAGCAATAAAGACTTTCGTTGATGTTGATTTAAGAGTAAAATTGATAAATGGGAAAGATACCACATGAATTACTAATATAAGATACTTTAATTTGGCATATGTGACTTTCAGTCCTGAAAAGTAGGTTTTCCATTTTTCTTATAAAATATTATGTAAAGGTCACTTTATAATTCAGAGAGAATATCTTTACCCAGACAAATAAAAAATTAAAGTTAAAGAGTTAAAAAGTTAAAGTTGAAAACGTGACTTTAAAAAATCCACGGTGTTGTAGTTTAACAAACACCAGTGAAATGTTGGGAGTTCCAAAAACTTGCGGTGAACATTTATGCATCACTGTTTAATTTGGTCTCTTCCAACCAGTACACTGGACAGCCTCACTAGTTTCCGTAACAAACTTAGTCATAATAATATATGGCTTTAAAGTGTATGATAAAACTACCACCCCTGCTTTCAAGATGATATGGGGCATTTCACTTACAAAGAGGAAAATGTTTGGACAAGCTCAAAGCTCAAATGGTTGAATATGTTTCACCTCTAACCTCAGTGAAGGAATACAGGTGTCATGAGCTATGGCTCTGTTGGCTGGGTTGGTGCCTTACATGTTTGATTTATAAGCTTGAATGTGGTTTGGCAGAACCATGTTTGAGGTTACCATAGTTGAGGAGCTTCCAAAGTTCCTGTGTCAGATTAGATTCTTTTATTAGGACAGGAGTACCGAGTAGCAATATATTTGAGGTGTAAATCTGCCTTGACAACCTCCCTCATCATGCCATTAGAGGTTGTGCTCAGCTCTTTAAACTGGTGGCACTACCTGGAAAATGGCATAGCCAATGACGTCCAGGAAGTGAATAGATTCACTTCCTCTTGTGAAGAGTGGGGTGCCAGAATCAGGCTTCTAATGGAAACTGTCTTAGAACTCTGACTGTGAAATCTCCAGCATGCTACTAAAATATTATTGTCACTACTATATGAAAATCCAGAAAATTGATGGAACTCATGAGATTGCAATACTACATATCTTAAATGCTAACACTGGAAATATGTGCATTGTTCCTATTGATCTTAATGAACAGCACATCTGTCCATCTGGGAGCAGAATCTGGTGTAATACATATATATATAGTTACTAGTTATGAATTAAAAATATCTTTCTTCAGATATTATTTTTCATTTGTTCTAAAACAAAGTATGAAAAAATATGTGATTGCTTACTGAAATATGCCACTTTCCTGTAATTAGTTAGTGCTGCTTCACAGTTTCTTGGAACATTGATTCCGAGCCAGTAACGGTATCCCTAAAACAATAAATAACAAATATTTTTCGTATTCTTTAAATTTTGGATTATTATACAGAGAACAAGAAATAGATACATAATTTACAAACCAAAATCATCTGGGATATCAAATTGCCTCCAAGACTTCCAAACGTGTAATAAACAAGAGCCTAAAACACAGAAACAAAACATTATACAAGGAACAAAGAAACCAAACCAGTAGAACTTTTGGTAAGTAATTTCTTTAATTTTTAAAAGACTAGCATATCACTTTTCATTTTTCTTACCTTGGCTGGATTATATTCCACTCCTATGCCATATGAAAACATAAATCCTAAAGCCTGCAGCTCAAAAATAAAAACAAATGTTAGTACATTAGATTAGTCTATTTCAATTTTTCAATATGAATAAAGTTGTAAAAACAATCAAATTTATAAAGTGAAAAGTAAAGTAAATTTTAAAATGTCAGTTATAACTATCTGGTGCTATTTAAAATGGATTTAACTACAGAATGATTAAAAACAGTTTTGATTAATATGTAACTGTTGTGTGGTCCCACACTGTACCAATATAAATGCAAAAAAGTAGACCACACCTTACTGTTTTTCAAATAGCAATAAGCTTTCCAGTTGGGCAATGTCTTAATTAAAACTTTATACACTTACCTCCCTCCACCCCGAACAGAATAAAACAAAACAAATCGACTTACAGTTTGGCCTTTAGGAGATCCTTTTTCAGCCAAAGTCTCATATAATGTCACTGCTGCGGTTATATTTTGTGGACCATGATAACCAAACAGCAAAGCAGCAGCCAATTTCTCCATAGCTTTCAAATGTCCCAAATCTGCTGCTTTGGTAAGGAGCTGGTAAGCTCTGATTCAAAAATATGAAATTCAGGTTTAATCATCTAATCTTAATTTATCACCTCAAATACTGCAATGGTGTCTATAAGGTTATGTCTATATTACAGCGATTTGTAGACGCAGGTTTTTGTCAGAATATATCTTCTGAAAAAACTTCTGTTGACAGATCACAGCCGATCTGCTCTGTCGACAGAGAGCGACTGGACCTGTCTGCACTCTCTGCAAAATAGCCAAATGGTAGTACAGCAGATAGGGCTGCCCAGTATCTTGGAAGCCCTGTCTGTCAACTGAGGGCCCCCCGAGACATCCAGACTGGCTTTATGTCGACAGATCTCTGTTGACAGAGGTGATATGCCTCATGGAGAGTGGTATAAGACTGTCGATAAAAGTGCTGTGTTCTGTCGATTTACTGTCGACAAAATGTCTTGGGAATCTGGAGGGTCCCCATGTTTTGTCGACAAAACCGGCATTTTGTTGACAAAACCCTCTAGTGCAGACACAGACCGAGAGGAGATGTAGCACGTGACAGGTACTAGTTCAAGTAGCGATTTCTATTATGCACCTCCTAAAATAGGCTTGCTTGTCTGGCAGCAGGGAAGTTTAAATTCTTTGTTTGCAGACACCTACCTTGAACAGTAACTTCAATTAGTGTGATAAGTAGAGCAGGATGAAATTTTTCAGATTATTAGTTTGTTTCACAGAAAACATAGCATTAGCCAACCTGAAACTACTGTGGTGAGGGTGCTGCTTTTTTTACTACTCTGTTGTGATGTAGGAGACCCAGTGGCTAGAGTACTTCCTAGAAATATGAGAGACCAAAGTTTATTTATTTCTCAATATCAGATGTAAAGGGAAATTTAACCCAAGTCTCCCTCATCCAAAGTGAATGTCCTAACCCAAAAAAAAAAGAATTGAGTGGATTTGTTTAACTGGAAATAGATTTCTGTACTCAATTCACTAATTTTTTTCCACAACTGTTGTACTTCGTTGACCCAAACTGATTTTTTGGCTAATTTGTATGTCTTTGCATGATGCTTTGCCAATGTAGAATGCAAAATTCCAAGTAATTGCCAACTAGTGTGGTTATTTAAGCTAGAATAGAAATATTCAGTAATGTTAAACGTGACATTGTTGGTCCCAATCCTGCCAAAAGTTGTGTTCAGGAATATTTTCTCTCTCACAGGCGTCTATTGATCTCAGTGACGCTCAGTGCCAGGAAATGTACAATAGGATAAAATCCCTCATGGGACTGAAGCCTGGACTGCAAATGCCTCAGTCAGGGCATGCTCTTGTGTGTCTTTAAAACACACTGTTATCTTTATTACTGATTTAGCCCCACAAGTTCTAGAGTACAGACTTACTCCTCCTTCTCTCTTTTGCTTTTGGAATGTTTCAGTATTTTGATGCTCATTTTATAAAGGTGATGACCTTGCTCCTCATTCTTCTTTCTTCTAGTCAGATCTTCCACTATAGGTGTACAAAACATATAAATTAAAATGACTGAAAATTAAAACAACATTTTTTGATCTACAGCAAATACTCGTCTGATACAGTTGCTGTGATTCGCAAATACATATGACAGATTTATGTTTGAAAATTTGCTCCTTTCAATCAGTTTAGATTAGAGATTCAAAATCCATTTGTCCATGAGTTCAGGTAGTTGCAATTGTTGATACTGAGGAAAACAAATACGGATAGTCATATATCCCTGTCATATCAGCATCCAGAATTCTGATAAAATCTTGGAAAACTGTCTGCATTGTGAATTTGTGTTATGAAAGGTTCTCTGTAGAGTGATATTTGGAGACAGAGATGGAGAAGCACCAAGAGAGCCTTTGTCTCAGACTTGAGTTGAACCTTAAGGCAGAGTTGCTCACTGGGATATGGCCATTTCTTTTAGTCTGAAATTTAGGAAAAAAGAGATTGTATTATTCTTAGAATATACTCAAACTCAACATCACTGATTTCTTATGCAGGGGAAAACAGATTTGAAAAGCCCTGAACATCTACTGTTTAGCAGAAGGGTGACACTGGTGTTGGAAGAGGCAATAACCTCTTACTAGGCAATAACCTAGTAAATGCTGTGCTGAATTGGAACCTAAATAAGTGTTTAATTCCACCCCTATTTAATAAAGCACTTATGTGTGAGCACACAAAGTGAATAACTTCTTTTTCTTTGAGTAGTGTCTCAAGGGGTGCACCAGTGTAGGTGACCGCCAAGCATTATCCCCTCTGGAGGGCTGGGACTTTGGAATTGGGTCACTTACAAATGACAGTGCTGTGGAGCACAGGTGCTTACTTTTGTTTTTGTTGGTGGGACTGCCTCTCTGCTCCCTACCCACAGTGAAAGCAGCAGCAGGAGGCAAGAGCACAGTCTGGGGACTGGGGCCACAAAAGATTAATCCACCCTTGTGAGGACTGAGTATTCCTTATTTTTGGTAAGTGGGTGATTAAACCCTGGAGCAACCTGGGTCTTCCAGGGGGTACATAAACTCATCTAAATATTTGTCTAGTTTTACAGCAGGGATACATCTACACAAGAAGCCTCTGTTAACAGAAGTCACTGTCCAAAGGGATTTCCTGGCAAAACTTCTGGTGGCAGATCGCTTATATGAATAGAAACAGATTGAAAGAGCAATCTGCTCTGTCAACAGAGAGCAGCCAGACTGCCTGGCCTTTTCTGGACAGAATGACTGACTGGAAGCTCTGCAAACAGGGCTGCCTGGTGAACTGGAATCCCTGTCTGTTGACAAAAGGTCCCTGGAGCATCTACACAGCTGTTTTGTCAACAGAACACAGTCCTGAGAGATCTTGAGAGACATTATACCTGAACAGGGTGAAGTATAATGCTGCTGGTGGATGTGCTGGGTTTTGTCAACTGTCAACAAAGCGCATTTTGCATAGACGCTCTGCAGTTTTTCCTGACAAAAGCCCAGTTTTTCCAGGAAAAGCCTCTCATATAGATGTAATGCAGGTGATATAAAAAACACATAGGCTATGGTTACACTGATGCTGGCAGCAGTATGCAAATGGATAGTCTCAAAAATGCAAATGACCACTCATTTTCATATTTGCTCACTGGTAGACACTGCCACTGGCACAAAAAAAGCTGTGTAAACATGGCTGTGCTGGTGAACCCCCACCTTTGTCAGCAGCCTCTTATGCCTGATTTTTTCCAGCCATAAGAGGCTGCTGACAAAGGGCGGTGGGGTTTGCTGACAGAACCATGTTTACACAGCTTTTTTCGTGCTCACGGCAGCATCTGCCAGTGAGCAAACAGGTAAATGAGTGGCCATTTGCATTTTTGAAACCACCTATTTGCATACTGCTGCCCATGGTTTGAGTCAGTGTAACCACACCCGAAGTCTGTATAAACTAAAATTTCAGACAAACAAAATGAGTAAGCAATTTTTGAATAATAATGTGCTCATGCACGTTTGTACTTTTATGTCTGATTTTGTAAAATACAGTAGTTTTAAATGAGGTGAAACTTGGTCGGACACAAAACAAATCAGATTCCTGAAATGGATACAGTATTCTGGAAAGGCTGAGAACCACTGTTCTGACACGTACTCATTATAACATTATAAACTATGCAATATTGATCACAGTGGCATAAGCCTTTTGAGATCTGTATTTCATTGCTAAAAATACATTGAATGTGGTCCTAAATTTAAGGATACCTTTTTGCTTTCTCTCCACTGGGAACCATCTGCCTTTGGCTGAATGCGAATTTTTCATCCTCTCAGTTCATCATTATTATGAACAAGTTTGTTCTTTGAGCAAAAGGCTGTTTTTTTTAAAAAAATAGTATCTTTAGACTCTAAATTTGACTAATGTTGAAAAGCTTTGAAGACTTTGTTCTTTTTCCATGGAGATACAGGATGTATCATCATGGAGCATAAGTGAACATGTATTCATGAAACTGTGTTCAAAGAGTTTCTAAGGTATAAAAGGACTAGAATGTGTCTGCTCTGATTTGATCACGGAAAACTCTATCTGAAACATTGTCTCTTCTATTCGTCTTAGAGCAGGATATGTTATATTGTTTTGGAAATGAAGCATGCTCTAAGAAAGGAGTAAATTTGCAATGTTTTTTAAGAATTCCTCTTTGGACTAAATGTAATCATATATTTTGGAAGTTCCTGTTTATGCTTAATAGAAAATTGAACATTTAGGCTGGGTCTACACGTGCCCCTTCCTTTCAAAAGGGGCATATTAATGAGTGGGTTCGAAAGATGCTAATGAAGCACTGCAATGAATATGCAGTGCCTCATTAGCATAATGGCAGCAGCAGCGATTTGAAAGTGCAGCTTTTCGAATTGCGCACCACCCATGGAGACAGGACCTTCTGAAAGGACGCCCCCCCAGTTTTCAAAAGCCCTTCTTCCTATCTGGTGATTGGAAGAATGACTTTCAAAAACTGGGGAGTCCTTTCGGAAGGTCCCATCTCCACGGGTAGCGCGTGATTCAAAAAGCCGCACTTTCGAATCTCTGCGGCCACCATTATGCTAATGAGGTGCTGCATATTCATTGTAGCACCTCATTAGCATCTTTCGAACCTGCTCATTAACATGCCCCTTTCGAAAGGAAGGGGCACGTTTAGACACAGGGTTCGTAACCAGCCCCTTTCCACCCCTGCCCTTACACTACTAGCTCCCATTATTAGCTATTCTTTGAAATATCTGTTTTCAACTGGTCATACCTAATTCTTGACTAACATTACTCTGGTACTCTTATACTTTTGCAAACACCATTTGAAATTCTTTTTTCTATCATATGGACTATTGCCTAAATTTATTTTTAGTCAGTTACTGAATTTGAACCCCAAATTTAGCAAAGCACTTAAGCATCTACTTAAAGTTCAAGCACATGTTAAGTACTTTGTGGCATGTTGATAGACTTCAGCACACACTCAAAATTATGTATGCACCCAGTGCTTTTTTTCTAGGAAAAAAAGGTGCCGAAACTCCCTGCAGCTCCAAGCTGCCCTGAGGCTTAACACCCTGCAGACTCAAACCACCCCCTCCCCCCAGACTTAACCCCCTGGAAGCCCCAAACCATCCCGAGGCTTAATCCCCCACAGCCTCAATAAATTAAAACAGACTTTTTGATAGTCAACAGCATTTCAACAGACAACAGCTGGTATTGCATTAACTACAGGTGGTATGTGGAATGGACATGTTATATCACAAACATATGAGAAATTAGACATCTTTCAAGCTTATGTAGCTCAAAATATTTATGAATAATTTTCTACCTTTTAGAAAGCTTGTATAGTTCTAGTAAATGCTGTCTTAAACACAGCATAAGCTGAAGGCATATATAAAAGTTATGCAGTGACAACCAAATCTATTACCTTTTAACGATGTATCTTGCATTAATAGTTGACTTTTATTAAGTGCTTCCTGAAAAAAATACGTTGTACACATTTTTCAGAACTGGTTTACTATTTTTGAAAAACTGTACATGGATATTAAGCTGTCTTTATTTCAGGATATCTTATATAATACACATTAGGATTAATAGAGGAAATTACCATGAGCTTTGTTGCAATTCTTTACCCACTTTTATTCTCAATGCATACAATGTATATTAAAACATAGTCTTATTATGCTACCATATGAGCTACTGAACCATAATTGCAAAACATGTTAAAAAAAAAAAAAAAAAAAAAAAGCAACACATTACCAGAATTTAGTGTAGCTAAGGAATCTACCTTACAAGCACTGTACTATGCTGCTTTTCAGGTTAAGTAAAACTACTGATGCCACAATTTGTAGCAGCAAATCTCATGCATAATGCACAATCAGTGTGTTTCTGGATGACTCCTTAATGAAAAGGATTCATCATTTTCCAAAGCTTTTCAGAAGACATTCAGTAAAATTGTCAGGACTCTGTTTTATAAAGAGACGCACAATAACACTAGCTATTGGTCACAATCAGTTCAAATATTGTTAACTCTGAGAAAATCCTAGTTTTACTTCCAAGAATACATTAAATTCCTCAAAATATGTTGCACAAGAAGAACAAAATGTACATATTCCCTAAAAATCTGTTTTGTTTTGGGATTATCTCTCGTTTGAGTTAGCTACAGAAGTGTTAAGTTTCATGGGGTGCATCTACACTTGCATTCCTCTTTCGAAAGAGGTATACAAATGAGGTAAATTGAAAATGAAAATGATGTATAAATTTGCATATTTGGCCCCTCATTTGCATATTCTAATTTCAAAAGAAGAAAGCCAGTGTAGACGCTGCTCTTTCAAAAGTAAACCCATCTTTGAAAGAATCCTTCTTCCCTTTATTTAATGGGAAGAAGGATTCTTTCGAAGATGGGGTTTACTTTCAAAAGAGCGGCATCTACACTGGCTTTCTTCTTTCGAAAGAAGCTCTTTCGAAATTAGAATATGCAAATGGGGGCCAATATGCAAATTTCTACCTAATTTGCATTTCCAATTTACCTCATTTGCACACCTCTTTCGAAAGAGGAATGCAAGTGTAGACGCACCCATGGGGTGCGTCTACATGGGCACAAATCTTCAAAATAGCCATGCTAATGGCCATTTCGAAGATTATTAATGAGGTGCTGAATTGAATATTCAGCACCTTATTAGCATTAGGACACTTCCGGCCGCAGCGCTTTGAAAGCGCCGCTTTCGAAAGCGCGTGGCTTGGTGTGGCTATACAGGGGTCCTTTTCGAAAGGACCCCGCACCTTTCTAAATCCCCTTAACCTGCTCACTGATTGGAATAAAGGCATTTCGAAAGGTGCAGGTCCTTTTGAAAAGGACCCCCATGTAGCCACGCCGAGCCACGTGCTTTCAAAAGTGGCGCTTTCGAAGCGCTGCAGCCAGAAGCATCCTAATGCTAATGAGGTGCTAAATATTCAATTCAGTGCCTCATAAGTAATCTTCAAAATATGGCTATTTCGAAGATTTGTGCCAGTGTAGACACAGCCATGATGTTTTGAAGTTATCCTTGGCTACGTCTACACATGCCCCAAACTTCGAAATGGCCATACAAATGGCCATTTCGAAGTTTACTAATGAAGCGCTGAAATGCATATTCAGCGCTTCATTAGCATGCGGGCGGCAGCGGCGCTTCAAAATTGACGAGCATTGCCGCCGCGCGGCGCGTCCAGACGGGGCTCCTTTTCGAAAGGACGCCACCTTCTTCGAAGTCCCCTTATTCCCATCACGGGAATAAGGGGACTTCGAAGTAGGCGGCGTGCTTTCGAAAAGGAGCCCCGTCTGGACGCGCCGCGCGACGGCAAGGCTCGTCAATTTCGAAGCGCCGCTGCCGCCCGCATGCTGATGAAGCGCTGAATATGCATTTCAGCGCTTCTTTAGTAAACTTCGAAATAGCCATTTGCATGGCCATTTCGAAGTTTGGGGCACGTGTAGACACAGCCCTTATCATCCTTATTTTATTATCTAGAAGGTCTCATCCATGGCTGTTAGCATTACTCTTGCTTTTGATGCCTTTGGCAATTGTCACATCTTTTGGGATCTTTCTTGAGCTGCTTGCTCTTCCAGGGTGGTGTTTATCATTCTAATCAAGGAAAAACAGTGACTTCGGGTCCATTTGTAAGGTGAGGTGTACTTGAAAAAATATCCTCCGAAGAAAGACGAAACTTATAGCAGCAAAAAATCTTGCATTTGTCCTAGAAGTTTTGCTGTTATAAAAATGTAAATTACAAGCTCTCCTTAGGCACCTTGTCATGGCCAGGTGTGGTATGGTAGTATTCTCACCACTGCAGTCTGCTGCCACTGGTTGCTTTGCCTCAGCAGTGGCCTGCCTCTTCAAGGGACTTGGCCCTTTGGCCAGGCCACTTCCAAATCTCACTCTGCAAAGGTACTCCATAAATGGAAAGCAAAGGGAATTAGCACAAACCAACTGGAGAACTTGGGAGAATGCATTCCTCTCAAGGTGTATCATGAACTGACCCTCACATCCCACAGGTAGGCCCTTTCAGGCAATTGTTAGGAAAGCTTGTGCCTTCTCTTGGCCTGTCCACAGGGGTTGAACATCTGCTTGGTTCTCTGGTCTGCCTCAAAGGCTGTGTCTACACTAGCCCAAAACTTCGAAATGGCCATGCAAATGGCCATTTCGAAGTTTACTAAGGAAGCACTGAAATACATATTCAGCGCCTCATTAGAATGCCAGCAGCCGCGGCACTTCGAAATTGATGTGGCTCACTGCCGCACGGCTCGTCCAGACGGGGCTCCCTTTCGAAAGAACCCCGGCAACTTCGAAATCCTCTTATCTTCGAAATCCTCTATCTGCTGTTAGGAATAAGGTGATTTCGAAGTTGCCGGGGTCCTTTCGAAAAGGAGCCCCCTGTGGATGAGCCGTGCAACTGCTAGCCATGTCAATTTTGAACTGCTGCGGCTGCCAGCATTCTAATGAGGCGCTGAATATGTATTTCAGCGCTTCCTTAGTAAACTTCGAAATGGCCATTTGCATGGCCATTTCAATGTTTTGGGCTAGTGTAAACACAGCCCAAATGAACTGTCCTGCTTTCCATTTAACTCCTCCTCCAGCCTGTCCAAATCTTGACAGTATGGCAGGGTCGGGCTGGCTGAGCACAGAACAGCTACTTAATTCCTTTTTGTCTAGCCAGGGGTTTGCATACCCAGTCATGCTCGCCTATCCAAAGTTAATGTACTGGAAAAATAGCATAGTGTATAACTGGCTTAACTTGGAATAGCAATCTCCATTCTCTGGGAATAATTAATACCAAAGTCTTCCAGTTCCGGATTTTCCTTGGTTCTTTATTTCCCTTTCACAGTGAAACTGGCTGTATAATAATAGTGGCCTGAGACAAGAAAAACTTACCTGGATTAGTGGCTGGATTTTTCCCATTCTTTTAATTGAATGTAGATCTTTGTCCAAAATTACTAAAATCTATCTCATCTTGACAATTCAGTATTTAAATAATTTGTCCTCTTCAGCCTGAGAACCTTGTTCATGTGTATTTATCTTTTACCTCTAGGTGAAATTATACTTGCATGAGATGGTTCAGTTGCAGCACTTTTTGATTTTCTCTGTATGATTATTTTTTCATATTTTGAATATGAAACATAACTAAATCATCTTTTCTTAAAAATGTGTAAGCCTTTTACAACCAGTTTTGCTGTAGGCAATAAGCCAGCCCTAAGCTGAAAGAATAGCTGTGACTCTTTGGAAAGAAGCAAATAATTTATTAGGGGAAGCATTGTGTCCTCTTAGCAATGCCATACTTAATTTATCTGTTTGTTCACTTGCATGTCTAACATGCATCATCATCATCAGATAACAAAGGCAAATGTAGTTTCACTCTGCTGTTCCTTATTTTACAGCACCTATTTCAAAATTAAGTAAATATTTGGTAAACTTACAATAGTAATGCAATGAACATTAAAGTCACACAGAATAATCAAAATTATGATTCTGATATGCGTTTAATTTGGTAGCTGTGCAGATCATAAATTTTAAGATATTATTGGACACAACAGGTGGACATTGCACTCTCCCACGTCCAGGTCAGGAGGCATCTAAAATGTGCCTTGAGGCAGCTGAAGGCACACTCAACCTGGTTCATGCCTGGTTTAGGTAGGCATTAAACAAGTCCTGGACTGGGTCCAGGTGGCCAGTGTACAGTGTCATGAGCCAGACATGAGGGAGAATGTGACGTCCCCCACCATGCACAATGGCATTTCCACATCCCCGACTGCCAACACTCAGCAGGGGACATAGGTGCCTGCCTACATTCTCTGGCACAGGTCTGAGTTGCAGAACACCCATGCATCACGTGCCTGGCTCAACCATATTACATACATGTCCAGGAACCATCCCCAGTAGTCAACCAGGGCCTGCAGCACAATGGAGCGGTGACCCTTGTGGTTGATGTACCATGCCACACTGTGGTCCGGGGCACGGATGGGGATGTGAGTCCCATCGATCACCCCAAAGCATTATGGGAACCCCAGGGTGGTGAAGTCAGTCATGGGCATGTCCAGGTCTGTGATGTGGATGACTCTCCAGAGCAGGAGCACGTTGATGGCCATCACAACCCGCAAGGGGAGGAGACCAGACACGCGTCAGGGACTGAAGGAGGGAGTCCCTGGGTCCTGTTGGGCTCCCCTGCTGTCATCCCGGCAGCACATCTGTGTGAGGATGGGATGTTACAGTGCCTCAGGGATGGGGTCCCCCGCCACTCATCTCCCCATCCCTGCCCCAATGGTCCCCCTTGAGTGGGACTTCTTCCCCTCCCCATGTGCAGGGCCTGCAGACTGAGAGTATCTTACATGCATGAGGACAGCCGCAATGGTGACCTTCCCCACACTGAACTGGTTCCCAATGGAGCAGTAGCTGTCCAGGATAGCAAGCTTCCAGAGGGTGATGACAACCCACTTCTCCAAGGGGATGGCAGATTGCATCCAGGTGTCCTGTCTCTGGAAGGTGAGGGCAAGCCAGACCACCGTCCCGCAATGTTGTGCATACTCTTTCTCTTACTGCTGTTTGCCATAATGCTTACCAATCCAGAAATCACAGATTTATTTCTCAAATATATTCTGAGCAACATCTACAAAAACAGCTGAATTGTGTAATGAATGAACATTGCTTTCAGATTGATGTTCAGATAAGAATTCTGTATATACCATCAACTGAAGGATGGCTACAAAAGCAAGCATGATTCAGTCTAAACTAGACAAGTCTTTAACAGAAAAAGCTTAGAACAAAAAGGTTTATGAAAAATTTGCTCTAACAAAACCACAAGCGCAGAATGAAGTTTTGTCCAAATAGCTGTTTATTTCAAATAAAAATATTAAAATTCAGCTAGATTTCTGCACAAAATGGGTTAACGTTTCAAGAAGTGTACTAGTAAATATAATTGTGTGTGTTATCCAGGCAAATATGATAAATACGTTTTATACATACCCAAAGCTGAAGCTTTAAATTCATAACTGATCACATTTGATAGATATATATGATTTAAAAACTGCACAATCACTTAATTAATTAAGCCTAAAATATTAAAAAATATCTGCCAGTTATGGATGGTTCAGTTTTGGGGAGTCCAGTCTGAGATAGTTAGGGTCAGATCCAGCATCCATTGAAATTAAGAGGATATTTTCCCTTGACTTCAGTGCACACCTTCAGAAGTGCTGAGGGATCACTTCATTTTAGATCAAAGCGGGAGGGTGAGCATGCAGATATTTAGTATCTCTGCAAATTAAACTCAAGGTGCCTTAATATTGGACCTCAAATTTGACATATCCAAAATCAGTAGCCACTTTTCAGAATTTGTTTGTATATCCTCATCCTTGAACAATCCCACATGGATTTTAAGGATTTCTCTTCCCCAACACTGGCATAAAACTAGTGCATGGAAAGGCTTTCTTGCACTAGTTTCCCAATTGTTTCTACTCTCAGCATGTTGCAAGACATCATACCTTAAAGTTGTAGAATTCTGATTACTATCTAGTTTCTTCCCCACTTCAGATGCACATTAATGTAGTAGCAAAATGGGCCCCTCTCAAATTATCCCATGACAGAATGTTTTCTACATCTAATGGTTTTCAGAGATATTACTTCTTAAAAAATTGCCTCTAATCTGAGTGCTGTTCTGTCAGTGGCCTATCACCGAATACAGAGAGTCCCTGGCTTCAGACTAGTGTAAAGTCCTTATTTAAAGCAACTTTTACATCGATTAAGAGGACAACAGACAATGTCCATATTTCACAATGATTATAAAGCATAATTTGGGAGGAAAAGCCCCAAGCAATGAATTCATAAACTCCACCTTGAAACATATTTACCTGTTCTGAAACATTTTTTTCCTTCTGGTCTTCAAAACTTTTTTCTGTTTCTGAAAATAACAAAAGCCATCAGAACTTGCATTTTGTTATACATTTAACTTCTGATGAAACAGAATGTACTCTTACATATGGAGACTCATTTTGTGATTCTTTTATCTGAGTCTTTTCAGGTAATTTTAACATACCAATACCTCAGTAGGATCACAGTCAGAATATATGGACAATATCAGAGATGAAATTCAGCTGTGCGTGCACACCACAGACCCCTGGTACAGAGCTCCTGTACAAAGTCTTGAAGTCTTGGTGCAGGGATCACTGTCCAGGCTGGAGAAGATTACCTTTAGCACAAATTAGGAGGTAAATTTAAAGCGAAGCATAGTTCAGTGCCCCCCTCCACCTCCCCACCCCGTAACAGTTTTAATAGCTCCTGGTCTGGAATAATGGATGTCACCTCTGCTTCTCCCTATGGGTGCATCTACACGGGCACAAATCTTTGAAACAGCCATGCTAATGGCCATTTCAAAGATTACTAATGAGGTGCTGAATTAAATATTCAGTGCCTCATTAGCATTAGAACACTTCTGGCTGCGGTGCTTCGAAAGCACCGTTTTTGAAAGCGTGTGGCTCGGTTTGGCTACACAAGGGTCCTTTTCGAAAGGACCCCGCACCTTTTGAAATCCCCTTATTCCGATCACTGATTGGAATAAGGGGATTTTGAAAGGGGCAGGTCCTTTCGAAAAGGACCCCTATGTAGCCACACCGAGCCGCATGCTTTCGAAGAGCCGCAGCCAGAAGCATCCTAATGCTAATGAGGTGCTGAATATTCAATTCAGCGCCTCATTAGTAATCTTCGAAATATGGCAGTTTCGAAGATTTGTGCCCGTGTAGACATAGTATGTCTACACAGCATTGTTATTTCGAAATACGCTATTCTGGAAGAGATTTTCTGGAATAGCTTATTTCAAAATAGCGCATCGAGACACAAAATGCATATCAAAATAGTGCTCAGCTATTTCAAAATAGAGCATCAAAACACAATAGTGCCTATTTCGTATTAAAGCCCTTGACACACTACAGCTTATTTTGAATTAGTCCCTATTCCATGTCTACACAGTTCCTATTCCAAAATATCTATTTCAGAATAGGCACTATTCCTCACAGAGGCTGTGTCTACATGTGTGACTTCTTCTGGAAGTGGCATGGTAATGAGCCGTCCAGAAGATGCTAATGAGGTATGGATGTAAATTTCCTGCCCCTCATTAGCATATAGGCACGTGGTTCGGAGTTCGGAAGAAGCTCTTCAGGACTCCAAAATGCACGTGCAGATGTGGCCCATGAGGATCTACTGGAAGGAAAGCCTCCTTCTAGAAGCCCCTTCTTCCTCATGTGGACAAAACACAGCACTTTTGCCGGCAGCATTCTGCCTCAAACCTTTGAGGCATAACGCTGCTGTTAATACAATGTCGACAAAAAAAAAAATAAAGCAGCTGTGTGGCTGCTCTGGGGAGGCCTCTTAACAGACAGGGCATCCACAACAATGGGCAGCCTTGTCTGCTGTGCTTCCAGGTGCTTGTTTTGTCAAGAGAGCAGCGGGGCAGCCTGTCTGCTTTGTCAACAGAGAGCTGAGGGCTCTCCTGATTGGCTTCTGTGTGTGGCCACACTCTGTCAACAGAAGTTTTGTCTGGAAAACTCTCCTGTCAGTGACTTCTGTTGACAAAGCACTGTAACCATAGCCAAACTGAATTGCTCCTCTGTGATTAGCCTGCAGTGCTACCACCTGAAAATAACTTGAAAAGAATCCACCATGCCATTATTTCAGAAATGTTGAAAAAATCCTTTATTTTATTTGCAAGTAGCAGAACCACATGACCTTTGTATTTGTAATATTTTTCTATTGTGATAAATTCTGTAGACATAACACATGATGAGATAGGGGAAGAAAGAAAAAATGTAAAGGTGACATGGTTACAAGAGAAATAAATTTGATATTCTACCAAATTGCGCATTTCAAAACTCATGCAGGCAATGTATTTCTCCACACAAGATTATATGGCTCTCTCTGCAACCTTGCAAGACTCAAAACCAAAACTAAGGTCAAGAAAGTCCTCATTAGGGAACTTCTTCTCGCAGATGATGCAGCAATCATCGCTCACAGTGAAGACATGCTACAGTCACTGATGGATTCTCTGTCCAGAACCTGCAAATTGTTTTCCCTTGACATATGCATGAAGAAAACTGTTGTATTCACTCAAGGTGTACCTCAGCAAACCAATGTCATTCTGGATAATAGCCCATTAGATGTGGTTCAACAATTCTGTTACCTTGGATCTGCTGTCACCACAAACCTATTCATGGATGAAGAACTGAACATCAGAATCAGGAAGGCAGCTACTATTTTTTGGCAGATTTATGAAACCAGCATGGAAAATCCTAAAATGACAGTGAAATCAAAGATACTAATCTACCAGGCACGCGTATTGAGTATCCTGCTATATGGTTTCAAGGCATGGACCACCTATTAGAACCAGGATAATAAATTGAACAGCTTCCATCTTTGCTGCTTCCACAGAATTACAAATATCAACTGGCAAGATAAAGTTTCTAATGCAGATGTCCTGACAAGATCTGGCATACCCAGCCGCACAGCGATCCTCAACAGCAGAAGACTACAATGGCTTGGTCACGTGAGAAGAATGGGTTACAAACGTCTTCCCAAAGCAATCCTGTTCAGTGAACTGTCATGTGGGTTAAGAACAAGAGGAAGACCAAAGGCTAAGATTCAAGGACACATGCAAAAACGCCATGAAAAAATTCAACATCGATCCAAAATCCTGGGAACCTACATCATCAAATTGAAATACCTGGTGACGATTGCTACGACAAGGCACATCACCTTCGATAGTATATGTGCAAGCCATGCAAAAGATGATAAATAGAAATGCTTTGATTGAAACACCAAGTATAAGGTAAAGGATGGCAACTGACCATGTCAGATGGGCAAGACATAACTTCTCACTTATTCTGTTTCCAGAATAGATAGTGCTCACTCAGTGATGAATTTTTCAGTATTTTATCATTATAATTCAATGTGTGGCCCACATTTTACTTACATGGTCTTCAAACCCTGCTCTGAAGACACAATTATTAATTTCCTTGTGGGCTTTTCTTTGACACTTACCCCTATAGCATCTGATCAGTTCATAAATTGTAATGAATTAATTTCCACAATACCCCAGTGAGATAAGGGGGGCAGTATTATCTCTATTTTGCAGAGGGGAGCTGTGGCACAGATATTAAGATCAAAAGTTTCCACTAATTTTGAGTGCCAAATACAATACACCTTGGACTTCATTTTCATGATACTTTGCATTATATAACTCTCATATGTTCAAGGCACAGCTCCACAGACTTCAGTTGCAACTCTGAGTGGTCAGCATAACAAATGAGGTCCCACGTCCAAGATTGGGCAGAAAATTAGAAAAATACTTAGTAACCACTTGCAAAAAGTTTATACTGAGCACAAGCAAACTGCAATTTTTTAAAAAGGCATATAATGTAAACAAATCTGGATGGATTTTTGAAAGGATGGTAAAAGGCTAAAACAAAGACTAACAGATTTCAGGTTTCTGGACTAAAGTATTGGTGCACTAGAGCTTTATCAAGAAAAGGTAACTGGAAAAAATACATTATTTTGCAATTTTATGTAACATATACAAACACACGTTATCCCCTAGCCTCATTCTTGGAAAGAGCTGAACTTTTTGCCTAAAATTGTCCAGATAAAATTGAGCCTGTGGCAGACAGCTGGCAAGTAAAATTTCAGGCCAAATGGTTATAGTTTTGCAAAGTTATAAGCAACTGAAAACACAGTATTATAAAGCAAAATGTTGGATAATCTTAATAATAGGCAGTGCTGATTATAAGTCTTTGTATCTCATGAAAATTCACAGGGTAAAAGAGAGGGCTAGGAGTTGTCATTTCGCAAGAGGAAAATTGAGATGAACACCCAATAGTATATATTCCACCTGTGTGAAAGTGTTCAGCTTAACAGAAAAAGAGTGCTTGGATGCCAAATGGGTTATCAATAGTCTGTAGGTACAACCGCCTAGGAAACAAGTTCACGCTAGTAAGCTATTATATTCCCTTATGTTGCCTGAAAGTGATGAAAGAAACAAAACAGACATGAGATAGTACCTGTTGCTACAGCCTTTTGGATATGGGTGGCACTGAGCAGAAAGCTTGCATTTTTTTTGTCCAGGGAGGTAACCTATGCTAGTCAAAGCAGGCCTTCAGTATAAATAATGGAGTCTACCAAACACCACAGTCAACATGCACAGAGTGGGGAGGATTGTCCCTCCTGTTTACAAGCAGCAGTCATGGAGACAGGCACCCATTGCTCCAGCTAATAAAATAAATGGGGCCTGCTGTAAAGGGAAGAATGCAGAGAAGGAAAGGTAGGCAGAAATGTTCTCCATGAAAACATCTAGGCAACTGGAAGTGATGAGGAGCCTAGGATGCGAGGGGCTCATAGACTGAAAAGAAGGCAAGGCTCTAGACCAGTGTTTCCCAAAGTGTGGTCCATGGCTCAGTACTGGTCCTTGGGAAAAAAATAATACCAGTCCTTAGAAAATATACAAATTATCATGCACAATTCTATTAATTTGGTAAATTTCATATTTTCCTGTGTAATTAAGGTAATAACAATAAGTTAGGCACTTAAGTATCTTATACCAAGATTTATATTATTATGTTTATTATTATTGTGAATAAATAGTGAAAATGTATTCTTTTTTACTTCTTTTTTTTATATGCATTTATATTTTTGGGCTGCAAAAAAAGGTACTGAAAAAAAACCAGGTTCCAACAATACAAACATGGACCTCACTGAGAACAAACCCATGGGCCAATCAGGTGAAGCTGAGGCCCCTTGAGAGGTCACCCCAAGAAGCTGTGACAGTCAGCAAACATGGACAACACTATATAGATAGATGTTAACTGATTGCTACTTTTTACATAAATACAGAAGGAAAGAAGGAAACCACCAACTTCAATCTAGTCAGATAAAAAAATGAGTTAAAAGTACTTTTGAATATTACACTTGAGCCCCATTGTGGTTTTACAACTGTTCGTGTATTTTCAAGATGTTTTTCTCTTCCCTGCTGCAGGGTGATAATAGTCATACAAACCAAAGGATATTTTCTTCATTTAAACCAAATGAAATTTTGTGCAAAGTATCGTCAAATGCATAAAATAAATTAAAATATTTATTTAAAATGTCCCATTGTAGGGAAAAAGAATGAGCAAAATAATCTTCAGCAATATTACCAAAATTACTAAAATTGTACAATTAGCTCCCACAGACATTTTTTCTTAAAAATAGTTGAAAAACAAATGGGCTACATCTACACTATCACTACACTACACTATTCCTATCAGCAGATAGGAATAAGGGGATTTTGAAGTTGGCGGAGTCCTTTCGAAAAGGAGCCCCATCTGGATGAGCCGCATGGCAGCGAAAAGTGGCAATTTTGAAGAGCCGCAGCCGCCGGTATGCTAATGAGGTGCTGAACATGCATTTCAGCTCCTCATTAGTAATCTTCTAAATGGCCAAAGATTTGGGCTAGTGTAGACACGGCCATGATGTACTGACTGCATTGCAGACACAATCAGAATGTAACAAGCTGAAGACCTGAATACTGTGTATCTAATGTAATTTGAGCATTAAAATTTATGTTGGCTTAGCGAATCCTTACTTTTTTTGTTACTTACAGTTGGTAAGATAACTTGAGAATACTTTCTCCCAACATCTTGTATCAAACCATCGTTTAAGAAAAAAAAATGAGTGAGCTCGATCAGATCAAGCATATTTCTGTACAGACTTGTAGTGCTTTAAGTTCTAAGTGGAGTGCTTGTGAAAGAAGTTGATTGGAATGTTCATCATAAGCTAGAACTAATCAAAATCAAAATTTGTTTAAAAATGACACATGTTCAGTATTTGGGTATTACTAAAGTGACTGATACTGAGGACCTGTCAATTACAAATGCAACTACCTTATCTTCTATCCAACTGACCTGTCCTAAACCATATTGTACATTAATCCCTCCATACCCTGCATTAATCTTAATGCCAATGTCTGCTGTATGGTACTTCTATCTTTCCTGAATCCTGCTTGCTCCTGCATTAGATGCTCTTCTATCTGCGATCTCAGTCTCTCTGTCAGTATCATCAGCACCTGCCTAGATAACTTGTTAGGGCAATTATTCTGTAGTTCTTGCACTCCAATGCACTTCCTTTCTTGTGTATTGTCAGAAGCACGGATCTTGTCCGTTCCTTGGGTGCCTTCCCTTCTTTCTGTGCTGAATTACACAGTCAGTGTATTTCTGGAATCATACTTTCTCAGCCATATTTGATCATCTCTCTGGTGATCTTATAATTTCCAGGGCTTTTGTTGTTCTTTAATTGTTTCAATGATCTTTCTACCTCCTCCTTCAAAATATCCTTCTCACTCTTGATGCTTGGTGGTGAAATCTCTTTCAGTTCTTCTATCAGTCTCTCTGAGACATTCAGGTCCAAATGTGCTTTGTACAGATCGGTGCAATATCTCATCCATCGCTACACAACCTTCTCCTTGTTCATGAGCACCTCATCATTTTTGTCTTTGAATACCATCTGCTTCGGCGGCCACTTCTTATTAATATTCCTAATCATTTTATACACCTATAGAACAAGTGCCCTGACGAGTCATTTAGGCAAGGTGCTGATGATGATACTGACGGAGGGACTGAGATTGCAGACCGGAAAATATCTAGCAAATGATCAAGTGGGATTCAGGAAAGACAGAAGTACTGTACAGGAGATATTGGCACTAAGATTAATAGCGGAGAAAGCTTCATGAATGAATAAGAACACCTACAATTGCTTTGGCGATTGTCAGAAGGCATTTGACAGTACAGATCAGGAAGTGACTTGGGTGATGTTGCACTTGTATGGAACAGAAAACAGACTGATATGGTTGTTGAAGGATATCAGCAATAATGTGAAGGCAGTGGTGAGAAAGTGAGCAAAACTGGCAACTTGCTTTAGAGTGAGTAGAGGTATGAGACAAGGAGATCTGATACCACTGAGTATCTGAAAAAGTGCATTTTGCGTGTAGATGCTCTGTGGGTTCTTTTGGAAAAGGCCTGTTTTTTTGAAAAGAACTTGCTAGTGTAGACATAGCCTGCGATAGATGACAGTAGATACGTGGGTAGAGCTTTCTGGAAGTCAAGAGATCTGAAATTGAAAGGGCACACACTTTTTCTGGCAGTCCTCTTCCTCTGCCAGGTGAGGAAGAGCACCTTTTTCCAAAAAATTCTTCCAGAAAAAAATATGTGTAAAGGCCCCAGGGACCCTTTTTTTGAAAAGAGCGGTCTTCATGGTGCTGGATTTTTAGATCTTTGGCTCATTCTTTCAAAAGAGTGGGGGCTGTGTGGATGCTCTTTATTGAAAGAGCAGATCAATTTTTTCAATCCACTTTTTTGTGTGGATGTGCTCTTTCGAAAGAAGTTCTTTTGGAAGAGATCTTCCAGAAGAACTTCTTTCAAAAGATTGCTGTAGTATAGACATAGCCTCATTGTGGGATTACAATTATTGGCCTTGATCACCCAATGTGATCCATGAAAGTGGAACCTTACACCCAAGCACAGCACAAATAAAGTCAGATGAATTCTGTATGGATACAGATTTTGATCTATGCAGTTTGGATGGAGGTGCTATTTTTGCCTTACTGTTATTGAAGTAATGGAAACAAAATTTGGTGTGTTTAAATTTCAATATTGCCCTGAAGTAATTGCAAGCTAAGGAGGCAGTGTTGTTAAGCACAGGAACTAGAAAATGAAAGTGTCCTGAACACAACTACAAACTGTATGTTTCACTTTTCTGTATCTACTACATGGAAGCTGAGAAATAGAAAGAGTAAACAGAGAAAGACAGTAGCATCTGATTAAGTGAGTCTGTGCTCACGAAAGCTCATGCTCAAAACTTCTCTGTTAGTCTACAAGGTGCCACAGGACCCTTCGTTGCTGTTACAGACAAAGACTATTTATTATAGCTGAACTACATTTTTCAAAATTCTTTCAGTATTAAAGGTTAAAATATTTAAACATAATTAATTTCCTCATTACAATAATAACAGAACAGATTGAATATTTCTAAACTACTCCAATGTTATATAATCTTCTCCACTTGATAGTTGGGTTTTTTCACCCTTCTTTGTCTCAGCTTGGAAAGTTGGGCAGAGACTGTCACTTTTTTTCACACATTTTCTGCTGAGACCTTGCCTGGTACACTAATACTGCAATGTTTGGTTGCAAACTGTGCAGGGCGTGCATCTGTGCGTGATGAAAAAACTGTTAGTTTTAGATCATGATAAAAATCAATTTTAAAATCTAAAAGTTCCCAGACACTACAAGCTAGGATTTTATTTTAAAAACAAAACAAAAAAGTATTTAAGTAGCACTTTAAAGAGTAACAAAATCATTTATTAGGTGAGCTTTTGTGGGACAGACCCACTTCTTCAGCCCATAGCCATATCAGAACAGACTCAATATCTGAGGCACAGAGAACCAATACTGAGTTAAATAAATATTGAGTCTGTTCTGGTGTGGCTATGGTCTGAAGAAGTGGGTCTGTCCCATGAAAGCTCACCTAATAAATGATTTTGTTAGTTTTTAAAGTGCTACTTGACTGCTTTTTTGTTTTGATAGTATATAAACCTGCATGGCTTTCTCTCTGTTATTTGAAAAACAGAAAGAGTTGCTTTTGTCCCAAACACCAAATCTCGAACACGTTATCACAAAAGTTAAATTTGTGAGCTTCAGCCCGCAAAATACAATGCACAGAGGGTAATAATTATACATTTTAGGATTTTCCCCCAATGTCATGATTTCTTAAGTCAAATGTCACAGAGGGAAGCAGCTACAACAGAGGATTAGGTTGGGTTGCATGCAATATGGTAAAGCAGTATTATAATAGCTAATAATAATAGCAATAGCTGTAATTCTCATTCTATTGTATTGCAGTGTCTGCAAAGGTTTTGGCAGGGGACATTCTAAAGGTGGCATAACTCTTGGATGCTTATCATGAAAGTGATGACAGTGAAACGACCTGAAACCACTAATTTAGCCCATTTTAATTACCACAATGATGAAAACAGGGTAGGGAAGGACAGTTTTTCAGCGCAGGAGAACCAGAAACGTCACCAGCTGGGGACAGGGGGACTTTTCTCGGGGGACACCGCCCCCATATAGCGCTCGACGTTTCCCAAAAGGAGTGAAAGTGCCCAGCTGGTGAGGGGAAGGGGCGTGACTTTTCACAGGGGCTGAAGAGGAGCTGCCTTCTGAACAGTCAAACCCTTCAGCGGGGCTTTGCGTTGCGCCCCCCGACGCAGCTGAGGCACCAGACCCCAGCAGTCCTTTCGCAAGTGCCTGCCGGGTGCTTCAGCGAGCGCAAGGTCAGATACCTACTGTGCACTGTGACCCGTAGGGCCAGCAGCAGCAGCGCCACACGCGCAGCCTTCATCGCAGAGCAGCTCCTCCCGCTGGGACTCTGACCCAAGGACCCCCACCGCCCTTCTCTCCCCACACCTAGGGCAGTGTTGGCTCGCACTTTGGAGGCAGCGGCTGCCTCCAAGGGCCGAGCTACGGCCAGCTCAGCCACTCCCACACGGCTCAACCGGCTCCTCCTGCCGTCCCCCGAGCGCAGGCCCAGCCCTGATGCGGTTACTTAGCAACCGTTGCCCAGCTAGTGGCCAACGCGCGCCTTCCGTTCCTGTGACCTTCAACCCGGAAGTGCAATATCCTTCGTTCTATCTGAAAGGGTCGAGGGCAGGCACACAGCCGGTTGGGGAAGCAGCGGCTGAAACTCCCTGTGCGTTGTTTTCTCCGAGCCCGGCCGCTCTCTGCTTACAGCGGCTTCCCAACACGCAGCCCGGGCAATTTCAGTCGCTTCTTCCCACCCTCCTTCGGGCAGGGACCAGTGGCACTTAGGTGTCGTGGGGGAGCCCCCGTAGCGGCGGCTGATGCCCCTGGGAAGCGCGCAGAGGTGCTGGGAGGGTCCATTGGGGCCCCGCATTTACCAATTAATACTTAGGTGGGGACAAGCGGGAAGCGCTGCACCTCCCGCGGGCTGCCACGAGCCACTTCTGGGCACGAGCATGAGTCACTTGGGCGCGAGCGCTACCCTGAACGAAGAGCCCGAAGGAGGAGGCTTCCGTCCCACAGGCACACCTGGGCGATGGGGGAAGGAAGCGAAGCAGCAATAGGTCCGTGAAGGCTGCACGTCTCCTCCCCTTAGTCGTCCTTGTGGCACCGAAGCACGGGCGGTGCTGGGGCGCGGATTCGTCCTCAAGCGGCTGCGGAGGCACGTCCGTGTGTAGAGGAGCCTCTCCCTGGGGGCTGGGGACTGTTCTCCGGGGACAGCGCCCCCATACCGTTCTCAGCCGGCCCCGGCCCCAGGAAAGGCGGGACTATGATCCCCCTCTAAAGAAGGGAGCGGGGAAAGGCAGGGCGTCTCCCTTTCGGTGTTCTCCCTGGGAAGAAGCAGCATTTCCCTACTGCTCCCTCATGGGGGAGCAACGCCAGTATTTCCCTCTACCCCAATGCACAGCGCAGACCCACCCCGGTCCCCTCCGGATGCATGAGGCTCCCGCAGAGCCGCCCAACCCACTCCCCCATGCCACGAGGAGATCACCCCGTCACGACAGAGTCTCCCCGGGGTTGGGTCGCCCAGTTCCCGCCGCTGCCTCCCCCAATCTCCGGCCTGTCTCTTTAAGGCCCCTCCCCTTGGCCTCGGCGAGTGCTGCGAGAGGCCCCGAGGGGCGGGGGCTGTTGAGCGGCGGCTGCCGGGGCCAACGGACGGCGGGGAGGGAGGCGGGCGCTGCGGGGGTGTCGGGTTCGAGCGAGGCGTGACCCAGTTGACAGGCGCGCTGCGAGCCGCAGGGCAGGAGCGAGCCGCGCAGGGGGACGCAGGGGACGGACGGCCGCCGGGTTACTGGTTCCCTCCTATCTGCGGCGAGTCTGGGGAACGTGCAGCTCAAAGCCGCCGCCAGCCACAGCACCATGTACCCCGGCAACAAGCGGAAAAAGCTCTGGAAGGAAGAGAAAGGTACCGGCCCCTCGCAGCTCTCTCTCTCTCTCTCTCTCCGCCGGGCAGGGTACCCTTCCTCGGCCAGGGTGGGAGCCCTTCTCGTCCCTCGCCTTCTGGGGGAACCACCTTCCCCCCAGCCCTACCTCGCTGGGGCAAGTGCACTCTTGTCCGGCCCCACTTTCCTAGTGGGCCAAGTTGCCAGCCCCCTGTGCGGTTGCTGGACACTGTAAATTTCCTCCTTCCCAGCAGGGTGGCGGCATGGTCCCCAGTCTTCCTTGGGGAGGGGCAGATGGGCCCTTCGCCTTCTCCTGCTGCTATCATGGTGGGACAGGGTTTCAACCCCGCCTTGCTGTACTGGGGCATGAATGGTCGCTGGGGTTGTGAGCCCCTGTGCCGCTGGGGGGCGAGTGTCTTTGCTCCCCTGTTTTTTTGATGCCTGGGATTTCTCTGCCCTCTTCCACATGCGTGGGTAGTGAGGCTGCTACAGCTAGGGGTGTTGGGGGTGCTGGGGATACTTCCTCACGCCTGACTAGCAATTGCAACAATGAACACCCACTACAGGGTTTCCATGGTTTCCATCAGTAGCATCTCCACTATAAAAATTGTTCTGGCCCCCTGGGTTTGGGTCTTCCCCCACTTCCCCTGTTGTGTAGCTTTCTTTGGGGTGTGTCTCTTTACTCTTAGTGTTTCTTTTCTCCTACACTAAGTGGATGGCTCGGGCTGGCTATGAGCCTCCCTTTTTTTTTATTTGTATACTTCTGCTGTCTCTTTCTCAATCACCCTTACCTTGCTCGTGACTTTTTCTTGCCCTCTCTCTTTCTTAGACGACTGTTTCTCCCCATTTCTAGATCCTAAGAGGCTATTTCAATCAGCATAAATCAGCAGGTCTCAGACTGTGGGGTTTGACCATATATTAATGGGATCACCAGGGCCAACAATAGACTTTCTGGGATCCAGGGCTAAAGCTGCCTATCTGGGGTGGCAGGGCTCAGGATCTGCTGCTCTCTCTCCTCCACACGCTCTTCCCCAGTTATGTAGTAACTTTGTTGTCAGAAGAGTTTCACGGTGCAATGAACTTTGAGAACTTCTGGCACAAACAAGTTTTGTTTTGTGTGTGTTTGAAACAGCTCTTGTGGTTTGGTTTTTTGTTTTTTTTTTTAACATAAGTAGGACAAGTTGTTAGATAACTGTGTGTTGGAGGGCATGAAGAAGTAGAATGTTTCTCCCTATCCCTGCCTCTTCTCCCCCCCTCCATTTTTATTTTCTAGATCTAGTAGAAAAAAGCATACCTGCCATGCTACTTACTTAAAACAGACATTGAACAAAGAGAGAAGTCTGAAACAAGTTCAGCTGCCTAAAGGTTCAGTACATTTTTTTTAAGTAGTGAGGGGAGGGTGGAGAAAAAAGAGAAGGCTACATAGACTTGGAAAAACTGAAAACTTCAGTGACTGGATCTGAAAGAAACATTTTGAAACCAAATCTAACTTTAAATCTCACAAATTTATTTTTATCAAATGTTAGTTTAGATTGAGACTATTTTTAAAATGGAGAAAAGAGAAAAAGGTATTAAACTGTGAAAATACAGGTCCTAATCCACAGGTTGAGGAAAGGTGAAATATTTCCTCCATAAACTACTCTGTGGGGAAGAAAAATAAACATTCCCTACAATATAAGCAAAAAGACAGAATTGAAACTGATTTTAGTGCTGCAAAATTAGTTATGTGAAAAGTAGGTATGTTTCAAGTAAGTGTGAAGTTCAACTTTTAATCCATGCTTATTTTCACCACTTTAACATAGCAATAAATTATTTAACTACTGACCATGGTTAGTAGCTTCAATAAAGTTTGCTCATCTTCTTGGCACTAACCTTGTAATAGCAACTAACTGAAATTTTCATGGTAGAAAACAATTGAGCTCCCTCCTGTGAAAAATGCTTTCACAAGAACTGGATGCTGACTTCAAAACTTGGACAAACTTGTAGGAAAGTTTTGTTTTCTTATTTGGATTAAGAGCAAGTTGTCCACAAACACAGATCAACCATCAAGCCAACTTTACGATCTTTGTCTTATTGTATTGACTGTCTTCAAGACAACGAGACATATTCACAACAGTAGAAACAGTACAATAACCTGTTACCAATATCACCTAATATAAGTGAGTTCAGTTGTTTATCCCTGGAAGCTCTGATGATGACCTACTGCATGTTCATATAAAATTAAAAACTACATTCTCAAGCAGCAAACACATATGACAGATAAGGCAAAAATTTCTTACGATAGCATTCCTATGATTTATTATCAGTATGGTATTCTGTAGTGGCCAGACCTTTGTGAGTATAACAGACAGATGTTACTTGAGAAAGAAGACAAAGTGTAAGCCTAACTACGTGGGGGTGGGGGAAGAGCAAAGCAAAAGCATATTCTGTCTGAGGCAGTCCCAACTTTTTATGCTTCGCTTAAATGTATGGTAAGTTATGTGTCATGGGGCCTCCTGGCAAACACTTCTTAAAAATGTCATGTTCCTTATGTGCCTGATGCTAGTGGTCCTATTTGCAGAGGATAAAATGACAGTCAAATGGTGACAGGCACTCTTAATTTTGTGCTCCGTTCTATTGCTGAATCTTTATTAAATATGTGGTAAAGCAATATTAACTTCGTTTTGAAACATAAAAGGGATGTACTTGGTTTGTATAAAGGTGTGAGTTTTATGGTAGCTTAAGACTATGAATGCTTTTTTCCCATCCAGTGGAGAGGAGGAATAGGGGAATCACATTTACAGACAATTACTGTATCAAAGTTGATAGAGGAGACTCTTAAGCATGGCAGCAGCATTCTAACAAAAAATCTCAACACCTTTCTACTTCTGGCATTTGTCAGTGGAGCTTCTCCCCAAGGGTTTATGTATATCCTGTGTTTAGTGGTGATAGGTGCTCTTACTTCAACATTTCTATTAACTCTAGATCTTGATTTGATCTTCCTTTTTTGTAGCTATGTCTGTCCAGGTATAAGAGTCTATGGGAGAAAGTGGGTGGGTGAGCTGATACTTTGATTGGATCAGTTTTGGTTGGTGAAAGACAACCTTTTGAGCTTACATAACTGAAGAGGAGCTCTAAAGCTCAAAAGCTGGTCTCTTTCACCAAAGGGAATTGGTCCAATAAAACATGTTGCCTCACCCAGCTTGTGTCTCATGTGATTATTAGATGTCTGTACTGTAAATGCCTAGCTTCTGAATTCTTTTTTTCCCACCCTAGTTGTCTTCCTACCAGGTGGCTGCCGGTATGTGGCTGCTGGGCATTCACAAGCTTCAGGAGTGTGAAATTGACCTTGTTTGTTTCCATTCACTCTTTGCCTGGATCTTAAAATTTCTGGTGAACACAGGAGCAAATGAAGGAAACTAACACTAAATTGATTCACATTTCAAGGTGATATTTACAGCTATCAATATTAGAAGCTTTTCTGAGAACTTACTTTTGACAAAAACTGATAGTTTAGAACTTCGCTGCTCCACTCATCAGTTACAAGCCCTGTGAGTAATGGAGACATAGAAGAATTTTATTTCTTAAAGGCAAGAAATTGACTCGGGGAGGGTTGGTAGAACTCTATGTGCTTGTCTGTTCTGCAGCTCTGAAGTTTTGAATGTGTCTGGCAGAGATCAGCAACCTTTCTGAGGCGGAGTGCTGAAATTTGACTTTTTGACCTCTTAAAAAATATCACCAGCACTCGGATCATATGTAAAGTCCCTGACAGTCCTACTTTCAACAGCTTCATTAATTAATAAATAAACTAAGATGAAGAGCTCTGCTGTTCTGCTGTGGCTGGTGGCAGAAGGGAGAATCTTGGTATGTAGAAGTGGGGCTGGCATGTGCTGGAGCAAGTGAGCTGAAGGGGAGGAACTGGGCAGACCTGGGGAAGCAGGATCCCCAAACAACTCACTGGAATTAATTGCCTGCCTGAAGGATAGTGGCAGCAGTTGGTGAGGTAGCAGGACAGCAGAAATGCAAAGTAAGAGGGCTAAGCCCCTATCCCAGACAGTGGGGGCAGATGGACTGAATAATCCCTGCTCGATCCCTGTCTGGGGGAGACGGGCAGATGGAAGGCATGAGGGGTCAGAGGGGCTCAGTCCTGGGGAAGGTAGGGGGAGACGGGCAGATGGAAGGCATGAGGGGTCAGAGGGGCTCAGTGCTGGGGAAGGTAGGGGCAGACACAGGCAGTGGGAGGGGTCAGGTCTGAGGGGTTTAGTCCCTGCCTCTGGGGGAGGAAGGGGCAGATGATGGGGGTGAGGGGATGGCACATGCAGCAGGGGGAGCAGCTCCATCCTCACCATGCACCTGCAACCTGAAGGGCCTAGCTCCATGCTATTGACAGCTCTGCCCCACACCTGCAGCCTGAAGGGCCTAACCCCAGGCTCCTGGCAGCTCTGTGCCACCCTGCACCTGCGGCCTTAAGGGCCTAACCCCATGCTCCTGTCATCTCTACACTGCCCTGCACCTGCAGCCTGAAGGGCCCAGGACAGTATTCCTAATTGTCTTATACACCTCCCTGGTCTTATGTTTGCTGTATCACCTCTCTATATCTTCATGTTGCTCCTCTAACCATTTCTCCTCATCTTTTCTGGCTGCTTTCCTTACCTCATTGCATTTCACCCTGTATTGCTGTTCTGCCATCTCAGAAACATCTCTTCTGTTCTTCAGTGCTCTCTTTTCTTGAACCAACTTCAGTGTCTTCAGCGTAATCCACTTCTTATTGGTCGTTTCTTCTTCTGGAACAGTCTGCTCAATTGCTTCTTCTATAGTGATGGCTATCACTGCGGCTCTCTTACCTAGGTCTTTCTCTGTGGCAATATTCTTCTCTTCAAACGCTGTGCTGTATGCGTTCCCTGTTTCTTCCTCTCATAGCCTCGCCAAGTGTCTTTTCTTAAACTGTGTCTTACATCTTCTCTTGAGTTTTCTCTTAATGTTTGCAATCACTAGACTATGGTCTGAGTCTATATCCACTCCTTGGAAAGTTCAGCATTGCTGTACTGATGTTATCCATCTTCTTCTTATCAAAATCATATCTATCATGTTCTTGGACTTCCCGTCATTCGATTGCCGCATCCACTTCCTACAGTCCTTTTGTTGGAATCTCGTGGTGCAGATCACCAGCTCATGCTCTTAGCAAACTCTAGCAGTTTCTCACCTCATTTGTTTCTTTCTATATCCAAACCTTCCAATGACTCTCACCTAACCTTCATTATCTGTTCCAATCTTCGCATTCCAATCTCCTCCAATGATCAACACATCTTTCTTTGGTATCTCCTCCACTGTCTTTGTCAAGTCTTTGCAGAACAGCCCAATCTCTTCCTCCAGACTGTCTGACATGGACGCATACACCTGAATGACTGAGATGTTGAATGGTTTTGCTTCGAATCTCACTACCATCATTCTTGCACTCACCGGTTTGTATCCTAATAATGCTCTTCTATCTGTTTTGCTTAGAAGGAATCCAACTCCTGTTTCATGCTTCGTTTTTTGTTTCCTGACCAAATGACTTCACAACCGCATATCTCTCCTGATGCCGTCCAATGCATCTCTGCTAGTCCAAGTGTATTGCATCAGTATCTCACCATCTTCCAAAGCAGCTCTAATTTTCCAATTGCTCACAGTGTTCGGATGTTCCATGTTCCAATGGATAGCATATATGTTAGCAGTAATTTTCTTAAGTTGTACTGCCATCAGATTTCCTTCATATTTTTGTTTGATGGTCAGCGCATCGACACTCATCTGACTAACCCTCCTCCTTCGTCCATGCTTGGGACTGGCACGGAGCTTGTAGTGGCTTCATGGCAGAGTTGTTTAGAATGAGAGAGTTTAATTTTTTACGCTCAAACTTATATTAGTCTTGAGTTTTGTAAAGTACACTTAGAAATTTCTATCTTGTTAGATAACAGGTCTTATCTTTTGATTCAGCAGGATGCAGGATGAGCTTCAAGACTGGTCTGAAGTTACAGATTTTAGTTGGAGAGTAACTTCTTCCCTGCCTGGTCCTGGGCCTTATATAAGGCCTGGTCTACACTAGGAAATTGGGTTGAATTTAGCTGACTAAGGTTGTGGTTTGTCTTTGATGGCTTTAAGCAATCAGTCCATGCTTCAGGGTCCATTCTGCCAACCTTCAAGGCTCCTAAGGTCAACTTTTGTACTCCTGCTTTTCATGAGGAGTAATGGCAAATTTGACATTGCATTTTATAGACTAACAGATATTTTGGAGCATAAGCGTTCAAGGGCAAAGACCCACTTCATTACCTGCAGCCTGAAGGGCCCGGCCCCGCACTCCTGGCAGCTCCGTGCCACTTTGCACGTGCAGCCTGTCCTGCCACCCCGGCCCTCTGCTGGCCAGCTCATGGGCAGAGGTCATGTGTCCCTGCCTGCCCACAGCAGCTGTGCTCATTGCAGTATGTGCCTGTGGGAAAAGAGCTGATGCATCTGATGAAGTGAGTCTTTGCCCACGAAAGCTTATGCTCCAAAATATCTGTTAGTCTATAAGGTGCCACAGGACTTCTTGTTGTTCTTGAAGATACAGACTAACACAGCCACCTCTCTGATATTTGACACTGCATTGTTGACCTTAGGGTAGTGCAGCTGGAGCATTGTGAAAGTGGATGTTCTTGACCTCCTAGAGTGTCCCACAGTGCCCCAATACGACCACTCTGAGTACGGCTTTAATATCTGCTGCTCTTCAGGGCTACGTCTACACGTGCCCCAAACTTCGAAATGGCCATGCAAATGGCCATTTCGAAGTTTACTAATGAAGCGCTGACATGCATATTCAGCGCTTCATTAGCATGCGGGCGGCAGCGGCGCTTCGAAATTGACGAGCCTTGCCGCCGCGCGGCGCGTCCAGACGGGGCTCCTTTTCGAAAGCACGCCACCTTCTTCGAAGTCCCCTTATTCCCGTGAGCTCATGGGAATAAGGGGACTTCGAAGAAGGTGGCGTCCTTTCGAAAAGGAGCCCCGTCTGGACGCGCCGCGCGGCGGCAAGGCTCGTCAATTTCGAAGCGCCGCTGCCGCCCGCATGCTAATGAAGCCCTGAATATGCATGTCAGCGCTTCATTAGTAAACTTCGAAATGGCCATTTGCATGGCCATTTCGAAGTTTGGGGCACGTGTAGACACAGCCCAGGTGTGCAGGAAATGGCCCCAGGAAGGTTTGAATTTTTTTCCTGTTTGGCCAGTGTGGTGAGCAGAGTGGACAGCATACCTCAGCAGTCTATTTGACCATGAATTTCAAGGAGTGTGCAGGAGATCGAAGATTCTTCTGCTGTGTGGCGGGATGAAGCTGTGGTGGCAGAGCTACAAAGCAGCAAAAGAAAGGCAGGCCCCTATGCTGAGATCTCGCAGGGCATGGTGGAAAAAGGATAGATACACCCTGCAGTGCCTTGTGAAAAATGAAGGAGCTGAAACAGACATACCAAGAGACAGATGAAGCAAATGGACATTCTGGGTCGTCTCTGTGAACATGCACTTCTAGGAGCAGAAGCACTGGGTTCTAGGGGGGGACCTAACCACTGTCTGCAAAGAGTCCATGGATACCTCCCAAGAGAATCCTTAGGCAGCCTCTGGCAACAGCAAGGAAGACGTGGAAGAGAGAGACAGCAACCATGGTCAGCAGGTTTATGGAGCAGCTGATTTCAACTTCAGCCAGGAACATTTTTAACTCTGGATTTTATCCCCTCCTTTCAGAACGTTTTGCAGCTAGACGCTGATGGGGAGGGATGTCATCTGTGGTGAGTTCTCCTTTTTAATCTTGCTACAAGTGGGTTAAGACAGTTGGATGTGGTCTGTGGTAGGCACTGTACCCACATAACTCTAGGCCCCTGGAACAACTTGTTAATGTATCTGAGGACAGAGTGCTGATCCTCCCTGCACATTTGCTCTGACAGGCACTCATTAATCTTTCTCAGGAGGTTTTGGGGAAGGCTGCCATATTCCAACCTCCACGATAGGGCCTCTTGCCTTGCCAAGACATCAGTATGTAATCTGTTGTCATTGCATCACAGAGCAGTGCAGCATACGAACCACTCTTCTGTCCTAATCTTTTTGTGGCTCTAAAGAGGCTGATCTCTCTTTACAACCTAGAAGAAGCAGGGGAAGGAGCACTGAGCTATTATAGTAGCACAAGCTGCTCTGGCAGGCCGAGACCACTCCCTTCCCCGGGTTCCTGGGGGAAGGGAAACTTTCACTGTCCAAGTTTGTTGGGGCATGGAGGGAAGCATGCCATGACTGTGAGAGCCACACAGACCTGATAGCACAGGCTGCACTGCCATGTCTACTCTCTTCCTTTCCTCAGGCTCCTGAGGGAAGGCAAAGGCTCAGTGGCCCAGCAGAGCAGAGGGGGGAAGCATGGGATGGCTGCTACTGCCACAGCTCCTAGGCACACTCGCACCTACCTGCTAGCAGCACGCATGGCAGAAGAAACTGCTTTTGGAATCACAGGCTTGAAAGCATGTCCCAGTCTGTGCCTTACTGTGACTGGAAGTGAATTGAGTCAAGCAGGTCCCTTGAGGTCCTCTGTATAGTACCTGCTGCACAGAGGATGCTTAAAAGTCAGATTTTATCCTTTTACATTATACATCTCTATTGTTTGCCACATAGGTTCTTTCACTAAATTCCTTAGTGTGTTGTCAAACTTCTCTTCTATGTAAATGTATCTGCCTAATGTCTGGCCTTCACTTATGTTTTGTTGCAGTGTGCTTAACAGTGGGCTTGTTGACCACCGCTCCATCCCCACTCCAGTTGTTAAACTGGCACAGGTCTGATGGAGAATAGGCAACCTGCCTACACCAACAGAGCAGTTAGGTACCTGGAGGAGAAGTACACTGGAGGACAGGAGGGCGCATTGGAAGGACAGAAGAGCACTCGGAGGATGTAGGCAGACCCAGGGCGAGATGTTGCAGCTGTTGAGGCAGCAAACTTAGCCCCTGAGGTGCCTGGTACAGGAGCACAGAGCCCCACTGCATGATGAACCCCATGCCCTCCTTACAATATTTCCTGCCCTCCCCACATGGGCACCTCAGAATGCAGGAGTTGGGGGTCAAGGGAAGGCTTGCATTCCAGTCCAGTTCTCCGAGCAGAAGGCTGACATTTCCCCACCTCTGATGGCAAAACGCCTCTTGCCCTTGCTTACCCGCCTCCACCAATCTGTCTGCCACGAACTTCTTTATTGTCCCCTGAATGAAAACGATTAAGCTCACAAAAACAGTGTCTTTATTGCTTGTATTGCATGGAGGAGGGAGATGGAGAGGTTGGTGATATTTTGATACCCTAAAAGAGAGGACAATAGAGTGACCTAGGTTATGTCTACACCACGAGATTGATTTTATGTGAATTAGCCCAATTTTTCCAAGTACCTGTCCTCACTGTAAATTCAATTAGCTCAATTTATGGAGCACTAAAATGGGCATAATATCAATAGCATAATATCATAGTAACCTGATGGGTGTAGCATTCAGTTTGAATTTAAAATTCTGAGTGAAGGGTAGCGATGAAGCACCGAATTCATTAGCCTCCAGAAATGTCCCCTGTGGCTGGGGAGCAATGCAATGCGGACAGGAAGCAGGGAAGGATGGTCATCTTTCTATAGTTGGCAAAAATTTCCATGGAAGCCCACACCAGGCCCTGACAGTGGCCCATGCGGAGGGAAGAAGGTCCCAGCCCAGCCTGGACTAGCATCTGGTGCATGGTAGGAGCCTTTGGCTGGGCTCTGGGTGCACCGTGGTAGGGAGCAAGAGGGACAGAGATCTGCATGCCCAGCTGTCTCACCTGGCTGTTCCTGATGCTTGACTGAGCTGCATGTGCTTGGGACAGATCTCCCAGGAAGGGCACGTGAATCACTTATTCTGCAGAAAAGGTGTGTTCTTAGTGGGGACGTTAATTCTGCATGTGTACGGTGGCTCAGAATTCCCGCAGGAGTCATTTTTCTGATTGTGAATGTCCATACTAAAACTGAGCAATTCTCAGCCTAAGATTAATATCTCTGACAGACTTGCAGAGAAACAAAGATCAGATTGTATGCATTATTTGAACTCTCAATTATTTCCAGCCTCCTTCTATGAAATATGTCAGTGAAAAGACATTATGTTGCCTTTGTCTACCTGATTGCAGTAATGATGAATGATAACTGATATACTTCAGCCATTTGCTGTAAGAGTTGCACAGCTGTGCCAACCCTAACTTAATCATATGCTGAACAAACCCATATTTTGCAATGCTGTTAAAGGCGGATATATCTTAGCCAGGAACAGTAGTCTCACTAGCTATGCAGCCACCCAATGCTCATGTCTACATCTGTCTGTCATATGAACACCGCGCATTCACCAAACACATTTTCTTGAAACAGGTGTTTTAAACTTCTGGATTTCAGACAACAGTGTCATAATTTGAATTTGCCATATGGGGAGATGGCAGCTGTTATGAGTGTGCAGTGGATGAGTCTGGGAGAGACTGTCATTTGTCACCTAGGAAAGATGCTGGAAGGGAATGTCAACTTTTTGAGCTTCATCATGAGGTAGAAACTGATTACCCTGCCCAACCGCTACTGTGAAACCATGTTTTGGTTGGGGAAATTGTGTTTGATGGAGTTAGAGAGGCAAAGAGATCTGGGAAGGCTCCTAACTTCTAATTGCCCAAAGGCTATTGGGTTCCTGGAACAGAAGCCTGCACAACCATATAGCTTAAAAATCAATTGTAGAGATGCTGAGAGTCTTCCTCCTGAATCCAAGACTGTAAACCGGGCTGGTTTCTTACACAGATGTTCTCAGGATCTGGAGCTCTGAAGAGATGCTAGGTGCACAAGGAAATAGAAGTGGGTCTGCCAAGCAGAGCTGTCATTACGCTTGCTAGGGCTCACAGCAGAAACCTGGATTGCAGCCCAGGACCCGAGTCCTACCACCGGGGGCTGAAACCAAAGCCTTAGCAATGTAGCTTCCTGATACCCCGTGTGTTGTGGGGGCTTCAAGCAGTTGCCCTGCTTTCTGCCTCCTAACACCACCCTTGGCTTTGATGCAGAAATATGTTGTGGCTCAGGTGGGTTGGGGCATCTTAGAGCATATGGGGATGGCGGGGGTTCAGAAGGAAAATGGTTAACACCCCGTGAAATAGTTTACATGAGCATCCCTGGACTTGTTTGTGAAATCCTAGCGTGTGGTGTTTTCCTGAGCTCTTGACACAGCACTGGTCGCTGTCCTCTGTTTTGGTCCTTCATCATCTTAGCAACATGTGCGGTGTTTCTTATTATACTGGTGGGTTCAAGGACTTGCTATACAGTTTCTTTCCAGGTGGCAAGAATGTGAGGGATCCTGCCACAGCACCACCCAGCTGTGCGAAGAGTGGCATAGTGTTGCTGGAAGAATGTTGCTGCAATGCTGATTAGATTTCAGTCTTGGAACAAATGGACTAATCGTGATTCCATACCAGTGTTTAAATGGGAGTGTGTTAAGTTGACCACAGAGCATTAAGAGCACATCGAACAGACAGATCAGTCATGGACTCCCACAAAAAGCCATGTGGAATATCAGTTGGATGACTGTCAAAGGTTTAAGTAAAAGCATTGATATCAATTATAATTTGTATTTGTACATACAGACATGCGCCCCATTGATAGGAAATGAAGAGTTAGTGTACTTAAAGGATTTGAGTCGTGTAGGCACACATTTTTAATGCAAACTAACATGAGTTAGTGCGGACTTGGCCCTCCTTGTCTCCTCCACCCCAAACACAGATAAGCCCGTCATTCAAATTAACAACAGTTAAAGAATCAGGGACTACAGTACTCTCAATGAAGTTTGATATATACTCTCCTCCAGGTATTTTTGGCTCTGAATGAGTGGCAGTAGAAAACATACTTAATTGCTGGTATAAATGTAAAAAGAATTTCTAAATATTGGTTTGACTGCAGCTTTGCCTGAACCACACAGGAACATGCAGAATTTATGAAACTTTTCTTTCTTAATCCAAAGCCATCCAAAATAACTTTCTCTGACCAGTTCCTTTTGTAATATGTTAACTGGCTTTTTGGTAAGTCTTCTCAAGCCTGTTACGTAAAGAGAGTGTGGTTTTAGCATTGTTCATGTACTGTAACAATATGACAAGCCTGAAGAACATAAAGAATTTGGCAAAAGAAAGTTTTTAATATTGGGTATACAATTCTCCAGTTTTATATAGTGTAATGCATCTGCTTTGTCCACATATCTTTTTTGGAGATACCATTACTGGACCTAACCAGGTTATTCACAGAATCATGGGCACATTCTCATGTTCCTCAACTAATATCATATATGCCATCATATGCCAACAATGCTCAGATGCTTTGTATATTGGACAGACTTCAGACTCTCTTAGACAAAGAGTTAATGGGCACAAAACAGACATAAAAAGACTCCTGATCCACAAATCTGTTAGCCAGCATTTTAATGGAGTGGGCCATTCTGTTAATGACTTAAGAGTTTGCGTGTAACTGAAGAGGAATTTTCACAACACTCTTCAAAGAGAGGCTGCTGAACTGTCTTTTATATTCAAATTTGACACATTAACACGTGGTTTGAACCAAGATTGGAATTTTCTGGGTCACTATAGGGCCTTGTTTGCATACTTGGCTTAATCTAAACCTTGGCTCCCCCCCTTCTGCCCCTGTATGCTCTGATTTGTTCACCTTGATCTTTTTTGTGCTTTGTCCACCTTGATTACTGTTTTTGGTTCTCTGCGTCTTAAATATTGAGTCTGTTCTGGTATGGCTATGGTCTGAAGAAGTGGGTCTGTCCCACGAAAGCTCACCTAATAAATTATTTTGTTAGTCTTTAAAGTGCTACTGGGCTGCTTTTTTGTTTCGGTAGTATATAGACTAGCACGGCTTTCTCTCTTACTACATCTGCTTTTGTTCCTCTGGTTCCTAGCTGGAAGTTGATTAAGACAGGAGGGGAAGACTTTGTAGTGGGAGGGAGAATGACAGGAGATCTGGGATTGGGGTGGGTGTGGGGACAAAGGAGGAAGCAGCTGTTTGTGGTAGCTGAACTGGGGATTCTTGGTCCTGCTGTGAGGGCAGGGGACTGGACTCATTGAGGGAGCTCTCTCCCTTCCAGTACTAGTGGTCCGAGTCTATGAAAGCTGCCTGTATGTAATTGGGTCTGTTTTTGATATGAATCATACAGGCCGTGTCTACACTACAAAAATAACTTTGAAGTAAGCAACTTCAAAGTACAGTGTCTACACACACCCTACTTTGAAGAGGGCACTACTCCATTCCTGGGAATGGAGTAAGAACTTTGAAGTTGGGCTCCCTACTTCAAAGTAAGGGAAAATGTGTGTAGACTCTCTGCTGGCTACTTGGATGTAGTGCCTAACTTTGAAGTTGTTTCCTAGTGTAGAGGCACCCATAATGTGCTTTGTTAATACCATACAGTACCTGGTTCTGTGACATCATTCCCTTTTAAACAACAAAAACCACCTTGTGTCCTGGTACCAGAACTTGCCACCGCTTGGCTGAGGATAACAATGTTAAGGATTTTTTTTTTTTTTTTTTTTTTAAATCCTTGTGTTTGTTAAACAGAGCGTTTGTTGAAGATGACGTTGGAGGACAGACGCAAAGAATATTTGAGGGATTATGTTCCATTGAAAGACATACCAACGTGGATGGAAGAAATGAAAAGAAAGAGCCAAAGTGATGGTATGTAAAGAGCGTGTTGGGGATGGGAGGATGTGTGAATTAACGATGTATATTTCTCTTTACATGAGTAACATTATCTGTAGTCTAAGTTAATGGCGTTACACTTCAAAAATGAATTCTGTGTTCATAACACTTAATGGTTGGGACTGAAATCACACTGGTTTCATGTGTTTAGTCTAATATGGATTACATAATGTAGATAATTTTGGTCTTGGTTCTCTTAGTCAATTGCAAATACTTGCAATTTGTGGTATCATTAACCTAATTTTCTAATTCTTTCTAGAGAGTATAGACAGCAGTGGGTTAAATGCCCTTAAAAGTCTGGGAGTTGAAGCATTTCCTAAATCATGCAATTTAGGATTTGTCACAACATATGTGAATTGAAGATTCTTTATAAAATCACTCTGCTGGCAGCACTGTCCTCCTGATTTAGGGAAATACAGTTCGATAGCTTGCACTGATTGTATTGATGGCAGTGTTGTATGGGGAGAGGTTTATCTCAAGTAACCAAGGTCTAAATCCTTTTGTGGTGCGTAGGTTTCAACCAATACCTTGAATTTCACCTGGGGATTTACTGATGATTGGTACAAATTATGGAATGTTGATTTTATATGCTTTGTGTAAAGGGTACTATCTAAAGAGTAGGGGTACTGGCTTTAGTTTCTGGATATCTCAAGATGAAGACTTGCATAGAGTGGAAGGTACATGGATGACACTCGCTGCTTGCACCCTGTGAGTATGTGCCCCAGAGTTGGGGAATCTCTGCAGTAGCACATGGAGCTACTCCTTTGTGATAGGCATTGAAGATGCACTTAAGTCAATCCCTTACTTAGAGAGCTCATAGTATTTCTTCTTGCCTCCTTTTGTCCACCTTCATTTTATTCAGTGGTTGGGAGCTGGGAAAAGGGGTGTGCCAATTTGTATATGGCTAGAGTCGTCTTAAAGTATTTACCACTGAGAACTGTGTTATGGGAGATTTCAGTTTCCCAGGTACAGATTTGAAGACCAGTGCTACTGGTAATGGTAGTTCTCAGAGTTTCCTGGATGGGATTACTGACAGATATCTCCTCCCTCCCCCAGCTGCAAATTGTCACCAAACCAACAAGAATGGTGCCATATTTGAGCAGCAAGGATCACACAGAAGAACTGGTTGTAGAGGGCAGTGTTGGTCTGAGTGATCATGAGCTAGTTCATTTAAACTTAAGCCCCTGATTTCTAAAGGGCAAACCTTAAATTGGGGTATTAGGGAAGTGGACCAGATGGAAGAACTTGGTAATTCCAACCCTCCTCCACATTCAGATCTTTAGTTTCTACAACTCTAACTTATTTGAAGTCTAAATGACAAATAGGGGGAAAGATGTTGTAGGTGAGGGTTGGACACCACCCTGGATGAGCAAGAATCTCCAACAGGATATTAAGAGAAAGTAAAAAACCTAAAATAGATGGGATGGATCAGCAAGGAAAGCTATCTTTTAGAGGTCAGAAAATGTAGAGGGGAAAAATGAGAACTTCTGAAAGAAAACCAAAATTGGATTTTGGCAAAGAAAATTTAAAACCAGCAGTAAAAGGTTCCACAGCTATATAAATAGATAATAAAGAACAAAGTGAGACTACTAAGCATTGAGGCTGGTGTGGACATTAAAATAAGATGGGCATGGCCAAACAACTAAACAAACTTTATCTGACTCTTTAAAATAACAATGAGGAGGAGCTTCTGGGTGGCAGTAGGGTAGATAGTAGAAATGAGGATATGGAAGCAGAAATTATCACGTCTGGGGTGGAAGTCAGACACGAAGGCTACGTCTACACTAGAGTTTTGTAGACAAGACTTGCGGAGTGTCTACACACACGATAACGAAGGGTCCTGTGGCACCTTATAGACTAACAGAAAAGTTTTGAGCATGAGCTTTCGTGAGCACAGACTCACTTCATCAGAGTCTGTGCTCACGAAAGCTCATGCTCAAAACTTTTCTGTTAGTCTATAAGGTGCCACAGGACCCTTCGTTGCTGTTACAGATCCAGACTAACATGGCTACCTCTCCAATACTGCACACACAATGCATTTTATTGTCAGAAACTGTCGACAAAAAAGCTGTGAAGATGCTCCAGGGTGCCCTTTTGTCGACAGAGTGGATCAACAGATCTATCCACTTATGTGTCATTATGATCCGGCAACATAAGTTTTTTGTTGGAACATCTCTTCCGACAGTAACTTCTTAGACAGATGCTTCTAGTGTAAATGTAGCCACAGAGTTCAGTAAGACCAAATTGTGAGGTGTGAATTATCTGGATACAAGAGTATTAAAGGAATTGGCACATGAAATTTGAAGTCCAATAGTAAGGATTTCTTAATAAATTCTTAAACTCTGGGGTTGAACAGAAAGTAGTTAAAGAAACAGAGAAACTGCAACTGGGATAAAATAAAACATGGCTTTACAAAAGGTAGGGCATAGCAGAGCAACCTGATCTTTTTTTTCAGATAACCGATCTTTTAAATTAGATTTACTGCATTTCCTTTGTCTATCTCGATTTCAGTGAAGCATTTGAGATAAATCTCATGTGAAACTATCTTAACATTTTCAATTATTCCCGTTGCACAAACAGCACTAGTGTGCTAATAACATTTGTGGATGACATAACATGCGGAGGTATTGCCAGTGTGCATGAGGACTGGAATATCACAGTAGGTCCAGATGACCTTGAAAACTGAAGTAATAGGAATGGGGTGAAAGACAATAGTGCCAAGTACAAGGTTGTGCACCTTGGGACTAACAAAATCAATTGTTGTAAGGTGGACATGACAGAAGAGGAAAAACCTGCACGTATAGGTTGATCACATGCTGATGTAGCCTATAATGTAATGTGATGGTGAAAAAAGGCTAATGTAGTCTTAGAGAGACGTCTTAGTCTGTATCTTCGAGAACAAAAAGAAGTCCTGTGGCACCTGATAGACTAACAGATATTTTGGAGCATAAGCTTTCGTGGGCAAAGACCCGCCTCATGCATGGTGCGGATGACTCATGCATCTGATGAAGCGGGTCTTTGCCCACGAAAGCTTACGCTCCAAAATATCTGTTAGTCTATAAGGTGCCACAGGACTTCTTGTTAATGCAGTCTTAAGATGCATCAGTTAAAGTATTTTCAGTAAAGATAGGGATGTGATAGTACTTTAAGACATTGGTGCAGGGCAGGTAAAAAGCCCAATTGTCTTTGTGACTGAGCTTAATAACCTTATGGTTGGAAAGATAGGATTGCCTGCAGTACCGTGTGGCAACTGCTAGTACCAAAAAGTCCTCAGTGGCCAGAGAGAGAATACAAGAGTGGGAAGGCTTTGGGTTACCACTGAGAATTTTCCCAGGTGATTTGAGTCTGGCTGGCATAGTAAAGGTCTAACTCGTGACCAGATTTGGAGCTGGGGAGGAATTTTCCCTCACATCACATGGGCAGAGGACCTGTGGTTTGTTTTTTTTGTGCTCCAGATGTCACAGGTAGTACACTTATTTAGCACAAATGATGGATTGTGTGTAACATGAAGTCTTTAACTCAACCGGAGGCTCTGGGTTTATTGCAGAAGTAGATGGATGGAGTAATATAGCCTACAATGTGCAGTAGCTCAAACTAGACAATCACATTTCTTTTCTGCCTTTAAAATCTGAGTGTTTCATAGGCCAGAGGTACTATCTGTGTGACAACCCCCCAACACACACACACTCACACACGAAGTAGCTATAGAAATGCTAACCATAATGTAGAATACTAATGCTGAAATTAATAGCAAAACAAAATAAGAAGATAGAACTAATGTTAGGTATTGTAATTAGCTGATGAGTAATATTCACATGATCCTTATGGAATGAGTTGCCTGTCCCTTACTACATTAGCTTTGCTCACTTCTTCAGTAAAGTGCTGCTTTTTGCAAATGTGTAGGAAGGAGTAAAAGGGGTTGGAGAACCCTCTTGGGTTCAGCAAGTGACGAATGGTGATAAAATGACTTTTCTCTGAGATGAAAGGTCTCGCTTTCTTACAAATTCTTGTCCTCCTGAGTCATTGTGATCGTATACTAGTGCAGTTACTTCTTAGTTTGTCAGTGGTGGTGGCAAAATGAGGAACTTCGCACTGTGTGTAGACATTTTGGGTGATAGTCCATGGAGACGATCTCATTTTACAATGGAATATAAGACGTCACAGAAAACTGTAGCTGAAGCCATAAACACTCACAAAATGGGGTGTCAGGGAGGAGGGGTGGAGAATGTATTACTTTGAATTTATAATCGGTGAAGCAGTTATTTCTGAGAAAATGAAACCATATTTCATGCCTTTGACATAATGAAAAGTAATATTGCTTATGAGCTGACATTACTGTGGCATGACGTTGAGTTCACTGCATGTGCGTTTTATAGAAAAGATCCTATGGTTGAAGGTGGCTCAAATCTTTTCAAAGATCTAGTTTAACATTCCGTCAAAATCTTTGACCTGAAGTCTAAAATGGCATACAAGGTAGAATGTATCTGAACAAAGAGGATGCTTGTGCTGAACAAGTGAATGTAATTACTCATCACTTTCGTAAAGGAAACTAGCTCATACATATGTAGATGTGCAACAAATCTTAGTATTCTCAATCATTGTCAGACAAATTGAATATTATATAACAAATGTTGCCAACACAAAATAAACACCTGATACTGGGTTCTGTTGCCTTATTATTTAAGGCATTGTAGATTCATTGGAATTTCAGCTCAGTTTCACTGGGTGTCAGTGTGGCCTGTAAGGTCATTACTTTTTTCACCAAAATTACAAGATTTTTGTGGTGTAAATGCGGGTGCAAATGGATAGAATAGCAATTCATGTGTCTTCAGGTTCCCTTCATCTTGATGACTGGCTCATCTGTGTTCTCAATCAATGTTGACATAATTGGTTAAAGACAGATTTTGGGCAAAGGGTCTGCAAGTTTAGAAATGTGACGTGGACTTCTTACCTAAGGAGTAACTTGCATGCTTCATCTAGTTTTAAGCTAATGTTGGCTATTTTTACTCTTGTCTTGCTAAAGGCAAAATGTTATCAATGGCTTGTGCAAGATTACACAGGGAAGCAGCAGATGATATGTAGAGAATAGACCTTGGAATATTTGACAAGGGGACTGAACTGTTACTTGGCTTATAAAGGCTTGCATGGTTGGCAGTGACATTAGGCTTACCAGTGCCTTAATGTTGAGATCACCTCTGGAGCCTTCTTTGAAAATTAGGGTTACAGTAGCCATCCTCCAGTCATCTGGTAGAGAGGTAGTGTTATGGGCCCCCCATGCTTTATGGAAAATGGGTTATGAATACAAATATGCATAACTTTAAGAGCAGCTCTGGACAAAAACGTGTATTGTAAATGCTACAAAAATGTATCATTTTCAATGTTACCACCTGCTGGATCTATAAATCCAATTTTTTGTATTTGAAATTTATAAGCAGTGTCTACACCTAATAAATTATTTTGCTAGTCTTTAAAGTGCTACTTGACTGCTTTTTGTTTTGATATGTTCCAAATGTTTCTCTGAAAAGACCACAACAGGAGGTGTGGTTACTCTATTGTGATATGGCTAGTGACAGAATAACAATACTTAGCCAACAAAGGGCCTTTAATGTCTCAATCCACATCTGACGAGTTTGGCTGTAAACATGCAATCTGGCAGACAGGCAATAGTTGATTACCTAAAAAGGACTTGATCTGGTGACCTGCTCAGGTGACAGTTTCCATCTTGAAAAATACTTTTACACAAGGAGAACAATGGAATTCCTTCCACAGGGGAGCAGTATAAAGAGGATGCTGGGGTTATCTTTTATCTTAAGCTTGCCTTGGAAATGGCCTGACACATGCTATGAAAGATAGAGAACTTTACTGGAGACCCAGGTCAGGGTAAGATAATTTCTGGCCAGAAGACTTCACCTGATATAACGGCAGCTATTTAGGATAAGAAGTCACAAAAACAGACATAGCTATGCCTTTTTTCTTTGGTTTGTTTCATTTTTGGTGAGTCATAATCTCCACTTAATGTTAACCTTACCTAAAAGTTCAAAAATTCTAATTAACTTCCCCTCCTTTTTTCATGGGGCTCTCTGGATTTTTGTTTGGGGTTCAGTGAGGAAAAATTCTGTAGAAAGCCAGAATAACTGGGCTTCGGGTTGTCTCTGAAAGTAATGATTGATTTTTTTTTTTTTTTTTTTGGGTTCGGGAGGAAGGGGGGCATTAAACGATGTTAAGACATGCACATACGTTATGTGTGTTTTGAAATGGTGAGGATAGTGCTATGTAAAGGCACGTACCCTGGAGCCTTCTGGGTACATATATCCCCAACTTCTGCGCTATATCGGGGTTACAAAGCTCCTCTGTCCCTGGTACCTTGGCAGGGACAGCAAACCATATCCTACTGCCCCAGCCTGGAGGATTTTTGCGTCCCTGCCATTTATTGGGGAGTTGTGCATGCCCTGCCCCATATGCCCCTGTTCTTGGACCTCTGGCAAGAGGATCATTTATAACAGTAAATGAATGACTCTCCCTTGGGTGTCTTACAGTATCTTTTTCAGAATGGTGTATTTAGAGCATAGCAGAGCCTGTCTTTCCAGTTTAATTTGACCTAAGTTACATGGCTTGAGGGGGAGGAGGGAGCCTCTTTTGCAGACATAGTTACTGTCCTTTGTTGTCAATGGGTGAGTTCTCTTGTTGGCTTAGAGTGGCTACCCCAAGTTTACAGCAGCATTGCTGTATTTGCATACTTTTTAGTATAGTCATAATGTAAAACTTATTTGTAGTATCTCAGCTGACTCTGCTTTTACTTGTTATAAAAGCTCCCTCTAGTGGGCTGCCTCTCAGTTGGATGCTTTCAACTTTTGTCCATTCTAACAGAAACTTTTTAACCATACTTTAAAGCACAAATTGGAATTGTTTGGGTGCTTTATCATACTCTTTTCCATAAAAGAGTGCTTCTCTGTGGTGAGACAGCTCTTCTTCCTCACTCATGTATGTTAGCAGGGTCTGAGTCCAGTGTAGGTGCTTTGTGATTTGAATGGTTTGTTTGAATCTTATTTTTAAAGCTGGGGTGATTTTTCTATGCCTGTAAAAGGAGGCTCTGTACAAGGATAAACCTGAAGCTTCTCTCTCACTTTAGTCTAACCTATTGTAAGATGGCCTGCAGGAAACCAGGGTCATCTGCGGAGAGAATTTCCCCATCAGCTCAGGAACCTCGCATGGCCCATTATCCTCAGTTCCTATCATGCAGTTTCCCAGTGTGTGCCTTGGTAGTGGCAGAATGTGACAAAGGTTACACCTAGGGAAGGATGGATAGGTTGTCTTTTTTTTTCCTCCTTCTCCTTGAGGAAAAAACCATTGTGAAGCAGGGCGGGGGGTGGGGAGTTGGTATGTGATGCCTTTCAGCCCACATGCTTTCCATAGTACTCCGAATCCCAAACATACAGAATTCTAGCCCTATGGGTAGCATTTACCGGATTGTGTACCCCCTTCCAGATTTATTAGCTGCTCATGTACCCCTACCAAAACACTGGTTTTACATTTTAACCTACTTAACGCCTAAGCATTGTACAAAAATTAGTAGCACAAATTAGCACTAGTACCACATGTGATATGTATTACAATGTTTAATGTATTCTTTTGACCAATTTAAATAATTGATGAATACTACTCGCCGTCAATGTGAAGAATTACAGTGAGCAAGTGGAAGTGGGTAATCTGTAAAGAACACCTTGACCTCAGAGTGAAGTTCTAAGAAATATGCCAAGACTGAGCCTGAGGACAGCCATTGAACCTCCATGTAGAGCAATAGATGGACATGCTTGCTTCTCATGTTACTTATATGGAGCTGAAAAGCTTTTGGAATTCAAGAGTTGTGCTTTGATAAAATTTATAATCCTCATGGTGTTGTCCAGCACCTCCTTCAAGTTGACGGATGTGCTTTTGGCAGCAAGTGCTTCCCTGTGTATGCTGTAGTACAGGCGCTTCCCATTGAGAACAGCAGCTCTGGTACGTATCATTACTCCACTATGCTGATCAGTCATGGGGTTTGCTCTGTCTGTGCAGATGCCGATGCATCATGACAAAATATCTCATTGACTCATGAAGCTGGCGAGTGACCGGAAAACCTCTTGCACTGTTCTCATAGGCAGTGACTGGCAAAGCAAAGTGTCCCCTATGTTGTACCTGTGTAAGAGTACCAGTCATACACCAGAAAATGAGCTTTCTCTGCCACATATGTGGATTCAGGGCTAATCTATATTTATACTTAGCTATGTGTGCAGGAAGGTACAGCTCAGTGGTTTGAGCATTGGCCTGCTAAACCCAGGGTTGGGAGTTCAATCCTTGAGGGGGCCATTTAGGGATCTGGGGCAAATAGGTTAAAAAAATGGGGTGTTTGTTGGCCATGCCAAGAGGGCAGGGGATTGGACTCAATGACCTCCCAAGATCCCTTCCAATTCCATGAGATGTGTATGTGCATCACCAAGAGAGTTGGATGGTCAACTGCAGGAAGCTTTTCCTTTTGGAGTTTGAGTCCACCCTGCCAAGGGGTTAAGGCACAGCAAAATGGACCTCTCTTGGCTCAGTCATCGACCCCTATTATGTGGAATAAGGGACATTGGCATGAGCTTGTAGAGCCTGGGACTACACTAGGGCACAAAGTAGATTCTGACACATTGATTCTAGCTTCACTATTGGCATAGCTAGAATTGTGTATCTGAAATTGGCTTTGTTCCCCCTAGTGTAGATCTATCCTGAGGCTAGATCTACACTGAGGTGAAAAGTCAGTTTCCGATAAGTGCCCTGCAACTGGAGGCTAAATCTACAAAGCCCTGTCTGCTAGTGACCTGTCTTACTAATAGAGTTAACATGTCACTGACCATATCGTAAATGCAACATGACACTGTTTGATAATGGTACTGTGCTAATTTTTGGCTTTATCTCAAGCATAGTGCTTACTACGTCTTTAGCCATTGGGAGTATTCATTCCTGTGCTATGGTGTGAGGTTTTCCTGACTTCACAGCTCTGTTACCTGCTAAGTGTGATTCTTTGAAGGCGTTAATATTGGAGACAGCAGCAGAATACAAAACTAACTTTCTTGCCATTAGCTGCACCCACAATCACTTGAAAAAATGTGTTGGTTTATTTTTATGTTTGTTTTGTTTCCAAATGTCTGTATAGAAAGAGATGGTTTTAGGTTGTTTGCAGGACTTACCATCAGCCGTGGTATGTGTTATGTCCTGGTTCACACTCTCCGGTCCAAGTTAATCCCCATTTTTATGTACTTTTCATCATGTTTTATGTTTGTGCAATACCAGGGACAAAACAAGATCTACATCAGTGTTTTGCTTTGCAGACTGATATCCAAGTGTTGAGTCAGAAGTTGTCTGACCAGTGACTTTTCACAAAGTGCACTTGTACTGGCAAGATAAATTGCATCATTTTGGTTCTCATCATTGTTATTAATGCTATCTATGTTATAGTACTTTGAGCAAATATTGTAGTTATGGAATATACACAACCAGAAAAAACTTATATATAAGAAAGGAGCAAGCCAAAACAATGACAGTGTGTGCAGAGCACAAGTGTATGCCCGCTGGACTTCATTTCTCTGAAGAAACAGAAAACAGTGCGTATGACATTGGCTTACTTACATGACATTCAGCTTGGAACCAGCAACAACTTCGTCCCTTTCCCCCTTCTTTTGAATCCATCTATTGATTAGACTGCATGAGGAGAAATGTTCTTTCAATGTGCAAGCTTTTAACTCATCCCATTTAAGTGTTGCAAGAGCTGACCTTTTGAAAATAAAAGAGAGAGGATAGGTCAGGTGGAAATATGCTCTGCACAGCCTTGCATGAGATTCTGTATCTTAAAGCCAACATGCCTTTCTCACTGGCATAAGGAATCTAGCCATGGGTTTGCCAACTGCTAGGCATTCTGATGAAGTGGTTCTCCAAGTCAAACAAACCTCTACAGAGAGACAATGACAATTTGGGCACGTCTTCACTGAGGGGAAAATTGCTGCTGCTATAGTTGACCTTCAGTTTAGTGCATCTAGAAGGGATTGGCTAAATAGAACTCCCAGGCTGTGTCTACACTTGCCCCCTTCTTAAAGGGGGCATGGTAATCAGCCTGACTGGAGAATACTAATGAAGTGCTGAGGTGAATGTGCAGCACTTGGAAGTGGCTGCGGGGATAATTAGTCTAATGAAGTAGTGGTTATATAGCATGCTGGCACTTTGAAGTTTGACACTTTGAAGTTGCTGTGGAGAGAATTAGGCTAATGAAGTGCTGCTTATTTGTTGCAGCACTTTATTAGTCTTCGCTAATCAGGCTGATTTACCATGCCCCCTTTGAAGAAGGGGCTAGCATAGCCATAGCCACAGCGTGCCACTGTCAGCACTAGCACACCTGCTCTTTGCGAGGAATAAGGGAAGCTGACAGGAGCGTTTGCTTCCTTGTTCTCCTGCAGTGGAAACTGAGCAAAAGCTCAAATGAAGGTATATCAACTCTAACTACACACTTAATGTAGCAGGAGTTGTATATCTGAATTTGACCTTCTCCTTCAGTGTAGACCTGGTCTTAGTGTGCAAAAGGCAGGAGGAAAGATAAGATGGAAAGGAGCTGTTTGTGGAAATAAGCTTTGATTTTTGTGGCATTTTACCTGAAGTTTCTGCAGTTGTCTCAAATGTGCATTTTTTTGACATTTCTTTTCAAGGGAAACAGGAATTATGCCCATCTTGTAAAGTGGTTTTAAAGAAGTACAAAATAGCTGCTTTGCGGTCTGCAGGCAACTTACTGTTTTTTCCATTGCTGTAAAACACCTGTCTGTGAAAAGGAGATAAGCAAGAAGCTGTAATGTTATCTTTTGTAAAAGTATAAAAGCCATATTGAACAGGTGAATTTTTTGAAAACTGAACTAAATGGTGGTGTTCTTGTAGATAAAACACTTGAGGGTTTAAATATGAACAGCTACTTATTCACAACCTTTTTATGGATTTAGATGTATGTAAGAAAAGAGACCAGAAAGTAACTGGCTTTAGCTTCTTAAACATAAGTGTATTGTGGCTGAATTTTCCTGATACATTACCGAAAGAAGCCTGTTTTATTAAGACAAAGTACTTGAGTCAAGTAATAACAGAGAAGGGTTTACTAGCTCACCTCTAAAATACCTGGCACTCAAATAAAAATAGGAAAGATTAATTAACATGCCCTGGGGTTACCTGTTTAAAGTACTAGTTAATTATGTTTTGGGAATGCATAGCCAGGGGAAAAAGAAAAGCCGTAGCTCTAAGTGTTATACAGATGATGAAAGCCATTTCTTTTTCCTCCTAGGATACTATTAAATATCAGTTTCGCAGTTTATAAATAGCGATCCAGTGATCAGCTCCTGCAGCATGTAGGAAATACAGACACATTTACAACTGCCTTTCAGGGATTGATATGCCTTGCATTAAAAGACTGTCTAAGCTTCTTCCATTTACAAGGAACACTGATTGTAATCTGAGCACTTGAGCGGCCACCAGGGCTGGGGCAACCACATCTCCCTGTCCCAAATATGGGACAGAGAGATATCGGGGGAGGGGCAGCTCCTCCCAGCTCTGTCAAGCTCCAGGGAGCCGGGAAGGAGAAGGCAGCTACTGCTGCTACTGGGGAGCCCTGGGAAAGTGGCAGCCACTGGCCCTCCCTTGGAGCCCCAGGGAAGGGTCAGCTGCTGGCCCTGCCCTAGAGCTCTGGGGAAGCAGCAGCTGCCAGCCTCCTTGGGAGCCCCGGGGAAGTGGCGGCCACTGGCCCTGCCCCAGAGCACTGGGGAAGCAGCTTTTATTCTGCTGATGGTGAACAGGTGCACACAACAAAATTCATTGCACCCCTGGATGGAAAAATGTGGAGGGAACACTTCCTGCCATATATAATATGAATAAGCCCATTCTTTATATGGCTCTCTAAGAAATTCAAAATTGGATATGTTTCTTGTAATAGCGGTATAGCACCGTGTAGGACTTTTTTCTTTCAGTTCAGAAGCTAGCAGTTTACTTTTGATGTCACTGTTTTTCATTGCCTGATCTCTTCTTTCAGTTCTTTTAGCAGTGAAGGGGTTAGCCATTAAATTCTGTGGACCTATTGTATAAATTATCAGTCACATACTTTGATTTTTTTGTAAAGATTCCTATTTGTCTAATTATTTTTAGCATGTTTCCTGTTAACACATAGTATCTTGAGCTAGAACTCACAATATTATTTAAAAGTTTTTGTAGAGAAACCAAAGAACAGTTAAAATATAATAAACTTTATTTTAACCAGTATTCTAACAGGATGTCTCAATTAACTAGCATTCTGTCCTGTGTGTGTGCATGCAGATGGTGGCTCCTCAGCTCTACCATCCAGTCTCTGCCACCCAGAGCAGTTACCCATGTGACGCATATGTGCACGAGCTACCCAGAGCAGCGCCCCGCTTGGCGCCCCACCCAGATTGGCTTGCGGACCAGCAATGCACAAGCCACCCAGAGCAGCTCCCCACGTGGCGTGGCTGTGTGTGAGCTGCAGTACCCTTCCCAGAGCATATTGGAATCTCCTTCATATCCAGAATATTGGAATATCCAGCAACCTCCAGGTCCTGGGGCTGCCAGATATGAAAGAGGTTTTTACTGTAAAATTTAAAAAACAAGGGAAAAAAACCTGCTGATAAAATGGGTGTGGCATTGAATTTTATTAGGTGGTTCTTGTCACTTGCTATAGGTCAGCTAAGTTTATATCCCTGTCATGTATCAGCAACGAACGCCAGTGGGTACTGGTTATAACTTACATTAAACTGTTTTAACTGATATTCAATCAACCAGTACTCTCACATAACCAGCACCGCCACCAGGTGCTGTCCCGGTGATTAGGTTTCTTCTGCCAGGAGTCTGTGCAGCTTGCAGGTGGCAAAGGGATCCCATCCTGCCCTGAGCAATTGATGCTGCCTCCCCTTCTTAAGAAGGGACTGGTGCTGGGATGTGGAGAGCGAGCCAAGATGAGTGTGCTGCATCCGTCACTCCCCATTTCTCCCTGGGCTGCAGAGTCTCCAGGGCTGCTCAGTAACGGCCACTGGTGGTGGGGAGGGGAGAGCATCCCCCTGCTGCATGCCAGCTCCCTGCATACAAGAGCGTGGGCTGTGGCCTGAATGGCTTGGTGCTGCTGAACCCCTACAAGAGGGCAGCGGGACAGATGGCTGGAGCATGGGGAGCCAGCCCCCACGCCCGCCTGTATGGCAGTATGGGCTGTGGCCTGAGCTGCTGGGGGGCCACTGAACCCCTGTGAGGGGGCAGTGGGACATGTGGCTGGAGCATGGGGAGCCAGCCCCCGCCCCCCATGCAGCAGCATGGACCCAGGCCTGAGCTGTTGAACCCTGGCAGGGAGTGTGGCATGGGCTGCGCGGACAGAGGCAGCACTCTGGGAACTGGGCTGTCAAGGGCTTTAGGGAGGCGAGCACTGCTGTAATGTGGCCCCACTGGTGGAGAACTGGTGGCGAAGGAATCCCTCTCTATTATCCATAACATTTTCATATCTGGCAGCCTCATGGTCCTGGGGCTGCTGGATATGAAAGAGTTTATTGTACTTGGAAAAGAGAGGTCGGTTTTATAGTAGGAATATGGTTAAGTATTTCAAGTTATCGTCAGTCTGATACACCGTCTGTAGGTGCATGTGTATGGATTTTCTTGTGTTTTGTCACCAGGATGCTGTTCAGTGTGATAGTAGCCCTGGGAACAAAACAGCCATTGGAAACCAAGTTCAATTGCTTAAGACACTTGTACAAGGGAATTAAATCTGTTTTGCTGTTGGTGGCCTCAATTTAAGCAAAATGTGCTATTGACATAATTGCCTGTATCCCTTTTCCTGGAAGATCTGAATGAACACTACAGCATTTCATTTATGTAATCTTTTAGTTGACTTAAGTGCATTACTGTTTAATACACTTTTATGTTCATATATCTTCATGTAGAAGATAAATCACTAGTGACATCTGTAAGTTGTCTAGGATTTTTTGTTGCTTGCAGCTGGGAAGAAGGTTAAATAAGTTGGAGTCCCAAGCCTTGCTGTCCTCATCTGTCCTCCCTGTTAAAGGAAAAGGTCCCAGTAGGAACTGTTGAATTGTAGAGGTAGGTGGTTGCACAGGTGGTGTCAGAGAGAGAGCTTTGGATTTTTGACTATGGGGTGCTCCAGGAATGAGGATTGCTATGCTCTGATGGGGTCCATCTACCAAAGAGAGGGAGGAGTATGTTTGCAGGCAAGCTTGCTAACATAATGAAGAGAGTGTTAAAATAGGTTCTCTGCAGGGTGCTGACCTAAGCACTGAGGTAGTATGTAGGATACCAGGAGGAAACATGAGGCTGCAATGGGGAAGCCCCCAATTGATACAGAAAAAGTAGGACCCTCAGCTAAATATGCAGGTGCCTGTACATGAACACAAGAAGCCTAGGAACACAGAGGAAGAAGAGGAAATTACGTGATCTGAATTGACAGAGACTTGGTAGGGCAACTCACTTGACTGGAGCACTCATGGATGAGTATAAATTGTTCAGGAAGAACAGGTGGGGGTGGAAGAGTTGTACTGTGTATGGGATCGCTTGGTGCTCCAGTATGAAACTGGGCTAAGTGTTTGGGATAAGTTTAAACACGAGCGCAACAAATATGTCACAGTGGGAGTCTGCTGTTGACCAGAGGATGCAGTAGATGAGTCTTTCTTCAGACAACTAACAAGTTTCCAGATCATAGGCCATGATTCTTCTGGGAGACTTAAATCACCCTGTCATCTGCAGGGAGAGCAATACAGCAATGCACAGACAATCCAGGAAGCTTTTAGAGAGTGCTGGGAGCAACTTCCTGGTGCAAGTGCTGGGGGAAACACCTAGGGGTCCCGCTCCACTTCACTTGCTACTCACAAATGGGAAAGAATTGTTAGGGGAAGTAGAAGTTAGAGCAACCTGGGCAGCAGTGCCTAAGAGATGGTAGAGTTCAGGATCTTGACAAGAGGAAGGAAGGAGAGCAGCAGAATACAGACCATGAACTTCAGTGTTGGAACAAAGTCTGGATACCATGTATGAAGGAAGCAGGAGGGTTTATTACACACAGTGCTCATGAAGTTCCGCTTTGCCCATCAGGAATCCGTGGAGCCCTGCTAGACAATAGATGACAATTGATTATATAGATTATTGGTGGGGGTGGGGGGAGACTAGGGCATGGTGTTACCCAAGCCTGGATAGGTCCTAGCAGCAAGACAAAATGAGCATAATAAGCCAATAATCAAAAAAAGTTAGAGTATCCCCAACCCATTGCTTATAGAACATTTTATCTCTAGTACAAGTGGTTTTCCTTAACACATTACTTAAACAAAGCAGACATGCAGTAACATCTATGTGCCTAATCGGGTGGATGACGCGTCTACGAGAGTAATGTTGGCGCCTTTACACAGGCACATTCAGGGGTGCTTATCTAGAAGATTAAAGCAAAAGACAGTAACAGCAAACAGCAAGAACACATTTGGTTTGAGTACCAGCCTGGGATAGCAAATGGGATGGTGCTATATCCTGGTTCTCATTTGGATGGCCTTTTCTTGGAATGTGGTTGCTGGGGCAACTATCCTCCCTCCAAATTCCAAGGCCCTGTTCAAGTTGGGATGACCTTCACTGGGTCTTGTGGGTGAGATGAAGAGGGGTGAAATGGGGATAACCTTCCACTCATGCTAACTGGGTTTTTGAACTGTTGGATTTTAGGCCTACTCCGGACTTTAGGATTCAAATAGGGGGTCTATAGCAGAATACCATAACCTGCCTCAGAAATTTCTATCCTACATTCAGAAAATCAGACTTCATCTCGCTCAGGGAACTGATGGGTGGGATAACCTGGGAAGTTAATGTAAAAAGGAAACAAGTGCAGGAAAGCTGGCTGTATTCTAAAGAAGCCTTATTTGAGGGGACATGAGTAAACCATCCCATTGTGCAGAAAGAATAGCAAATATGGTAGTCAGCCAGCTTGGCTTAACAGAGAATTCTTCTTGTCGGCTTCCTTTTTGTGTTAAGTTCACCAAAGTGGAAATTTGGACATATGACTAGGAAGGAATACAAAGATATTACATGAACATGCAGGGGGTAATAGGGAGTGTTTTTTTTTTTTTTTTTTTTTTAAATACAAAAACATGCTGGAACTCAAGCCCCAGCTCAACACCCCCCTGCAGCCAGCCCCCTTTCCAGTTCAACAGCCTGCACTGCCACCTGGCCATGGCTCAACACTCCCCGCCGCCCTGGCTCAATCTCCCTCATGGCCTCCCCGATCCTAGCTCAACCCACCCGCTCCCCCTACCATAGCCCTAACCCACCCCAGGCTTAACCCTCCCCAACTACCCACCCCCAACCTAGGACTTACATTTCAAAAGGAGCTTCATGTGCTCCTGCTGCTTCACAAACTGAGCTTCTCCTCCCATGTACAGCTACAGGACCATCTCTCTGACCTGCATGCTGAGCGAGCAGGAGTCAGTGTAATTGGTTTAATGACCCAGCTGTCCATTAAGTCAATTAAATTGAGTCTTGCTCTTTCCCCTGCAGGCAGGGAGCTGGAGGTGGAGTGACAGCTGTGCCTTTTAAAAATGGCACCAGGAAAAACAGTGGTGGAAATACTTGTCATATACATTCCACTGGGGGAAAAAAAGCCCTGGTAATCGGGAAAGCTAAAGTGCAGTTGGAGTTGCAGCTTGCAAGGGATATGAAGCAAAGAGGATGCTTGGGAAAGTGTGAAAATGTGGGACCCTTACTGAAAGGGAAGGCAGCCAACTGACAGATGATGTGGAAAAAGATTAAGTACTCAGTGGGGGGTGTTTTTTGTGTCTGTGTCTTCACAGACAAGGTCAGCTCCCAGATTGCTGCACTGGACAGCACAGTTCTGCGGAGGAGGTGAGCAGCCCTCAGCCATGAAAAAATCAAGTTAAGGGCAATTTAGAAAATCTGATCACACACAAGTCTATGGGGTCAGATCTAATGCGTCTGAGAGTGCTGAAGGTGCTGGCTGATGGCAGTCATTGGCCATGATTTTGAAAACTTGTGGTGATTGATGGAGGTCCCAGATAATTTGGAAAAAAAGACAAGTGCAGTACCCATTCCTAGAAAAGGGAAGGAGGAGAATATGGGGAACTACAAATAAGTCAGCCCCATCTCAGTCCCTGGAAAAAAATGGAGCAGGCCCTCAAGGAATCAATTTTGAAATAGTGGAAAGAGAGGAAGGTGACCAGGAACAGTCAATATGAATTCACAAAGGGGAATTTATGCCTGACTCCCCAATAAATGCCTTCTACAATTAAATAACTGGATACAAGGAAAGCAGTGAACATGTTATACCTGGACTTTAGCAAAGCTTTTTCAAAGATATTTCACAGTGTTCTTGCCAGCAAGTTTAAAAAAAAAAAGTATGGCTTGGATAAATGGATTATAAGGTGGTTAGAAAGTTGACTTGACTGTTGGGCACATCGGGTAGTGACCAGCAGCTAAATGTCTAGTTGGTAACTAGGAGTACCCTAGGAGTCAGTCCTGGGGCCAGTTCAGACATCATCAGTGATCTGGAGGATGGGTTGGATCACACATTATCCAAGTTGGAAGATGACATTAAGCTAGGGGAAGTAGGGCAGGTACCAGAGTGACCTAGGCAAATTGGAAGAATGGACCAAATGAAATCGGATGAAGTTCAACAAAGATAAGTGCTGAGTACTGCACTTAAGATTTAAGAATCCCAAGCACTGCTATTGGCTGCAGACTGACTGGCTAAGCAGTAGTTCTGCAGAAAAGAGCCTGGAGATTACCATGGATGAGAAGCTTAGACATGAGTCAATGGTGTGCCTTTGCTGCCAAGAAGGCTAAAGGCATACTGGGGTGAATTACTATGAGAATTATTGCAGATTGAGACAGATAATTCACATTTTTTGGTGCATCTGGACTACTGCATCCAGTTTTGGGGCCCTTGTTAAAGAATGTACACAAAATGGAGTAAGTTCAGCCCAGGGCAGTGAAAATTATTAGAGCGCTTGGGCGTATGATTTGTGAAGAGAGGTTGGGGGAATGGGATTTACTTAGTCTGCAGAGGAGAAAAGTGAGGGGGGAATCAGTTTTTCTGAATGTTACACTGCATTCATACACTTTTCATAAAGCATTTGGAGAGAACCAAACATGAATAATCATGGTGTGTGTTGAAAACACATTAAGACACCAGTAGTATCCGAGAGTCCTCCTTCTGCCACCTGCTCTTCCCACTAGACAACACAGTCTTCACCAAAGCAAGAATATAATTGTAGGAAAGTTGATCCTCAGCATTCTGTTGCAGCTGAGCAAATAACTTTATAACTTTATAACCTACAGGCTTAGAGGTTGCCTGCCGCTAATGGGTTGGGCTGACACAAGAGAATATCTGTAGTAGTTAGTGGCATTACATAAGTGGGGAAACATGCATGAAAAGTAATAAGCTGTTCTGTAACTTTCCATCATTGTTTAGACTGTCTTTAGAGTCCTTCCTTCAAAGACTTGTGTTGACACTGGTAGGGAGGTCGGGATAGGGTAAGCCAATGCCACACTGGGCCGTAAGAGGCTTGCAAAAGGAGTGTGTCTTTGCTTTAGATGAGCCACAGAACTTTTCTGAATTATTTTTTTGATCTAACCCAGACACTAGTGCCTCAAGCTAACACTTAATACAGTCCTTATAATACTGAAACCATAAATCATACTACTGTGTTACTACTTTGGGTAGAACTGCATCTACAGCAGCTTTTCTCTCAAGAACCAGAGGAAGTTATCCTCAGGAGAACAAGTAGGGGGACAATGCGAGCGTCTACATTTTTCAGTAGTTAATAGGAAATGACTGAATGTAATAAGTGTGAGTTAAGCTTGAAAATAAGTGTGACTACAGTAGGGTCTCAAGATTTATGAATTTAATGTTTGCAAATTCAGTTATTTGCGAGTGGACACTTCCCTTGGGGCCCCGTGGATGAAGCGCCAGCAGCCACCACTTCCCTTGGGGCCCCAGGCATGGAGTGCTGGCAGCTGCTGCTTCCCAAGGCTCTGAGGCAGGCTGCCGTATTTGTGAAATTCAACATTCGTGAGGGTTTGACATGGAACCCTCGCGAAGGTTGAGACTCTACTGTACTGAAATTTCAGTATCTTATATATCTGCCACTAATAGAATATATTCAAGATACCAATGATACTCTGACCACAACTTGTCATTTAGAATGTATTTTTATTAAATATGTTCATTACTTTCTCATTGAGAGGCACCAAAATGGTGTTCAAACAATTGGCTGGTGAGAAATATCATGGTGCTATTCTTTGCAGAGTGGCCCAGAAGAAGTCTCAAAACACCAAAGGTCAATGTGTTTTTCATGTGTGACCTCAGTAAACAAGTTAAAGTTAATGCAGATGCTGGAGAGTGCATTAGCTGAGATCCTAGAGATCTCCATAAGCATTGAGGCAACCTGGCAGAAGAGCAAGGCCATCACAAGCAATAAGGATATGATTCCCTTCCTTTTCATAGTCCATCAGTACAGAACATTCTTAAACTTGTGCAGCACAGTACCCATTCTGCTATAATCTTGAAAAGGCTGATCAGTTCCCTGAGCAGGTGGGCGTCTTCACTTTTTGTATACTTCAAGTGGAATGTCTTCCTGACTTGGAGACTAGATAGATGGTTGGTGGGCTAAGTAATTTCATCTAAACAAAGGTTCACACACGGTTCCTCCAGCACAGGACACTGTGGGGAATGAGATAATGGCATCATCAAGCGCAGAAGATTGACAGTTCAGGAGACTTATCAAAGTGCTCCGCCTAGCAAGGGAAACATCTCCCTTGTCAGTGAGCAGCTAGTTACCACCTGCTGTGAGGACAGGGATTGTATCGTATTTTGAGCATAGACCACATGGGGACCTTCATTTCAGGCATTGATTTCATGCATGTCAGTTGCTGCTGATGTTCTGCAGCCTTCTGCTCCTATTAGTGACTCTTCATTAACTTTAATTGGGTTTGTAGCATATGTATGGCCTGAAGATACGTGTTTTCATTGCGGATGTCTTGACCAAGATGAAGTCCCTGTTCATCTTCTCCACAATCTCCAGTAGCTGGTCTTTCTCAGTCAATCACTCTCATCAAATCTTGGTACTTTTTCTTTAGAAGCCAAGAATCTGTGGATGCCATACTGTGTGTGCTGGCTGAGACACCATGGGCATGATCTTTGCAGCCTGACAAACATGAGAAAAGACTTATGAAGTGACCAAGGACCTGAGTCTGATATTTGACTTGGCTAAGGCCTTAGAGAGTGAATGGAAAGGGTCTGTGGAAACTCCTCCATAATGTGGGTGCCCAGAGAGAGACTGTGCTCAATGCATGATGTTTAGGTGTTGGAGTGTGATGACTGACTGATCAGCAGCCTTCCCAATCACCAGCTGCACCAAATAAGGATATGTAATGACTCCAGTCATCTTTGCTATTGTCTTTTCAGCCATGCTTTTGTTCGTGTTACAGGAATTTGACAGGTATAATTCTCTGGATAAAATGTTGGTCTGGTCAATCTATATTGACTAGGGCCTGCATCAACGTTTTCAACGGACCATTTAAAGCACCTATTTACTAACTAGTACCCTCACAGGTGCACACACACTCAGACATTCAGCTTATTGTAGACTGCATTGCTGATGCCTCAAAATGCTTCAGTTTCACAATCAGCCTGAAAAAGACAGAGGTTATGTACCAGACCTAGGCCACCATTATCATGAGCACCATCATCACATCAACACAACTGGCAACACACTCTCAACTTGGAGAAAATTCTGCTATCAGGGTAGCATGCTTTCCAGCAATGCCAGGTTTTCTGATGAGATCACTGAGCACCCGGCAGAGGCCAGTTTGGCAGGCTCACCCACAGGTTCTGGAGGGAACATGCAGTCTTCCACAGTTCTAGGATAAAAATCTGTTGTGCTGTTGTGTTCTCTTCACCCCTCTGTGACTGTGAGACATGGATGCCCTACCAACATCACATCAAACAGCTGTAGAGCTCCTGCCTTCACTGAGGAACATCTGCCTGCAATGTCAAGTGGCAGGACAGCATCCTGGACGTTGAAGTTCTTGAAAGGTGGAAAATCCCTGTCTTAGAAAGCATGCTCATTGGGGCTTTAACTTCACCTGGATGGACATGTGATCCTCATGGAGTTTTGCTGTGTACTGAAAGCAGTGCTGTGCAGCCAGCTGAGACAGGAATGAACTTTAAGACCTACATCTACAGATATAAAGACACCTTGAAAGTCAGCGTCAAATTGTGCAAGATGTTTATTAGAACTTGTCCACTTTTTAAGAGTGAGTGAAGTGTACATGAGAAGAGAACATATCCTGAGGCCAGTGCCTAAAAACTTCCCTCCAGCAATGACTAAACTTGAAAGATAAACAATCACATCTGCAAATCCTGGGATTGGACTTGCTTCCCATATGAGAACCCCTGAAAACAAAATCCAGAACTCAGATCCATGCTACCTAAATACTCATCTATTGAATTGATGGGAGACTCCAATAACCATTGATCAAAAGTGATACAGGGGTTTTGGAATTAATGTTCAGAGAGGAACTAGCTATTGGTGTAGCTAATGGCTGGATATATGGCTCTTGAACAAATCCCAGCACTGTCCTCCAAATGTGCTTGTCATAGTTTTGCACTGACAGCTCCTCCAATTCTGATCTTTGTTCTTACTAATGTTATGGTTTTAGGTGGCAGTTGTCAAAAAGCCTGGGTAAGCCAATGGTTGCTTTTTCTTCAGACTGATACTCATGGGTCTAAAGTGGAGTTAATGAAGGTATGTTCTTTGACATCAGGTCTTCGAGTACAAATCAAAGCAAAACAAAGTCCTGTAAGGTTGGTAAATAGCTCAAAGCAATTAGAAACAAAATGTGCACCAGAATCTTACATATTTCTCTCACTACTCCCACTAAAATTTTCCCTTGAGCTTTTCTGTTTTGTAATGTAGGATTTTTTTGTCTTGAGCTTTGAAGATGTCTTGTCATTAAATTGTCAGTTTGACAGCCCAGTTTCATTTGTGATCTGATGTGGGCTTAAGTCCAAGCCTGTGGAGGAGTGATTACTATATTACAACAGAAAACTTACTATAAAAATGTCATCTTAGTATTTCGCTTATGACATGGACTCCTACAGTACAGGAGTGAACATGTTTGGTTTACTGCCTAAAACTTGACTTTTAAAAGGTGTGTACTGATAAACTACAGGTTGCACCTCCCTAGTCTGGCACTCTGGGAACCTGAGTTGTCCCAAACCAGGGATTTTGTCGAACTAGCAGTGATCAGTGTCCCCTGTTGGCCTCCAGCTATCCAGCTCTCTTCCTAGCTGTGAAGTGGCTCCCAGCCCCCAGGCACTTCCTAGTTGCAGGGCTGCTGGCTCCCCAGCTGCAGCTCCCGGGCCAGTGCAGGGTTGTTGACTCCTGGGACCCTGTCCCCAGCTCCTGTTGCGCTGCTGGCTTCCTAATAGGCCTCTTCTCCAGATCCTTGGCAGGGGTTCCTTGCCTTCTGCCAGGCTGCCCACTCCACAGCCCTGGCAGTGGCCCCTCATCCAGTGCTGGAATGTCAGCTCTCCAATC